>NC_138554.1:127488696-127961196 GCF_964273705.1 Natrix helvetica | reverse complement strand
GGTAACCTATTGGAAGCCATATTGTTCTCCCTTTTTCATCATATGCTTCTAAATGTTAACACTAACAAGCAGTTAGTTAAGCGTTACACTAGAGACTGTCATTATGTCTTACATCTTGGAACACATGCGCACTTTAATAACCGTCTTAGATTAAAGATAAATTAAACCTTTTTTCTCACATTTTTGAGACCGAGGTGCTTGTCCCTACAGATGGAGAGAAAGCCAGTATAAAATCCCAAACAAATGGCTTTTAAAAATTTAATAATTCACCAAATCCATGAGTTCAGCACAGCCTGGCTAGGACAGATAAGTAAAATAAATACTGTAAAGTCAATTTTTAATAATCTCCAGCATGAAATTTAAGCACAAGAGAAAACATTTAACAATCAAGTTGGAAGCTTTTTGTAAATGATCAAATGAGAATTTAAAAGCCCTTTACCTACCCGTGTTAAAAAAGGCTTCCATTTATCCCTTAGCACATACCATATTTCCCCTAGCATTTTCTTTGCCCATATTTTAACTCTCTAACATAGAGCTACTCCAATCAATTTTTTCCTCCATTGGTCCTGATGTCAAATGAGCAATGAAAAAGCAATGAAATAAAAATAAAAGCAGCAGAAAGGCACTTTTTATATTTGTCAGTCCTTCAAGGTAAGGAAGCTGAGCGACAAAGAATTGAGGCCTTTGAATTATGGTGATGGAGAAGACTCCTGTGAGTTCCTTGGACTGCAAGGTGATCAAACGGGTCAGTCCTAGAGGAGATCAACCCTGACTGCTCTTTAGAAGGCCAGATCCTGAAGATGAAACTCAAATACTTTGACCACCTAATGAGAAGGAAGGACTCACTGGAGAAGAGCCTAATGCTGGGAAAGATTGAGGGCAAAAGAAGAAGGGGACGACAGAGAACGAGGTGGCTGGATGGAGTCACAAAGCAGTAGGCGTGAGCTTAAATGACTCCAGAGGATGGTAGAGGACAGTAAGTCCTGGAGGAACGTTGTCCATGGGGTTGCGATGGGTTGGACACGATTTCACAACTAACAACAAGGTGGTTTCAATGAAACATGAGTTCTAATGCTACCTTTATTGTAAGATTATAGTTACAGAATCTTGAAAATCTGAATGTGCTTACCCCACTCCCCTGTCTTTATTTTCCATATAACTATAGTGTCCCTTCTTAGATGCTTTCTTCATCCCTGTCCATCCTTTGGACTCAGATTTCTCTTATCAGATTGTTATCTAGGCCAGGGGTCCCCAACACCAGTCCATGGACCAGCACCAGGCCCTGATATGCCAGAAACCTGGCCAAACAAACAAGTGAAACCCCATCTGCGGGATACAGGCAGCATGTGAATCCATGCCCCCCTCCAAACCTCTCTCCATGGCACCAGTCCCTGGTGCCCAGAAGGTTGGGGGCTATTGATCTAGGCTACGGTCTTCCTCTTGAATCCAAAGATCATCTTCATATCCTATTACAGTAACCTCTATGAATCACTAGTTTCTAATTTAAGTCACTAACTAGTTTGCAAATAGTTTGGGTATAAGTGGTTTGGCACATTAAGAGACTGATAAAATTCTGACTAAATTAACTTTTTTCTAGCAGAAGCTATTCTGCAACTGTTTTTTTTAAAAAATACTCAGGAGAAAATATGCCATGATTTCGAACACTTCCTTTCCCACTCTTAAAACAAGAATCAAAACAAAATATCAGGAAAAAGATATAACAGTATATGCTCACGTACTTATGCAATTTATGTGTTTATTTGTTAAATAAGGGTATGACAGTAAGATTTAGCAATTCAATATAACATCTACATGAAAAATATGGGTGAGGTCATTTGTTAGCATGGGGTTAAGTATGAAATTGTAATACCGTAGCATGTGGGAATGACCTTGTGAGACAGAAGGAAGAGTTGCAGGCTAAACAATTGGCAGATAAAAGAGAGCTGAGTCTGTAGAAGAAACAGGACATGGAACATGTTTTAGAAAGGAGGTTATCTAGTTTGTTGCACTGTAAAGGCAAGGGAGGAAGTGATGCATTTTCAGACTTGCATGATTCTGTTAATATAACCTTACAATAAAATTAGAGTTAAATGTCTATGGAGATTTTGAGTCATCCAGGCCATGGTTGCCTCAAAGATGCTTTTTCATAAGGCAGCTGGACTATATTTTTTCCTTGAGGAATAAGCTTCACTTCTTATCTAAGAAGCTGAATCAGAACTGATGAAGTTCCTTAGATGAGAAGCGAAACTAGTGATAGGATTCAATTTTTTTACTACCAATTCTGTGGGCATGGCTTGGTGGATGTGGCTTGGTGGGTGTGGCAGGGGAAGGATACTGCAAAATCCCCATTCCCTCCCCACTCCAGGGGAAAGTTACTGTAAAATCTCCATTCCCTCCTGATCAACTGGGACTTGGGAGGCAGAGTGGGTTGGGCCAGTCAGAGATGGTATTTACTGGTTCTCCGAACTACTCAAAATTTCTGCTACCAGTTCTCCAGAACTGGTCAGAACCTGCTGAATTCTACTCTGTGCAAAACATGTTCTTCCTAGCTGTGCTTCTTGTCTAGACTACCTCACAGGGCTGACAACAATCTTGCACATCTTTTTAGTATAAAAAGTGTTTTTTTTTTAACTTTGTTTGCCATGCAGAGTTCCTGCTGATGGATGGGGCAAGCTATACAACTTTGTTAAATAAATAAACAAAGACTAATACTTAAACATAATTGCTTGAAAGTAATACTAATTACAATAATTGGTTGGCAACATGAGTTAGTTGTGTACAAGTTATCCCAGGAACAGTAGCTCTATTAAAGGCAATTTTAAGATTTATCATAGATTTAATATACATTAGCAAAGCAGTACTTATGATTGCATTTCCCTAAAACAGGAATTAAATCTATAATTAGCTATTTTTCTCCAGAAAATTGGTTGAAAACCACATAACAACAAGGCTGAATAATAAAGTATGACCATGATTAGAACATGGATTGCAAATGGGTCCAGTTTAGTATGACATTTCCCCCAAATACTGTGCATCATATTTATTTGTCTTTTATCACATGTACAATGTAGTTTGATAAGAACCATGTCTGATTCCTCCAATACTATACCTTCAGCATTAAAATAGTCTTTCCCTCCAATTTTTCCCTCCAGTTGGATCCAAATGGACTCAATATTTCCATGCAAAAGTCCATGCTCAGCTGAAAATGGTCAATCAGTTGATTTTGGACCAGTCACTATCTCTTAGCCAAGCTTCCCTCATATAATTATGAGAATAAAACTAGAAAAGAAAACACTATAAATCAGGGGTGAAATGCTACCAGTTCGGACTGGTTCACCCAACCTGGTAGTAAAAAATGCTACTGGTTCAGGTGAACTGGTATTTCCAATGGTCAGCTGAGACATGTGATTTATATTAGCTAGAAAGCAGGATTTCCTGCTAATCTAAATTGCGTGGCACAGCGAATCTTCCCCTCGCTGTTCTACCATAATTGTAACCAAGCTTGTATGTCTTTCTTCTATCTAAAATCTTTAGTCCCCTATAACGTATAGATTTTGAATTCGTGAAATTATTTATCTATGTTATGTCTTGTAAAAACAAAACAGGATCTATTTCCCACGAGATGCTTTTGTCTAAAATCTTATTGTAAAGGTTTCAATATTTCAGTTTTATCTGGGTCTTTAGTCCATTTAAAACTTTCTAAGAACAAAATTTTATTTAGCCTTTTGCTTTTTATTTCAGATGTTTTAAATTCTTAAGTTTATTGTTACAGTTTTCTTTCGTTCAGGATTAAAGAAAAACTTGCCTGGCATTTTCAAACTTGTCATTCTGAAGTTCTCTAATAGCTTAGTAATTAATGAGCATTTTTAAAAAGTAATTAGAAAGTGAGGGTTTCACACTTAGTGTCCTTTAAAAGTCTCTTCTGCAGTTGCAAGCAAGATGGCTAATGTCATTTTTCCTGTTGCTCAGATTCACAGAAAACCACTTTCATGAAGCAAAACACCAGGTCCATGTGTGAAAGTTCTAATTCAGGGGTTGGCAACCTTAAATACTCAAAGAGCCACAAAGGTCCTAACCAGACCCCCCCCCCCCGGTTCAATTCTGGAGCCGATTGAAGGTACGGTTCCCCCACCATAGAGTCTATTCCTAGCACAGCATCCTTTTTCCTCTACCTGTCCTAACTGAAAGCCCTAATTATTATGGAGCTGACCGGCGACAGAGAGCCATAGCAGACGGAAGAAAGAGACCCATGCGGCTCCAGAGCCATGGGTTGCTGACCCCTGCTCTAATTTATTAAAGCCTATGCACAAGAATCTTCTCAGACTAGCGGTTTACACCTGGACAAAGCTACATAAAGGTCAATAGCATATAAGGAGGGTTGGACTTATTTTTCTTATGGATATGTAATGATTCTAAACTAATGCTGACTCCTTCCCTGTTTTTTGCCAGCCTCTCTCCTTCACCATGTGTGTAATCTCTCATCTTGATTATATCTAAACAGATTCTAAGAAACCAGTCTACTCACCTTATCTGTGGTCCCTCCCCCCTCCGGCCGTGATCATTGACTCTGCTCTTGTGGAGTCATCTTCAGTTCACCAAAACTTTCCTGAAAACATGCTGGTTGGGAAATTTTGGGAGTTGAAGTCCACACATCTTAAAAGTAGCCAAATTTGAAAAACAATATGCATGCCAAGTCTCACATATTTATACTTGACATCTCTTTGACACCACCATCTCATCTCAATTCTATTTTCACACCCAGCAACCAACATTTCCTGATCTACAGTATTTTTGCTTCAATTTCAGAACATTCATTCCTACATATGTTTATTTATTTATTTAAAGTTGGGACTGGCTTTTTGTGTGTCATGTTTTTTTTTTTTAAAAAAAATTTAAGCAGAAAAAGCTTTCAGCACGACAAGGCCAGGACCCAAGACTGTTTAAAAACAAAGACCAAATGTTTACAATGCCTTTTCCTCAACCAACAGTGATTGATTAGAAAGCACAGATGGGACACAGACAGCTTTTCATTGCTTGCTCCATATGATCGAACCAACACATCTGGTATACTCGGAAAAACATCTTGGCACTAATTTGTTTGTCAGTATCCATTGAGAGGGCTATCTGTCATCCTGTCACATTTTGGTTGCCCTGAGATGTTTGAAGATAGGACTAGTCACAAATTGAGGATGCTGGCCTCTAGGGAGATAACTGGAAGAAACTACCAGCTGTCTCAAATGTCATCAAAGGAAGGAAGTACCAGGCAGGTGGGTAGACTTATGTTGGAATCTCAGCCAGACTGTCTATATTTACTACCAGGAAGCAAAATCATCTGAATCTTTTTTTTCCTTTTGCCTTGCATGCCTCTGTGTGTCAAACTGTCATTTCATTTAAGTATTGGTTCTTGGAAACGTTAGACTGCAGTTTTAGAACAAGAAGAGTGAGAAAAGTGTTTCTGCATGGTGATTCAGAGACAGAAATGAAGGATCTCCTAACAGTCTCTATTTGATCATATGAGGAATAAACTGCACTAGAACAAAAAGGGTCGAGGCAGGCAGAAATAATATAAAGAAAGCAAAATCTTCAAGAATGCAAGATCAAGTTGCATGTGCTTTCCCAAGCTTTTCTTTTTTTTGAGTTGTGCACATTTCTTGTTTAAATTCACCCTTGCTCGTATTATTTTCTTTAACATAGGCTTCAAATTCTAAATAGTCACAGTATGGACTTTGTGTTTGTGTGTATGTTATGGATGGAGTGCTAGGAATCCTGAACAGATTTCCCAGCACAATTACCTTTCTCGGTGAAAACCATCTGTATTTGTTTGCCATTTTAACTGCATTAGAAAATGAACAAAGGACAGCATTCTATGGTTAAGTGCAGATTTGTGAGCTGATGTCTTGTCTTGTAGTGTAAGCAGGTAAACTGCGAGGCAGGTGAAAGCTTAGTCAACAGAGTGGGTTGAATTCCCATCTGGGATTTAAAACTGAGAAAAACCAGAGCTCTATCTTACGGACCTCTTGCAGAAAGCAGTTGAAAAAAAAATGGAAGCAGTTTCAAATTACTATATCTTTCCAGTACTCAACTGTATCAGCTGAAAGGAGCTTTCTACAAAGAGGTGAATTTATACATCTCAGATTACAGTTACTTCAGTCATAAAGTATGTCATTGTGGAACAGATATACTGAAGTTAGCAGATGTAGTTCGTTCACTTGCTTGCCTGGTGCTGCAGGAAAAAAAACCATAACCTTAACTCACTGTTGATGTTATTATCTTCTGAAGTGGACTTCTGTTATTTAGGTACCACTAAACCTGTCCTGGTATTTTTGGCAGAAAGTGCAACCCAGCAGTTGAGAAAGAAGGACTAACGTATTATGCATTTATTTTTCTTTCCTAAAAGTGCATCTTCAAGGGAGGCAGAATATGGTTTTGAGCTGAAAATAAGGCATAGCAATAATATAATAATACCAATAATTTATCCTGCATACAAGTGAAATAGTGTAGAACAGGAGTCACCAACCTTTCAGACCTCAGGGACCACTAAATTCATAGTTTTAAATTCTGTGGACCACTAATATGATTTTTTTTTTAAAAAAGATAAATAATATTTAGTGCAATATAAAAATGCAGATAATTTTTCTGTGGACCACCAAAATTTTCTCACAGACCACCAGTGGTCCACAGACTACCAGTATGTGACCACTGGTTGAGAATGCATGACGCATCAAAGAGTAAAGATAAAGGTAAAAGCCTCCTTTTCAAATTGTGTCTGACTCTAGGGCCCGGTGGTTATCTCCATTTCTTAGATGAGGGAACCAGTGTTGTCTGAAGACAATTTCTGCAGTCATGTGCATGGCTATTTGCAAAAGAGGCATGGAATGCTGTTACCTTCCCACGGAAGTGGTAGGTAATAATCTACTTGTGTTTACATACTTTCAAACTATTGGATGTGCAGGAGATGGAGTCAAGTAATGAGAGCTCACCCCATTGTGTGGAGCTCGGGTCTCAAACCCAGGCAATCAGCTTTCCAGCTGACAAGTTTTTAACCTATCATGAGCTATCATGCCTCCCAACATCTAACAGCATGGGTTTGCAAATTGATCAAAGGTCATGGCAGTTGCATTGAGGGAGAGAGATTGTAGTGAACCAAATAATGGAAAACTAGAGAAGGAGCATCTGTATCTTGTTAGAATATTTATTAAAAATGGGGAAACAGGCAATTTTTAGACGTGCAGATGCTAAGTGTTGCAAAGAAGGAACATTTGCCAAAGGAAACGATAATAATTATGCATGAAAGTGTTCATTTTTCTGTGTGGAAGCAAGAGTTGGATAGAGAATATCAGGGCCAACATAAAAAAATAAGCTGATTGCAGTAAGAATGTGGTATTAAAGAACCATATTGGCAAACATCCATTTGAACAATTGAACATCCAACTGAACAATTGAACATCCAACACACTGGATACTAAAGTGAGTGACAGTATTAAAAATATGCTGATAGGATATCGGCATATTGTGAGAATAAATGATCAAATGGCAAAACAGATATATAAACAAAGAGCGAATGGGTTGAGTGGAAAGGAAAATCTCAGAATGTTGAGATTGGATGGAGATAAATAAATTCTCAGAGATGGTGAGAAATTTGAGGAACAAAAGAAAACACAATGGGTGAATTGGTGTATGGACATGATAATGGCATGGTGCAAGAACAGAAAGGTATGTGAATAGTTTGGGTATAAAAATATTAATGAACCTTTCCTTTTATTTTTTTTCTTATTTCATGCCTTTATTTTCATTGGTTTACTGGTTCTCATTCTTTATTTGCACTTTGCATGATCCTGCTTAGCCTGAAAAAGAAGAGCATTATGGGTACGTATGTGTGTATAGCTTGCCCCATTACTCAGAGAATTTTATCCCTCACTTTTGTGTCAGACAGAAAGCTCTGTCGGGGTCAACTAAATAGAATCTAATTTTTAATTGGCTTGCTTGTCAGTTATATTTCGTCTTAGTGCAAATGAGATGTGACAGATTTTTGCAACTATCTTTTCCTTTCCTTTGAATTTTACATTTGAATGGGAGTCAATGTGTTAATCCTGCATGTATCAGGCAAGTTCCTGGAGTTCCTTCTGAATCCCCATTAAAAATGAGGTTTAAAAAATTGCTGGGAATGGGAGGGAGCACAAGTCTCCAAAGTTTTCTGAGGCTGTTTTTCCTTCCTGCTGTCTTAATTCATCACTACCCGGCAAAGATCTAAGGGATAAATGGAAGATAAACAAGAAGTTGGATCGATCGGAGACTTACAGTGTGACCTATGAGAGGATTAGACGCCGAATGTCATTCTTGAGTGAAGGCTGAAGGAAAAATGGAAGATTTTGTTCAAAGGGACAAAAGAGGAGGCAAGAAGTGGATGACAGAAATAAGTGACTTTTATATTGAATACAGACAAGGTCTGTGAAGGAAGACACTGTACACTGTTGTCTCCTCTCTGGCTTGCTATGAGAACAAATTATAATCTTCACATTCTGTTGAGTTTCCAGCAAAATCAGAGTTTGTAGTCTTTCATTTTGGCAGGGCAGATGTGTGGGTGCGTGCACGTGCATGCACACAAACACACACACGTACATATGTGAAAATGTTTACCCTGCGTTGAAGACTGTCTTTGGTTTGCTGCATCAGCTATCAACACCTGTTGTGTCTGGTAGTCACCTGGAAACCAACTCTTACTACCAACTCTAATGGAAATTTCTCCAATTCAATCCCTTTTTTCTGGAAGGATATTAGATCGCTGGTCTTTTGTCTCTAGCAAGATAATGTGTCTGGTTTTCCCTCAAAGATACTTGTTCTTACCAGCTGCTCTAAACCCAAGAAAACACCAGCTTCTAGGATGAAAATAGCTTAAAGGTGTTTCTCAGCAGTAGTACAGTTGGTAGAAGACCAACCATAGCTACCATCTAAAGGGTCCTCCCCAAGGGCTAGTGAAGGATTATCACAATTTGTATTTTTTTTTAGGGGTGGGGATGTTGGATATTAGTTCCCATAATTTAATTATTTACTTTCACTTATTTATCGAACTTCTTAACCGTTGATCTCCCTCATGAGGGGGCTCTGGGCAGTGATTACTAACAGCATGATATTTGGCTATGGCACTTGGGAATTGTGATTATAATTCTAGGCAAAAAGGCAACACATAAATAAGAAGTTATTCCAAGTATTGCTTTAAATCTCTTGGTTGTGTGTTTACTATTTTAATTCTGAAGGCAGACTAGGAAACCACCGTTGGTGTAGTGGGCTGTAGTTACTGATTTAATGCATACATAGGATTAGATGTGCAAAAGACATGCTTGCTTATGTTAAAATATTCTTTTTTTAAGAAAAAGAAGAGTCCTGGGGATACATCAGATCAGGACTGAGGGCCAACATGCTTTTGGAAAGGAAAGAGAGCACTTCATACAGCCTTCCTGGTGGCATGCCAAAGGCCTGGGCAGAGATTTGCCTGAATATTTAAGAGGCAAAGCCTCATGTGTTACCAAAATACCCCTAAGGAATAAGAAGCAATTTTCCATTTTCTCCCGGCTAAAAACAAAACAAAATTTCTTAGAACGTGGCTCAGACGTCACCACAGGCCTTGAAACAATTGACAGTCCACCATGATTGTTTGCGGTCAGATAAGGAAAGAATTATATGTAAATGGATTGAAAGCGTAAGAAGAAATTAGCTACCAGAAGCTGATTATGAATATTAATAGAATTGAATGATTTCTCTCATTAAAATAAGTATTCTCCTTATAAAATCAGAATAGGGTTCTATGCTTTGTCTGCGTACAATACTGTACGATGAATAATTTATATATATATATATATATATATATATATATATATATATATATATATATATATATATATATATATATATATATATATATATATATATATGCTGGTTTTGTTGTATTCGGGTCTTTTCCCGTGTAAGGTTGAGATTGTCTTTGCAACGTTTCGGCAGGATCACACCTGCCATCTTCAAGCTGTGGGCTTGTATGTATGCTGGTCTTGTTGTATTCTTAAAGATGGCAGCTTGAAGATGGCAGGTGTGATCCTGCCGAAACGTTGCAAAGACAATCTCAACCTTACACGGGAAAAGACCCGAATACAACAAAACCAGCATACCTACACCCGTGAAAATCTACGAAAACACACACACACACACACACACACACACACACATATATAAATATATATATAGTGTGTGTTGCATTTGTGCTGATAAATATTTAATATTTATTGATAAATAAATAATATTGCAACACAAATGTAACAAAGGCAACATTAAAAAAATACACATACATATATACATACACACACAAACACAAACACACACACATACACATACACATACACACACACTCTCTCTCAGGCCCAGAGCAGAGATAATCTGGGAACCCCTAAACTTTATTTTATCGGAACATGTAAAAGTTTCTACCTGTTTTTAAATAACTGCCGTTAGAGAAAGCCTTGATAGAAAATATGCCTCCAAAATCTTGTCTCTGGCAGTTAGTGAGATCCTTTGTGTAATTCATGGAAGTGCTGGTTATTAAGATTATCTGCTTCACCAATTGATATATTTTGGGGGATAGGGCTTTGGGCTTTAATATAAAATCAGAAGAAAATGAAACGCTAGCTTTTCCTTCACAGAACCAGGTGGAACTTGTGGTTCAACGCCAATTCTGTCCTTAATCCAATTTAATAATAAAATCTACCTGGTTTGCAAGGTTTATTAGTGAAATAATGCTGCTTTAATTTTCATAGCTTGCCTAAATTCAAGAATGAATTATGAGAATGCTTATCTTTGCTAACCACTGGGATTTGATTCATATTAAACCAGTATCTTTCCACAATGTATAACTGAATGTAACACTTAATTCCAGTCTTCAAAGAAACCCTTAAATTGGAACAGCTTTACGTGAAAAAAAAAAATCCCAGTACAAAAACTGATAATGTACCTCAGTGCATCCAAATTTCCCCTGAGGATAAGTTGCCTTAACTGTCATTTAAGATTTTACATGCTGCCTTTAAATCAGCTACTTCATTTAAATAAAAAAGCTCTGATTTCCCATAAAATGAAAATGCTGGTGCTTCATATATCCTTCTAGCATTTTGATTTATTATTGACTATATACTCCTTCAAGGAGAAGATTCTTTCAGAAGGAATTTCTTGTCAAGCTCCATACGTTTGTGACACTTTTTATTAATTTCATTCTATCCATAGCCATACAATTTGGAGAGATGAAAATGGGTAAATGTGGTGATGATCTATTTCTGAAAAAAAAAATAGGGCACGGTGGGAAAGAGTTCATTTTCAGTACTGAATGGTTATTCAATGATATTGCTTATTACCAGATCAAAAACCCTTGATCTCTCCCTATGTAGGAAAACCCAATAATTTCAAAGTATCATGTTATACATAAAAGTAGCATATTTTATTCTCCAATTATCCTAGTTTTATATATAGATCTCTCTCTCTCTCTCTCTATCATTTATCTACCTTTTTATCCATCTTATCTATTTATCATCCATCCATCATCTATCTATCTATCTATCTATCTATCTATCTATCTATCTATCTATCTATCTATCATCTATCTATCTATCTATCTATCTATCACTCTCTCTCTCTATCTCTCTATCATCCCTTATCCTATCTATCTGTCCTATATCTATCTATCTATCTATCTATCTATCTATCTATCTATCTATCTATCTATCTATCTATCTATCTATCTATCATCTATCTAATCTCTATCTATCATCTATCTATCTATCTATCTATCTATCTATCTATCTATCTATCTATCTATCTATCTATCTATCTATCTATCATCTATCTAATCTCTATCTATCATCTATCTATCTATCTATCTATCTATCTATCTATCTATCTATCTATCTATCTATCTATCTATCTATCTATCTATCTATCTATCTATCTATCTATATCTATACACATACATACATACACCTACCTACCTACCTGCCTGCCTGCCTGCCTGCCTGCCTGCCTGCCTGCCTGCCTACCTACCTACCTACCTACCTACCTACCTACCTACCTAGCGATCTAGCTATCTCTGTCTGTCTATTGTCTCTTTTAAAACCATGAGAAAAATATCCCCCAAATATATTAACAAGATATAGTAGTTTAAAATTCCTATATTTACAGAGAATGTATTTGAAAGTGAATAAGGGTGCCAGCTGAGATTTCATGTATTACAGAACTGATTGAATTTCAAGCTGTGAAAGGTTTTGCTTGGTGCAAAATGTAGGATCAAGGCCATTACCCTCTAAACATAAAGCTTCACCCCAAAGCAAAATCCTATATCTCTAAACCTTATAGTTCTTGAGATTCCTAAAGTCTCAAGGAAGCATAATCATAACCCTACATTTATCCTAGGAATTCCTTAGGTAGGACTTCTCATACTAAGAAACACACATAAAGAAAACCTGCACTACATTATAATTCTAATGCTATTACTAAACACAAAGCCTCAACCTAATCAAAGGATTATGCAGGAAACCTAACTGTAATTGTAAGTTTACTCATAATGTCAAAATACAGTATTAAGCAGGGTTTAATATGCTGTAGGATAATTCAAAGATTAGCACTAAGCATAAACTATTATGCTTACTAAAATGAATTAAATCACATTAAAATTTAACTTTAACACCATCAGACAACAAAAATCACGTAGTCTAGGTCCTTGGAAAGGATTTGGTAGGTAGATGAAATGCTAAATCCAGTCTGAACATATGGCTGGCTATGTAGCAAATTTTAATATTCAACTTGTCTGCTGCGTAACTCCCAAAGACTCTGGCTGCCCACAACGAACAAAAAACCGTAATACAATCAATAAAAATGAAAAGTGTGATGAACAACAGCAGCGTGTGGGCCCTTCCTTCCAATGATGTGCACAAAATTTTGCAACCCCAAAGATCAGTAATCCAAGGGATTACAATACTATAAATCAGACGTGTTTTTCGGAATACAAAGGGAAGCTCTGCGCTGTGGCTATTATTTGAGCTTTATGAATCCTATCTTTCTTTCTCATTACAAGCATCAGTTTCTTCATTTAGGAACTGCTACATTAAATCTACATGCAGACAGTTTCGCAATCCTTTTGCCAGAGAAGCACCTGTGAATATTTTGCAAATGATAATGCCAAATTGTGACTGAGTGGGCCATTATTCCTCATGCTTCTGAAACATGAAGAATTGCTTTAGGAGGATCCCTGCCCAATTCCTTGGACAACAGCCAGCCACATCCCCGTGGAAGCAAGGCAAAGAATCTCACCGTCTATTCTCTATGTGCTACACATGGAACAGATATTCTGCTTTTGGGTG
The DNA here is from genome assembly GCF_964273705.1 of Natrix helvetica. Taxonomy (NCBI): domain Eukaryota; kingdom Metazoa; phylum Chordata; class Lepidosauria; order Squamata; family Natricidae; genus Natrix; species Natrix helvetica. The sequence continues at coordinate 127,947,811 of NC_138554.1, read as the reverse complement.
TGGAGGTTTTATTTTTTTAAGGCAAAGTTCTGGAACACATCAAGATTAATATAAATGCCTGGCATGAATGCATTCAGTTACTATTAAAGGTATCCTTGTGCAGGGGTAGGCTGCTACACGTTTGCCGGGGTTTGGGAGAACCTGTAGCTAACATTATGGCTGGTTCGGAGAACTTCCAAATCCCACCCCATCCCACTCTGCCCCTCCCCTCCCAGGAGTCTGCATGAGACCCCTTTCGGATGCGAGGTAAGTGCAGGGCCTGCACAGAGGCTAAGGGACGGTGGGGGAAACGGGCCTCCTGGAAGTTGCGGAAGGTGGGAAGTGGTCCCTATTCCAGCCTCCGGAACCTGGGGAAGCAATGTTTGCCCTCCCAGAGGCTTGAGGAAAGTCTCTGGAGCCTTGGGAAGGTGAAAACATCCTCTCTGCTGTGGTGCAGAAGGCTGACTAGGCCATGTCCACCATGTCCACGCCCACCCAGAAACCGGGCAGATAACCCTTTGCTGAAATTTTTTGCCCTTGTGGCAAAAAAGATGGCAGCATTGTGGAAAAGTCTCCAGCACAACATTTAGGAGAAGGGGCCATGTTTATTGCAACAATAGTAGGATGCCTGCTTTACAAGACAGAGGGAACTGAACAAAGGGAAAACATTTTTTTTTACAGGTGGTTGAGAGGGTCTAGGATAACTCACCACAGCCATGGACATGGTATCAAAAGAAATGGTGGAATAAAATCACCATTAAAGAAAGGATGCAAAGAAGGTACAAAATGAAAAGTGAACGACAACAATTAAAATATGTTTTAAAATTATTTCTAAAAATTAAATAAAATTGTTGAATTGTGCTGTAGTGATTGAGTTGTCCTGTGATTAGTTGGCCGTGGTGAGCTGGCTGCAATGAATTGACCATGGCAAATTGGCAGTGGCAAGAATATGGCTGTGGCAAGTTGTCCTATTTCAGGTTGAGAGATTAAAAGGCAGAAAATCCTAGGACAGGAGTGTCAAATTGGCAGCCTGTGGGCTGGATATAATAATAATAATAATAATAATAATAATAATAATAATAATAATAATAATAATAATAATAATAATAATAATAAATTTGGATTTATTAGCCGCTCCCTTTCCAAGTAGGACTCGGGGCGGCGTACAATGGAGCATAAAACATAAAAAATATATAACAACACCAAACGTACATACATACACAACATACCTACATACATACACGGAGGAGGAGACAAATTACATCAATAGACAGTTAAAAATCAACTTTAAAATACCCCAATTGTAGAAACCCAATAAAAATTAATATTTAAGGACAATTTAAAACAGTTTGGAGGAATGGGAAAATTACGATTGCGATTGAGCCAGGCCGGATAATTGAAAGAGGTGGGTCTTCAGCTGTACACGGAAGGAGCGGAGATCGGAAGTAATCCTGATGTCACGGGGGAGGTCATTCCACAGGGCTGGGCCCATCACAGAGAAGGCTCTGCTCCTGGGTGTCGCCCCCCCCCGACACTGTTTGGCGGACGGCACCCGGAGAAGTCCCTCTCTGTGTGCGCGAATTGGTCGTAGGGATGTGTGGGGCAGGATGCGATCCTGCATATAACTAGGCCCTGTGCCATGGAGCGCTTTAAAGATCATAATCAAAACCTTGAAACGCACTCGGTAGACCACAGGCAGCCAGTGCAGCTCGCGCAGGAGAGGTGTTACAGGGGAGTATCTAGTCCTCCCCATAATCACCCGCGCGGCCGCGTTCTGGACCAACTGTAGTCTCCGAGTGCATCTCAAGGGAAGCCCCATGTAGAGAGCATTGCAGTAATCCAGGCGAGACGTCACTAGCGCATGGGTGACTGTGCGTAGGATGTGGCCTGTGCATATGTCATGCACAGGCCACATCCATCGCAGCTCTGCAAAGGGAAAAACGTCGTGATATGTCACATGACACAGCAACATGACACGGCAAGTTTGATACCTGTGATCTAGAGATACGACCAATTTTAGGGAAGCCAGATAGATCCTTGTCCATATACCTGAAATATTTGCTATTGCTAGGCAAAGTGATCTTTCAAGAGGACAGCACAGCTGGAAAAGCCCATTATTAAGGAGACGGAAAATACTATTATTTTCACATTGTTCCTGTACCTACTCAACAAACTATCTGTTTTAGCACTTCAACCGCATCATTCTGTTTACCCAGCTGTATCTTGGAGTCTGGCTCTGGGATATCCCTTATATATGAGAACAGCAACTCACAACGTCTTGTATAGCTGGTAACACTTTTCTCTGAAATGGATCATGTTATATCCGCATATAAATAGCCAGTGTTTTTGTGTATCTAACATACACCAGAGATTCAGGATGTAACATTCATTTTCTTAGTGTTAAATGCCAGGGATATAAAACTTCATTTTTACTTTTATAAAACTTAGAATCAATATCCAAAGTAAGTACCAATATTGCAGATGCATAGGACTTTAAGGCATGATATTTACAGAATTTTCCTAAGGTACCTAAGTGTAAAGCAAATATCTTGTGATGAATCCTGCATTTTTTCCAAACCATATTTTGTTTCACACTACATAGTTTTCTTGCTGATCAACTGCTAGTTTCATAGAGAACGAAGACAGGAAGAACTTAGAAACTCTCTATATTGAAGGCAATTCAGATTATCAATATATAATCCACTAATATTGACTTTTCTGATTCAGAAGAAATGCATCCAAAATGAATTAATTTGGTTCTGCGTTCAAAATGGATTTGGTAGAATGTATGCGTGGGGTTCTTTTCTTCCTGTTGCAAAATGTTGGCTCATCTGCTTTCCCAATTTTCCCGTAGAGCATTTAATTGATAATTTAAACAAGGTGTCTCCAAATTTAGCAATTTTAAGACTTGTGGACTTCAACTACCAGAATTCCCTAGCCAGCATGGCTAACTGAGAATGCCTGGGAGTTGAAGTCCATAAGTCTTAAAGTTGCCAAGTTTGGAGACACCTGATTTTAAATTACCAAGAGGATTATCTCCTCTGCACCTTTCAGCTTTCATTTTAGTCTTCCTTTTTATGGCAACTGTTAAGATTTATTACAAATTACCAAATCAACATTCAAAGGCTGAATGAAGAACATGGAGGAGGGGACTGATTCTGTACAGCAGTGTTTCTCTACTTCGATAGCTTTCAGATGTGTGGACTTCAGAGGTGGTATTCAGCAGGTTCTGACCAGTTCTGGAGACCCAGCAGTGGAAATTTTGAGTATAAATCAAATACCACCTCTGACTGGCCCCACCCCCATCTATTCTGTGCCTCCCGAGTCCCAGCTGATTGGGAGGAAATGGGGATTTTGCTGTAACCTTCCCCTGGAGTGGGGAGGGAATGGAGATTCTACAGTATCTTTCCTCTGCCAGGCCCACCAAGCCAAGCCCACCAAGCCACACCCACAGAACTGGTAGTAAAATTTTTTGAATCCCACCACTGGTGGACTTCAACTGCCAGGATTCGTCAGGTGACAAGGAATTCTGGGTGTTGAAGTCTACACATCTTAAATTTGCCAAGGTTGAGAGATACTGTTGTACAGTATTGTTTGTGTGTCTGAATTTTGGGACTGGTAGTAGTAAAGGCAAACACCAGTCACTTTTACACAGTTTATAAGTGTGGAGCATGAAAATAAACTCTGGCACCCTTTCAGGTTGCTTTAAATAATGCATGCCTGGACCACCTCCAGACTGGCCAGGGACAATTGGAAAGGAGGGTAATATTTTATTGTCTTAAAAACTGTGGCACTGAGGGGAGGGGAGTTTGCCTTCCCAGGGCTGCAAACAGACCTTTCATTAAATCATTTCTTTGCAGACTTCAAAACCTCTATGGTCGCATCAGTTGATTCCTTACCATTTTAGGAGGAGATACCATAAATTAAATTAAACGTAAATAAGTTTTGTATAATTTAAGAAACAAAATAAAACCATTAATCTGTTCCAAATACAAAAAAAAAAAAGGAATACAGGTAGTCTTCCATTTATGGCAACAACTTGCTAAACTGGATGGTTGTTAAATGAATCATACCCAATTTTATGACGTTTTTGCAAGTTCTCCCCCTACTCTCATTTCCCTTTGCATCATTTTCAGCCTTACCAAAGTTTGTCCTAAAACAGGGATGTCAAACTCACATCATCATGGTAGCATTATGTGACATATCAGGATTTTTTCCCTTCGCTAAACCGGGCATAGATCTGGCCTACATGTGACATATCTGGCCTGTGGGCCTCCAGTTTGACAGTCTGCCCTAGAAGTAATGAAGCTCTGTTTATAAAAGGTTTTTTGAGGATTCGAAAAGTTAAGTCTGTTTATTACATTACTTATTTTCCAGCTTTTGGGATAACCTATATAACCCAGGTCCGTATTTAATTCAGAATTAGGAGCCTGTTAATTGTTTTCTATCTCAGTAATTCTTTTATTTTACTTTTTAACTCTTGTTAAAATAGATTTTCCTCCTTTTCTTTCCAAAATTGGTCATGTTTCCCTTAGTTTAAGCCATCATGGATAAAATTAGAAATGCTTTGTTATGTACTTAGCTTTTGGTTTATCATCCTACAGAAATAAAAAGATATATAATGTGAGAGCGTAGCTAATGTTTAAAACATACACAGTGAACTGGTAATCAGGCTTCATGGGAGAAACTAAGGCTAAAAGTGGTTTCAAAAGTGATAAAGGAAAAAAAAACAGCTCACCCATGAGTATCTATGGGTCAGTAATATTCCTTTCCAGGGAATATGTTAAGGATCATTGCCAGGAAGTCACATCTAAAAAATATTATCTTAGAACCCATCATCCGAGACATATTCCTGGGAAAGTACTTTGCGAGAATTAGCAGACCACACTGGTTCTGCTCATCCTCAAAAATTCTTACCTAAAATGTCCAAACTTTCAGTTTCACTTTAATATTTGACTTAATTTTTGCTTAATTTTTTTTTACAAGTGTTGCACAGGATCTTATTCCCCACAGCAGAGAATAACATATGAAAAACAAACCAACCAACCCCAAAACAAGTTTTCATAGAAAAACTGAATTGTTAACCTACAGTAATGGTTAAAAAGAGCAATAAAAAGAGCGCTCTTTTTCAACTCCCTTTTTATTTGTCCATGATGGTATTGCAACAGCCAGCAGAGATAACTCTCTCCTAAAAGGTATCAGAATATCCTTTTATTTCTGAAAGCATTTTGAAGGATGCTATAGCTTTAGAACAAGGGTTTTCAAACTTTTTCAGACTCTAGCATCTCTCTCTCTCTCTCTCTCCCTCCCTGCCTCCCTCCCTCCTTCCTTTCCCTCCCTCCCTCCCTCCTCCTGTCCCTCCTCATCCCACTAACCTGCTTTCCAACTCCGTTCTCCTATTCAGAGCAACAAAAGAAGATCAGCTGGGAGGATGGGAGGCAGTGGGGCCAGAGCCAGCTTATTTGCTGGTTCTTCAAACTACTCAAAATTTCCACTATTGGTTCTCCAGAATCTGTAGAACTGGCTGAATACCACCACCTTCTTTCCCTCCATCCCTCCCCCACTCTCCCCCCTCCCTCTCTTTCTTTCATACCTGATCCACAAAATGAAGTCCCCCCCCACCCCCAGGATAACCCTTTCTGAGGTACCTTAGGAAAATTGTTATAGACAATCCTGCTGTGTTCAAAGTTTTTTTTTTCCTGTAGTCTCTCATGGAACTTCATTAAGTTCTCACAGGACTGCTTGATGTCATACCCTTCTTCCGTCTAGCAAGAATTGAGCAAAGCAGGCCATAGAGAAAAAATACTATAATGTCCCAATACTGAACCCTGTCCCCAAGCATATGTTGGGAATTTTCTTCATTCCCTGAAGAGATCCAGCATTTTTTCTCTGCCTGCAGATAGGGTGGAGAATTTTGAAAACCCGTTTCTACCTAGTTCTATAGGAAACAGATACTAGAATACAGATGTAGAATAGTTCCATGCTGGGGAGAATCCATTCTGCTAGGTTAGTATAAATCTGCTAGTTTTTGATGTAGAACAAAAATTTTTGTTATGGGAAGTTAGACACGTTGAAGGGCAGAGTTGGTGTAAAGAGGTCACAACACAAAACTCAGAGTTTACAACCAGTCAATCATTCTTTGGCCAATAACATTTTGATGGATGCAGCCAAAGGTATATTCACTTTACATTAAGCATATGAGCCAAATGCCATCTTGTGACAACAGGCAAGTCAAACCAAATCATTCTTTTCAGATGTTCTGAGAGGGTTCCTGCCAAAAATGTTTTGGAGTTGGTCTTTTCACGATATACTTTCCCCAAACCCTCAGAAAACACATGCTATTTTCATTCTCAGATATCATAAATTGGTTGCTGCTGCTGTTGCTGTCACATTCTTCACTCCTCCAAGTATGAAATACACATCATTTCCAAATGCAGCAGGCATTGCCAAAGGTAAGCTACCGTTTCCAAGAATAACAGATTGTAATTTTTTTGGCCAGCCAAATGGGTACAATTAGTAAAGGAGAGCTTGCATTTGGCAATCAATTCAGTAAAATGGTAACTTGCAGACACGGGAGTCATCTCACCAATATTTAGTCATTTCAAGGTCATTTCATATAAGAATATGCAGAAAGACTGGACGTCTCATGAGAAAATTATATTTATGATATTAGAAGAGAGACTCAGACTTTATCTTATGTTTTTCCTCCCCTGAGAGCAGTGCAGATGATCAATCAAAACACCAGCTATTAATAACAAATCTCATTGGCAATATAGGATGTAACTGTCAAAACTACCAATCAAAACATCTCTATAAAGTATCCCTGAATAATATTATTAGGACTATAATGTGAATGGGGTTATCTGAATGGCTCAAAGTAGTATTAGATCTTTCATGAACAAGTGAACGAATAAACGAATGAATAGCTCACCTAACATCTCACCATATCTTGTGACTACTAATTGAACTCCAGTCAGAAGTGATTCTTTTAGGTATAGGTTAGTACAGGTAGTCCTAAACTTATGCCCACAATTTTCCCAAAATTGATGTTTCTAAGTGAGAAATCTGTTAAAGTGAGTTTTGCTCCATTGTAAAATTACATGTTTGTTAAGTGAATCTGATTTCCCCATTGACTTTGCTGGTCAGAAATTTGCAAAATGGGATAACATGACTCCATGATCCTCCAACCGTCATAAATGTGAATCAGTTGTCAAGCAACTGAATGTAGATCACATGTTTGTGTGGATGCTACAATGGCCAAAGGTGAAGAATGGTCATAAGTCACTTTTGTTGATGCCATTGTGACGTCAAGCAGTAACTAAATGAATTTTTGTAAGTTGAGGACTAACTCTATAGGTAGATTTTAAAACTTAGTTGGCATTAGTCTTGATCAACTTGGGTTTTGTTAAAACAAATAATTTCCTATTGTAAATATATGTTAGCTACCATGAGTTACCATAGGCTAACAAAGGGATGCGGTAGCTCAGTGGCTAAGACGCTGAGCTTGTCAATCAGAAAGGTCAGCAGTTCGGCGGTTTGAATCCCTAGTGCTGCATTATGGAGTGAGCTCCCGTTACTTATCCCAGCTTCTGCCAACCTAGCACATAAAAAGGCAAGTAGAAAAATGGAACTAGCTTTGATGGGAAGGTAACAGCATTCCGTGCGCCTTCAGCATTTAGTCATGTTGGCCACATGACCACGGAGATGTCTTAGGACAGTGCTGGTTTTGAAACGGAGATGAGCACCGCCCCCTAGAGTTGAGAATGACTAGCACATATGTGCGAGGGGAACCTTTACCTTAGCATGAGTTCACCAGTTCTGATTCTGCAACTTGTGTGGTGCTACCAGGAACAAGCAGTTAGCGAAAACCTGGCTGGACATGGATCCTTCACATGAAGCCTACAAGGATACCTTATTATTTGCTTGACTACTGGAAGCATAAAAAGGAGACTTCATGGGCTATAAATCATAAATAGGACAATCCTGCTATAGGGAAACTCCCTTGAGATAATTGCCTGCTGAACATAAGGAGCTAATAAATAATTCTTTCTCATACTTACCTTGAATTCCAAAGCTTCCTAGACAGTGAAACTTAGGGACAGGAATATTAATCATATTAATCAAAGAACAGAGCACTTTTTATGTTGCCAAGATAAAATTATAATCTATCCTCTGAGACACACATACACCATATAAGGTATTGCATTCCCAACTGAAGAGAGTGAAATATTATTTGAAGCTACATTGTGCCATAATGACCTCATAAAAAGCAATGAATCATTTTAGAAGGAAACAGCACAATTTTGGCAAGGTAGTCAAAGAGAAAATGAAATCTGAAAAGAAAGAAAAACTGATACAAAGCACATTTGCGAAAACCAATGAATTTGCTTTCAATTAAATATGGCTTGGATTGAAAGAAAAAGGAAACATGACCGCATTTTGCAACATTTTTAGATTGAGGCGTAATTTTTAACCTCTACCTTTGGATGAATTCTAAGCAGTGGAAAACAGGACCTTTTTGGTTTTTGACTTCCATTTAAAACCATATCTTATATACTGTATAGATTTTACCAGGACATAGCAATAGTACCTATACTTACATCTTGCTTCATAGTGCTTTACAGCTCTCTGTAAGTGGTTTTACACAGTCAGCATATTTCCCTAACAATCTGGGTCCTCATTTTACTGACCTTGGAAGGATGAGTCAACCTTGAGCCAGTGACAGTCTGTCGAATTGCAGGCAGCTGGCAGTCAGTAGAAATAGCCTGCAGTACCGCATTCTAACCACTGGGCCACCACGGTTCTTATACAATTGCAGAAAGCTACCACCATTTAAAATAGCAGTTTAGGACAATCCTGCAGTTTACAATTTCTTAAGCCTCCTCTATTGTGAACCTACCTTGTGGAGCTATCTTTCCCAAAGGTTATTTCAGAAGTCTCTCAGGAACTGATTAGGTCACCAGGCCTGGAGAGCCCATGGAACCACACCAGGGGTGGGTTCCGGCAGGCACTACTGCCGTTTTGCTCATGTGCGCATCATGCATGCGCACTTGATGTGTGCCATGTGCCCATGCGCAGTGCAATAAAAATTGTTCTGCGTATGCACAGAGGCGGAAACCAAAATGGCAGCACCTATGGCGCCACCCGGAGAACTGGTTTGCGGGTGTGGCAGGCCTGGATTGCTGCCGGTTCCAGTGACCCAGGCCGCCAAACCACTACTGATTCGGCAGAACCGGTAGGAACCGGTAGGAACCTAACACTGAACCAGACACGTATTCAGATGGCTCCACTACTGAGATGGATACACCCACTCTCTTCATGCCTGGGTTTGCATATTTCAATTTTAGTAAAATTTAATTTTTAACTCTGATTTTTCTATATTTCTATAATTGTTTTTATAGGTGGGTTTATACATGTTTTTATATGTTTTATTGGATTGTTGTGCACTGCCCAGAGTTGCCTTTGATGATGAACAGCCATAGGAACCTCAATACCGAATAATAAATAACAAGCATCTAAATACGATAGACTATATCCATGATGGAGAACCTATGGCACGTGTGCCACAGGTGGCACGCAGAGCCAATTCTGAAGGCATGTGAGGTATTACCTTGTCAGCTCCAGTGTGCATGCGTGTGCTGGCCAGCTGATTTTCAGCCTTGATTTTGGGCCATTTTTCGTCCTCCAGGAACATACTTCCGGTTCACACGTTGGGCTGGGTTTTTTTGCCTTCCCTGAAGCCTCATGAATCCTCCAGAGGGAGAAAAACAGCAAAATGCACAACCTGGAAGTCCATTCCGAACTTCTGGTTTGTGTTTTGGGCCATTTTTTTGCCCTCCCCAGGCTCCTAGAAAGCCTCTGGAGCCTGGGGAAGGTGAAAAATGGATGTACCGGGCCCACCGGAAGTCTGAAAATGGGCCGTTTCTGGCCACCAGAGGGCCTCTGGGGAGGGGCAGAGGAGGCTGTTTTTGCCCTCCCCAGGCTCCAAGAAAGCTGTGAGCACATGCGTGGGGCAGTGGGGTGGGGGATTGAGCATGCATGCATGCACAGGGAGCACAGCATGGGGGGGGTATTAAATTATGGGGATGGGCATGCAAGCACGTGTGTGCTTTTGGCCCCCAAGGCAAGAAAGGTTCACCCTCACTGGACTATATAATGGAACTATGATGTGAATTGCTCATAGATCATGCCCATAAGGTTACAACTTGCAGTGTAAATTTTAAAACAAACAAACAAACCACTATGTAGAGATGAATATAAAATTCTATGTAGAAATCGAACAACTAAGCATTAGTACAACATAATCCTTGAGGGGAAGCAATTAATTTTTGAATACTTTCTCATACAAGCTGCATGATCTCTTTGATCTTACACTGATTCATTTTGCTAAATTTACATAGTTGGAATCATATGGCAGTTCAGCAGAGCCTTGGTGGGCTTTCTTCTTGGCACAATTATCCTCCCTACATTCAGGATTTTTTTTTTAAAAAATGTGAACAGATTTTTTACGAAGTGCTGAAGGTAACCTGGGGACATTGAAAGACAAACTTACAACTTATGACCATTCGTTTAATAATCGTTTGAAATTACAATGGAATTGAAAAAAAAAAGTGTCTTATAATCAGTCCTCACACACACATATGATTCTTGTAGCATACCCATGCACATGCGATCAAAATCTGGGTGCTTGGCAACCAGCATGTATTTACAAGATCATGTGCTAATCATTTTTGGTTTACCCAGCTGGCTTCCAACAAGGAAAGTCAAAGGGGGAAACTGGAATAGCTTAACACATGCATGATTCGCTTAACAGTTTTAGAGCTGAAGAAGCTTCTTGGATGAGAAGCGAAACATCTTCAAAGAAAAACCAGGAAGTCCAGTAGCCTCTTGAAAAAGCACCATTTGGACAACCATGACCTGGATGGCTGAGAATCTCCATAGACACTTAATAACCATGGCACAAAAGGTAAAATAAAATCAGTTATGAGTCACTTAAAAATAACCTTATTCAGCAAGGGAAATTTTGATATCAATTATGGTCATAGAGAACAGTTCAGTAGCAAAAGATGAGATTTCTAAAGCAAATATTCAGAAATATTTGTCTCTAGGTCATTATTAGGGCAAGAACTCTGAAACATAGATGTAATCCTTTAGGACAGGGGTGTTAAACTCGATTTCATTGGGGGCTGCATCAGGGTTGTGTTTGACCTTGGGGTCTGGGGTGGGCATGGACAACTTGACATCACTCATGTAGGGGGCGTCTGTGGCAGCCCAAGTGTTCTGCCAGCAAAAACGGGCTCCCAATCTCCGTTTTCGGCTGCAACGGACTCTGCAACACTCTGCCAATGAAAACATTTTCACTGGCAGAGACACTGTGGGCCAGTCCTTTGCTGTTTTGGGGGATGGCCCCACGGACCATATTTAAGCACCCCGAGGACCAGATTTGGCTTGCGGGCCTTGAATTTTATACCCCTGCTTTAGGAGAATCTTTCATAGCTCCTTTCAAATGCAACTTGTAATAGAGCATAAAAGAAATATCTTTGGCTGATTTCAGTAAACTGGCAGGCTAATATAGGTAGATCTTTGGAATTCAAAGGGCACTTTAGAACTGATTTATCTATTTATCTATTAAAAGTGGACAGGAACAGCTCTTCTACCAATATCCTCTGTTCAAATAGTGTTTTGCTTTTTTTATAATTAACTTCTTTTAGAAATTCTAATTTTCATTTGATTCCACCTATAAAAGTGTCCGTTTGTATCTTTTATACCAATTTACATTCTACACAAAGTGTAAGGAAGCCATTGATACATATTCACAGTCAATTTATTAGATTTCAGAAAAAAAAAATGAAGAAAACACTGTGTTTCCCTTAAAATAAGACAGGATCGTATTTTCTTTTGACCTCCGGAATAAGTGCTTGGCCTTATTTTCGGGGAGGTCTTATTATTTTTGAGGTGCAGGAGTCAGCGAACATGATAACCTCATGGCTGCTGTGTTACAATATTTTCAGGAAAGTCTTCTTTTCAGGAGAGGGCTTATTTTAGAGCATGCATTCAAAAGTCTGATTTGGCTTATTATCTGGGGAGGTCTTATTTTCAGGGAAACAGGGTAATTCAGAAACAGTTGTTTCCTATTGTGACGCTCCCATTGAAAAAAAGGGTCATAAGGTTTGTTCAATAAAAGAGGAGGAAAAACAGCCACAAGAATCCCGTAACATTAAAAAAAATATGCACTTAAATAGTTAAACTAATCTTAAAGAGTTAGTTTGTACTATTTCTTCATTGGGTCTTTATTTATCTTTAATAAAAAAACTATAAATAAAAATATATAAAAATAATGAGGATTTAGAATTTCTGATTTGGAGTGGAATGTTTGTGTCACTATTTATCATCATAAAGGATGGCTAAGACACTTAGCTTGTCGATCACAAAGATCGGCAGTTTGGCAGTTTAAATCCCTAGTGCTGTGTAATGGAGTGAGCTCCCATTATTTGTCCCAGCTTCTGCCAACCTAGTAGTTCGAAAGCACATAAAAATGCAAGTAGAAAAATAGGGACCACCTTTGGTGGGAAGGTAACAGTGTTCTGTGTGCCTTTGGTGTTTAGTCATGCTGGCCACATGATCACGAAGATGTCTTCAGACAGTGCTGGCTCTTGGGCTTTGAAATGAAGATGAGCACCACCCCCTAGAATCAGGAACGATTAGTACATATGTGCGAGGGAAATCTTTACCTACTTATCATCATGCACTTTTTTTTTTGTTTGTTTGTTTGTTTATTGGATTTATATGCCACCCTTCTCCCAAAGGACTCAGGGCGGTGTACAACATTAAAAAAAAACACATATTACAAAAGTTAAAAAAGAAATTAGATAGAGTATCCAAAAACAAACCCAATTAATATGAACAATAACATTTTTAAATTAGGTTAAAATTAACAATTAATTTTGTGAATTTTAACAATTAACAATTGCATCAATCATTTATTTTATTTTGTTCAGGCCAGGCCGGCTTGCTGGAAAAGCCAACTTTTTAGGGTGTGTTGGAAGGACCGGAGGTCGGGGATTATGCGAAGCTCCAGGGGCAGCTCATTCCAGAGAGAAGGCGCTCCCACAGAGAAGGCTCTCCCCCTGGGGGTCACCAGCCGACACTGTCTGGCCGACGGCACCCTGAGGAGGCCAACTCTGTCGGATCGCATTTTTTCCCCAGTGGATGGGCGGGTTACATTTTACATGTTCAAATGCGTGTTTCCAAATGGGTGGACTTCAGCTCCAGAACTGCCTAGGGCAGCGATGGTGAACCTTTTTTGGCTCGCGTGCCACAAGTGGGGGGAGCGCAGGGGGGTCGTGTGCGGGCGTGTCGCACCCATAATGCAACACGCGACCCTCCAGTGCGCATGCACGCACAACGCGCAACCCCATTTTTACATGCTTTTTTTGCCCCCCCCCCGGCTCCAGAGGCTTTATAGGAGCCTGGGGAGGGCAAAAAGAGCCTCCCCCCTCGGAGGCCCTCTGGAGGCTTCAGGGACCGTCCGGAGGCTTCCCTAAAGCCTTCGGAACGCTTAAAACCACCCTCCGAAAGCTTCAGGGAAGCCTCTGGACGATCCCTGAAGCCCTCCGGGGGGGAGATGCTCTTTTCGCCCTCCCCAGGCTCCTATAAAGCCTCTGGAGCCTGGGGAAGGCAAAAAATAGCTTTTAAAAAGGTGAACCCAGCTGACAGGGCAGCGCCTTGCGTGCCCTGACAAATGGCTCCACGTGCCGCTTGTGGCACGCGTGCCATAGGTTCGCCATCACTGGCCTAGGGAGCATGAAGTTGGCTGACAATTTTGAGAATTGAAGCCCACCCATTTGGAATTTGCTAAGATATGGAAGCATTTTCTAGTTCAATGCTATCTATATCAGTCTTCCCTAACACTCCCGGGCATCTTGGACTACAACTCTCAAAATTCCCAGCTTTTTCAGTCATGTTGACTGTCAATTCCAGTACAAGACATTGAGAGGGCTATAGGTTGGCTGTTCGGTACATAATGGCGGTGACTCTCCAATCAATTATAAAGGGTTATAGCCTTCAAATCTTGTTTGTAGTCTTCCTAGAGACATTTCTCTGGTTTCTATAGAAACAAGATGCAGCATCTTGATCATAGCCAGCAGAGCTGCTCTGGTTTTCTTTTTTTAAGTGAACCAGAGGTAATCATGAGTGGGCCGAGGTTGAGAGGTCAGGTGTAACAGCATCATTTGGAATAAGGAAGGCTGCTTCCCACAGATTTTCTTTTTAAAACAGCAATATTCCTTTTTTTTTTTTGGAAAAAATAAATAAAAGGATTAGACCTTATTTTAGCTATGGGATTACTGTATCATCATCATCATCATCATCATCATCATCATCATCATCATCATTGTCTTCCTCCTCATCAGTTGTGGCAGAAAAATCAGAATTAGACATGGCATTCCAATGTTCCCACTTGATTCGGTTCATACAAAGAGCAGATACAATGGCACTTTTGAATTTATACCTCGTGAAAGTACTTTAAAGAAATTATTTCTGCCTGTTGAATACTATTTAATCAATGCTAACTGATTGTTAAAGAGGCCGCGCAATCAGTAGGTCTTTGTTGTTATTGTTCAAAACAATTTCTACAGTATTTTATTGACATACCCATAATAATATTAACCACCCATAACACGTCATGCAGTTGCCATCTATTTCTGAAGAAATCTTTTTTTTTAACCTTCTACAGCCCTTGATTACATTGAATAACAAAAATGCTTGAAACCCTGCAAATATACATACAGAGATTTTGATTATAACTCTAAGAGGATACTTAAGAACTTGTCTTTAAAAATCGCTTCATTTATTCATTTGTACTGAAGATCATCTTAAAAACAAATGAAAAGTTACACAAACAATTTGTTGCCTAACTTGGAAACAGAAGAAAGTTAAATTTGAAAAGTTAATGTGTGACGTAACATCCGTATTATAAAGCTGGTACATGTAGTTCAACAAACAAATTTGTTTCACAGTCTTTCTTTCTTTCTTTTTTGCATCAGAGGTGGCATTCAGCAGGTTCTGACCAGTTCTGGAGAATTGGTTGTGGAAATTTTGAGTAGTTCGGAGAACTGGTAAATATCACCTCTGCCTGGCCCCTCCCCCATCTATTCTCTGCCTCCCGAGTCTCAGCTGATCAGGAGGAAATGGAGATTTTGCAGTATCCTTCCCCTGGAGTGGGTTGGGAATGGAGATTTTACAGTAACCGTCCCCTGCCAGGCCCACCAAGCCACCCCCACCAAGCTACCCCAGAAAACTAGTAGTATTTTTTTTGAATCCCACCACTGGTGGGTATCCAAAGTATGTGTTGTTGTAGTGTGATTGATTACTTCTAAACACCCCAATCTCTTTATGTAAAGTTCAATTCATTTCCAGATGCTTCACTGAATACAATATGAAAAAGTCTTCACAGTGGATTAAATACATCCCAAAAGCTTGATGATTGCAGTGTCATGAGCTGGTGACTCAACTTGCTTGTTTACTTTAGAGCATCTTTGGCAAGGATTGTGGTGTCTGACAAATTGTAGTGAAACACTGGGATCTAATGTGACTCACACAGTTAGTTTTACTGCTCAGTTTAAGAACCAGTCGCCTTGCAGGAAAATCAAGATAGCTGGAAGTTATACTTCGACAACAACTAGAATATGACAACTTCCTTATTCTTGCATTGTTAGGCCAAACTGAAATTCCCACAAATTACCTAATCTGTACTGAATTGAAAGTTATATCAGTTGCACAAGTGACCATTTGTAGTCCTACAACCACAGCAACCAAATGCTCCTTCGAGCAAGCTATCTTGGCGATACTCAGATAATAGTTTCCCTTGGTACAAAATCTTCAGCAAATAATAAGGATTTATAGGTGATCCTTGCTTTATGACCATGATTAGGTTCAAAATTGCCTTTGCTAAGGAAGGTGATTGATAAGCGCATCATGACTGATTTTACAATCTTTTTGCCACAGTTGTTAAATAAATGACCATAGTTGTTAAGCAAATCCACTTTCCCTCATTGGCTTTACTTGCCAGAAACTAGCTGGGAGGGTCACAACTGGCAATCACATGATCCTGGGATGCCGAAACCATCATAAACACATGCCAGTTTCCAAGGGTCTGAATTTTGATCATACAACCATGAGGCTGCCTCAGTAATCATAAGGGCGAGAACTGTCGTAACTTTTTTCATTCCTTTGAATGGTTGCTAAATGAACAGTCGTTAGTTAAAGATTAGCTGTATAGCAAGGGAGCTTCGTCAGTTTTTGAGCACCCAATGTATCCAACACAGCACTCCTAAAAGCCTGAGAGTAACACACAACAAAATTAACAACTGGGTTATTTTGAATTATGCATACATGCTGTATTTTGCTAATAATGTTCCCTGCTTTCCTCTTTTTGGGTTCAGTTATATGCACACACACAGGCTTAATCTACACACACACACACACACACACACACACACACACAGCTTGTCAAGTTAAAGAGAATGAAATAAGGAAGTCATCAAAAGCTTTCCTGGTCTTATCTGGGTTTTCCCCTCTTATTTCATCACAGAAATACTGACCTGCAGCTCAGGTGTTTATTTGCAGCCTTAGCCTTATAAATTTCATGAAATTAAATAGGGTTTACTCCTTAGTGCCGCAATTTATAAACACAATTTTAGAGGAAACCATACTGAACACAGTACAGCAGGGCCTATTTACTTAACCTGCCACTAACACTTAATTGAGGCTACAAGAGATGATATTCAGAGAGATTTACCAAAAGAAGGTCTCCTTGCATCAATTAAAGTCTCCCAGAGCAGTCTGAACAATGAGGCCCAAACTCTTAATTTTGCTTCCCTTTAGAAAGCATAGAAATTGAGCTTTTTATTATTATATGCTTTCCGAAAGGCTAGATGGTAAAAAATACCAAAAGGTTGAAAAACTCTGAAACAACGAGACTGATCAAGCTTTTTAAAGACCTTCTGAAGATAACACTCTCCTTGTTTTATTACTGTCAGAGACATCATGGGTAAATCCGTGGCCTTCTGTCAGCCAAGTCATTGGCTTCCTCATCTCTTTGGCTCGTCTTCAAAGTGCAGATTAATTAAAGCACTTGTGAAGCTTGCACATGATGAGTTTGGTCTCTTGTGTCTTGGTATCATTACAACATCATTGGGCAAGTACGATGAAGGCTCTGCTTCTGATCATACGTAATTCCTTACTTAGAACAATTATTCAGTGGAACAACTTGCCTCCAGAAGTTGTGATTGCTCCAACACTGGAAATGGTTGGATAACCATTTTAAGAAATTGTTGGATAACCATTTGTCTGAAGTGGTATACGGTTTCCTGCCTAAGCAGGAGTTAGAAGACCTCCAAGGTCCCTTCCAACTCTGGTATTGCATTGCATTGCATTGCATTGCATTGCATTGCATTGCATTGCATTGCATTGCATTGCATTGCATTGCATTGCATTGCATTGCATTGCATTGCATTCTATTCTATTCTATTCTATTCTATTCTATTCTATTCTATTCTATTCTATTCTATTCTATTCTATTCTATTCCATTCCATTCCATTCCATTCCATTCCATTGTATTCCTTCTTCCTCCTAACTTGTCTCTGTGAATTGAGAATCCCTGCATTCTCCTTTACAGTGTGACTTTCAAAGGAATGAAATGGGTTTCTGGGCCAGGGTGATCGGGAGTCAGCTGACAGATGCTTATTCAGCAGATGTCCAAGAGAAAGGCTGGCTCCTTATTAAGGAGCATCTGTTTCTCCATTCATTTTGCCAGATGTATTTTAAGCAACACCTGGGAAGAATGTAATCATTTGATGTCACTCCAAAGCATGGCTGGGCCTAGCATTTTCTGAATTTTAAAGTTTAATTTATCAGGGTTATGCATAATAATTGCTTGGGAAAGTTCAGCAATTATTTCCTTTAAGTTATCTCTTGATATTTAGTTACCATTGCTTTGATACTATACAAAACAGACGTCTGTCGTGGCTTCATTATGAATAACTGAGGACGAAGAATGAAAAAGAAGAAGAAAAAGGAAGAAATCCACATAAATTAATTGTTAAAAGCCATTATTGGGTTGGTTGAATGAGGTTATCTTATTGGCTCTCTGTGATCATTTCTATTTTCCCAAGCCTGAACTAAGCCTGAACTTCTAACAGTGAAGGGAAAAGATAAGCAATGAAAGGAAGGAAGAAAAAAAGAAAGTCAGCCCAATGCCTTTTCACTTAGCTATTGTTCGTGCATTTTAAAATCATTCTCCAATGTTGCATCTTATTTTAACTGTTAGTCACCTTGAGTGTCCTAGAATAGAAAGGAGAAATGTAAAATGGAAAGAAACATAAATAACTAATATATATTCCTTTGTTACCTTCTCAGAGGGCTTATGATTTCAGTGTAGCATAATACTTTGTTATTTGCTTGCATTTTCATTACACAACTAGCTAATGTGTTCAGAGCTAGCACTGATGATATTACCTAGATGGGAAACGAAGTGACTGCAAGAAAACAACCAAGCTCAGAGAACAGCAGTTCAACCCTGAGTACAAATATTATCTTCTGTTATACTTTACTTCTTTTCCAGACTGGTGTTTCCTAAACATAACCTTGGTCTCATGGGACTGGCAACACGGAAAAACAAGTCACGTACAGTAGGTCCTGAGCCAAAAACATTGGACAACTCTTCCATAAATTTAACCTACAACACTAAAATAAAGCTATGTAAAAGTGAAAAGGAGTTATAAAATTATGGACATTTTAAATGCCTTGTGTATCGATGAGATGGAATGTATTGATGAGATGACATAGCTTCTCAAGCACATTCAGGTGTGTCTCCAAATGTTGCTGACTTCTCCTCTTCAGCATACCTTCTCAGTAGGCTGGGGGAGAATTGAGTTCAGAAATATATGAAGGGAAGCACATAGATGTTTCAGAGAACAATACAGTTACATTGTGGAATTATCCAACAATCTATTAGGACACCTCTTCAATAGATTCTGAGTTACAAGAATGATAGATAGACCAACTTGTCCTGTCTTAAGACCAAACATCCATAAATAGAGAGTTGGTTGCAACCTTTACTGGGAGTTGGTGAAGTATATAAACAAGCAGCAAATGAAATGTGAGTGCAAATGTACATGCACACACACACACACACACACACACACACACACGAGCAGAGGTGTCAAACTCACATTGTCACATGACATATTGGGACTTTCCCCCCACCCCCTTTTGCTAAAATGGGCATGGGCGTGGCCAGCACATGACGCATCCGGCCTACCGGCTGAGAGTTTGACAGTCCTGCACTAGAGAAAGCAAGTCCAGAATTCCAAATCCAAAACAGAAGGCACAAGAGTGTTAAATCAAAAGTGACGACTTCCGGTGGCCGAAGGCAACGGACGCGTGCATCCGCCTTCTCGCTGCTTTGGTGGGCTCCCCTGAATCCTAGGGAAGCACAGGGTGCCTTGGAGTGGCGCCCTGCCAAAGGGGTGGCTCGCTGGGACCCCCTGGAATGGCAGCGGCCGCGGGGGGGGGGTCTCCAGCCTTGCCCCAGGAGCCGTGGAGCATAGGGAGCGTGTGGAAGGAAGCGATCAATTCGAATGTAACAGCTGAAGTGCGGTGAGGTGGGGGCTCTCCCAGGGTCTTTTACAGCTTAATACCTTATTGACTGACTTGCAGGACTTTGTTTCAACCAGCAGAGGAGTCAAAATTGGAGGGGAGGGGAATTTCCACCCCCCTCGGAAAAGCGGCACTTGGAAAATCTCTCTCTTGCAAGGGAGAGAGAGAAAGTTTTTTTAAAAGTTTTAAATACTTTCACTTCCCTTAATTAATGCGGGGGGAAACCCTTTTCCCCCCTCTTCTGACTACAACTGTTAGAGAAAGGATGGTTGAGCTGATTCTTCTCTAACTATGAATGGGAACTCTGACTTTGTTGTTTTCTGACCACCGTTGCTGGCTGAGCCAAGATGGCTCACTTCCTCTTTCTTCTTTGTCTTTGTGCATAAGACTCCTCCTTTGAAAAACTTTGTTGCCTTGAATTAATCTCCACCCCAGAGACTCCAGGAGCCTCTTCAAACAAGTTTTTTCCCTGGATTTGGAATATTTTGATCCACCCATCTGCTCTGGTCTTGAACTAAACGACTTATTCTCCTTTGGATTTGCCTGTTTGGTGGTCTCTACTGGCTGCGCCTTCTCACAGACACCATTCTCTGTATAGAACAATAACTATCTCCGAGCTTTATGATGGGTCCTAAAAAATTACCACCTGGAAAGGCCTCATCGGCCCCGACATCGTCTACGTCCAGCCCCATTGCCCACCAGTCACAGCTGGGATCTTTTTTACAACCTAAAGCCCCTGAAGAGAGTTTAAAGGACTTGTCTACTCAGCAGATGCTTCAGGCCCTCTTAAAGGGACAGGATGAAATGAAAAAACAGCTGCAGGACTTAAATGACCAGCTCAGAGAGACACAACAAAAAACTATGCAGAATGAGCAGAGGATAGGTGTACTGGAGGAGGGTGCGACTGGGATGAGGAACGACCTGGAGGCGATACAAAGGGGGAATACAGAATTTGAGAATCATGTGATAAAAACGGAATTTGAAAGGATGTCTTTTTTTCTTAGGTTTCAAAACTTACCAGAAGCCAAGAGTGTTAAATCAAAGTCCAAAAGTCAAGAGTCACCAGATGGATCAGGTCTAGAGTCACAACCATGACTTTCAAGTCAGATGTCAAGGCACACCGAGTCCCTTTAAATGAACAATTGCTGCCAATGGAGAAGCTCTGAATATGCTGCATTTCTTAAATAGAAGCAACTCCAGTGTTGCTCATTCAGAAGTATGTTTCCTTTCTTGTGAGGAACCTTGCTTGCTCTTCTCTCCTTTCAACACAGTGACCCCTTATTGTTCTGACCTAGACTTCCCCAGCAGCACAAAGCCAAGTCCTCGTCCTGATAAACCCCTTTTATTTAATTTACAGTGAATTCCCCTCCAGCAAAGTCCCGGCCCATAATCTTTCAAGATAGTTCACAATTACCAACCCTTATTAGGCGTGGAGAGTGGCCAGGCCGATATCTTTCAGGCGCTGCAATACTTGGCAAGAATGCAGGAATGAACTAATTGTCTCCTTAAACACCCCCTCCCTTTTTGCTCCTCTTTTATTCCCTATGGGAGGGGCCATTCACTGTCCACCTGTGGCTTTACGCCCAAGTCAACCCTTGTTCCTTAGCTGTTCCCTTCATCTGGCAACTCTGTGCATGCATATACTGGGAACAGGCTCCAGCTGTTCATCTGCCTCACTGATGCCTGACTCCAAAGACAGCTGATAACTGTCAGATGGCCCTGGCCCCATCTCTGCCTCTGACACAGAGCCCTCATCAGAGCCTTTCCCAGACTCCAGGACTGGCCCATGTTCCTCCCCAACCCCCTCACTGTCCGAATCTGCTGCCAGCTCTGTTTACACAGGAAGGAATTACAGTTCAGACTCTCATCTGCCAAGACTGGTGGCAACTGTATGTATGATCACCTGACAGGATATCCTCCTCTGTCTGAAGTTCCTTAGGCAGTGGTTTATCCAGCAATTGGAACTGGCTTGTTGGTTTCCTTATCAGAGTCTGAACTGGCAGATCTGGCCTCACTTAACTCTGATACTAGAGGGAAATGACATGGAAGCATCATAATTCACAGAAGGAACCCTTGCTTGTTCTCAGAAATCAGGCATAATTAAACAAGATAGTCTACACGGCAAATAAAGCACATCTGTGTTTTTTAGGGACAAAGTTCATTTGTAAAAGAACAAATGAATTCCCAGAGAGCATAAATTCAGTTCAGAATTATTATATTAATGTGTTCTTCTTGCATAATTAATAGATGGGATAACCTCAGATATATCATTACATAGTGACCAAAGAGTGACCAATATAATTTATTGAACTGGCACTTTATGAGCTGAAAGATCAGCGCTCTGCAATAATCAAGGGGCCAAGAGCAGATTCCTTTGGCTTTGTTTGGTGGCCTGCTCTCTCATTCTGCAGCTGACCCTTTGTGGGGTCAATTAATTCACTGGTTTGGTTAAGAGCCCTTGCCACTCTATGGAAAGGCTTACTAACCAAGATTTCTTGCTGTATTTTTCCACATTTTCCCTAGTAATCGAGTGAAGTAGGCAAAACAAGTTTCGATGTCACCCTTTTCCCCTTGACTCCATCTTGGTTGGCTGCTATTTCAGAAACAATACCTTTTGTTTGGTCAAGAACATCTGGGGTTCTCACTAAGATACACTGAGTGGGATATACTCAATAGCAAGATTTACTTTATAAAAAGAACATAGGGCTGGAAGAAATGCAGAAAAGGTCAGCTTAGGTGTTGTTTTTAAATCTACTCTGATCCCTTGTACGGAGAAAAAGGGTGAAATTCTTTTTGACAGACTGCACAGTAAAAAGGTTAGGTGATAGAGCAGGTTCTTATGACGCAAAAGCCCTAGGCTAAAAGCTGCAGATTTGCCAAATTACTGGAGCTTATAACATGCTTGATAAACATCATTTCTAAAGGGTGCTTACCAGATGTCTGGCAAGGAGGAAGCAAGGTTTGATTTGCCAAGGCTTGTGTCATTACAAGTCTGTCTTTCTTTCTTTTCTTTTTTTCTTTCTCTTTCTTTCTTTCCTTTTGTCTCTCCTCTTCTCTTCATGCCCAATTGTCTTTCTTTCATGCCTCCCTCTCTTTCTTCCTCTCCACTTTCTGTCTGCTTTCGTCTCTCTTTCTATCTGACTTTATGTCCCTCCCTCCCTTCCTGCTTTCCCTCCCTCCCTCCCTCCCTCCCTCCCTCCCTCCCTCCCTCCCTCCCTCTCTTTCTTCCTCTCCACTTTCTGTCTGCTTTTCTCTCTCTCTCTATCTCTTTCTATCTGACTTTGCGTTCCTCCCTCCCTCCCTCCCTCCCTATTTGTTTTTTACCATTAGGGTAAGAAAGTGATTTTGAAACTTTCTTGAGCTCACACTAGAAACAGAAAAATAAAAGTGAAGTGTTTCAGTGTAATTCTTGGTATCTCCAAATAGAACTGGAAAGATTCCAGTCTGAATCCTGAATAGAAACTGTTACACCAACAGCTGCACTTTTAAATTCAGATACATAATCTTCTTCTAAAGGTCTTCTAGCCAATTTAAAAAGAACCGAAAGAGAAAACAGTAAATAAATCTTGAAGTCCATGAAGCTAATTCTCTGACTCAACATTTTCCACCCCAGGGTTCTCTGCTATTCTGAAGTACATCTTCTACTAATGGGCATTCGTGATCATGACATCTAGAGGGACCCAAGGTATGGAAGGCTGACTCACCTGAACGAGCCAGCCATGCGGAAGGAAGTTACAAACATTGCGACACATACCTCGTTCCTAAAATACTTTGTCTGCAAATGCCTTTAGAGCAATAGTAAATTTAGAACTATGTTATCAGACAGTGAATACTCAAGTTACTTCAATGTATATATTTATTAATGTTGACACTTGTTGATACTGATAATCTCAAATGAATTTGGTGGTAATGGAATTATCTTTAAAATACCGTCATGCTCTATAAATATTGCTCTCACTAACACTGGTCAGAATGTAATTAATGCATGTCCAGAAAATAGGGTTAAGAAATATAATAAATAGGATAGACACAATCAGGGCTTCATGTTTAAATGAGAATATTATGTTTTGGATTCTCCTTGTTTCATTTATTTAAATACTTTCTTTTTTCTGGTCTTCGCAGTACTCAGGAAAGGCCATCAGGATGATCAAATAAGGAAATATTAAGTTATTTAAAAACCCATCTAGAGATATTCCAGATAGAATTATCAGGAATTGATACAGTCTTTTTCTCAGTGCTGTTTAAAATCTGCTTTTGAGTTGCTACTGTCAAAGACCTTCAACTAGTTAGACATTTGGAAGACACACTTCATTAGCTGACATGCACATCACTGTCTGGTACAATTTTCTTTTGTGTCCTAACAACTGTGTTATGTAATTCTAGCATTGATTCCTTGCAAGTAAGTTTCATGTAAGTTACCTCATTAGCTCTCTTTCTTTAAAATAAGTGAAATGGCACAAGGCAACATGGAAATACAGGTAGTCTTTGAGAAATGAC
The DNA here is from genome assembly GCF_964273705.1 of Natrix helvetica. Lineage (NCBI taxonomy): Eukaryota > Metazoa > Chordata > Lepidosauria > Squamata > Natricidae > Natrix > Natrix helvetica. The sequence goes on along the minus strand of NC_138554.1, from coordinate 127,923,675 downwards.
CACATTTGAGCCTAAAATTTATATTGCTAAGTGAAACATTAGTTAAGTGAGTTTTGCCCCAAGTTTTCATGCCACAATTGTTAGCTGAACCATTGCATTTGTTAAATGAGTAACATGGATGTTAAGTGAATCTGGATTCCCCCTTGACTTTGCTGACCAGAAGGTCGCAAAAGGGGATTACGTGATTTTTGGGACGAAGCAACGATCATAAATATGAACCAGTTGCCAAACATCTGAATTTTTGTTTTTTATTTTTAAAAAGTTTTTTATTTTATTTTATTTTTTAACAAACATATCAGTGCATGAACAGTGTGCCACTTGGATGTCATACATTCTAATATAAATAAATAATAAAATTGATCATAATTATTACATATAACCAACTTTCTATTTCTAATAGTAATACATAATTATATTAAGTTGCAGTCTGTCATTATTCAATTATTCCATGTTTTCTCTTGTTATTGCTCTTATTTTATTAAATAAAAATGTATACGTTAACATTGCCCCTTTCTCTTGTTTCTATCTCTTATTCTAACTTTCAGTTATGTCACCCTTTTATTAAAAGACACTTTCTTTCTTTCTATCCTACCTAACTTCTAGTCATGTCACCTACCTAAAAAAGGAAAGGAGAGAGAGAGAGAAAAAGAAAAGCAAATCAGAATAATAACAACAAAAAGAAATCATCTATCCATCGTCTCTTGCCCGCTTCAATACTTTAATTGCTATGCTTTATTTTTGACTTGCCTTCCATAATCCTCTCTTGGATCTTTGTCTCTCTCTGCATCTATTTTTTGCCTATTCAATCTAGGTATTTCTCCCATCTCTACCCAAACATCTGAATTTTTATCACATGGCCCTGGTGTGCTATAATGATTGTAAGTGTGAAAAACATTCATAAGTCACCTTTTCAGTGCTGTTGTAACTTTGAATGGTCATTAAATGAACTTTTGTATGTCAAGGACTACCGGCATGTATATTCTACTGAATATACAGGTAGTCCTTGACTTACGACCACAAATGGGATCAGAATTTCCATGGCTAATCAAGATTAAAGTGACCATTTTTTTGTTAAGTGAATCACTGCAGTTGTTAAATGAATCACACAGTGGTTAAGTGAATCCAGCTTCTCCACCTTGATTTTGCTTGTCAGAAGCCAGCTGCAAGATGGTAAATACATGCTCGTTGCCAAGCAACCCAAATTTTGATCATGTGACCACGGGGATGCTATAATAGTTGTCAGTCACTTTTTAAGTGCCTCTGTAACTTGAAACAGTTTTTAAATGAATGGTGATACATCAGAGTCTTTACAAGGCTAGAAAAGTCTAGGACATTTACTCTGAAAAGATAGATTGAAAAATAAAGTTGAAAAGGTAAGGCATCTTGCTTTTAAATAACCCCACTGTTTTTATGGGGGAAATTGGACTGCATAGAAACAGACTGGCAGTTTAATAATTCAAATAAAGAGTAGGGAAAAAGAAAACAATACAGGGGGGAAAAAGGAATTGCAATGAAAAGGAACAGCAAAGGAAAGTTACAGGCTAATGGGGATGGAAGTAACTTAGCTTTCTGGGTGGAACATAAACAGGATTATGTAAATGGAATTGGTTCTGAAAATTTGTTATTGGAGTGTGTGTAAAAGAGAGATTGTTCTGAGAATATAGTTTCTCCCCTCCTAATTGCATAGACAGGCTGAACATGTGGAAAACTATAATTCAGTGTCCCAGCAAAACAAAATGTTTAGTCTTTATCATCCTCCATTAGAAGGATAAATTAAAATGGAAAACACTTCTACCTGAAAATCTTGAGATCCACTCCTATTCAGAGCGATAATAATGGCAACCTAGTCTCGCATCTAAACACTAGTTTAGATCAATTCAGTCTTTGCAGAGAGGTAGAATTACCAATCTGTATCAACCTGTAGTTTCTGTAGCTTGCCCAAATGCAATTTTACTTCCCATCAGGAAGTAGAAGCCATCTTTTGCATTGGGCCTTCTGGCCTGCCACTTTTAATACTGTGGGAAATTGGAAGTGGGGGGATTATATAGAGTGTGAGAGATATAGTCAAAATAACATTCCTTTCTCAGAGAGTCAAGGACATCTTGCCCTGCACCTAGAGTGGTGTGACTGGGAGGCATCTCCAGTTGGGACAGGGCCTGATTGGACCATGTGATGGACATGTGGGTGCTGGGCAGGGACTTGGACTTTTGTTTGGGTGGGGAAAACCTGGAAGTTTTCAGATGGGCCAATAGGACATTTTTATTAAAATGGAACTTTGAGGAACCTCAAGCCTCGGAGTCTTCTTTTGTTAGGGTTGTTACTTGGATTACATTCCTACTTGTGGTGGCCATGACCGTGTGTGTAAAAGCAGCATCCAATAATCAAGGTTAGAACTGATATTTATTTTTATTTATTTATCAAGTTTTAAAACCATACATCTCCTCTCCAGAGGAACTCTGGGCAGTGTATAGATAAAATATCAAAACATTAAAAAGTGTAGAAAAATTTAAAAGTCAAGGATGAATTAAAAACCAGTGTAAAAATGAATTAGAAAGCTGGGGCAGAGGATGCTAATCAATCCCACAGCTATGTGCAATTATGTGAACCCCAAGCAAGGCTAAGAACCATGTTTTTAAACCAAAGTGAGGTGTGGAATATTTAGAATGCAGTATGACACGCTAACTCACCCATTGCCATGAGTTCAATCCCAACCATCTCACTTTGCCTCGGCAAAGTTGGGGACAATATGTTGGCATTTGTAAACCATTCAGAGAGTGCTGTAAAGCACTATGAAAAGTTAATAATCATAGATAGAGAACAGAAAGGCAGATTCCAGCTGTTTATCAAAGAAAATGTAACTATCGGAGAAGTTAAGAATGGAATGAATTCTATCTATGTCCATCAAGATTGACAAATATCTTCAATACAAATTTGCATCTATGTATTTTGGGCAAACTGATGTCCTTTATTAGTATCTATCTTCTTTTGACTACCTGATGGCTGATAGGTGTTTTAAAATTGATACATAAAAGTAGAATCAGATCAACATCTTCCTGAAAAAAAATGTAATTTGATTTTGATAAAAAGTGGTAGCTGTTTGAAACTGATAAATGGTTAAAAAACACTTATCTACAACTTCCTTTATTTTCTGTATCACTTTTAAGAGAACACATGAAATTTGCCAGATGTATTTAAGTCTAAAATAATTTGGTATCTCTGTGAACTGAAAGCAATTTCTACAATGAGGAGATTTGAGGGATAGTAATATACTCCCTCAGCTGTAATTTTTAAATGCTCCCCCAGTGCTGGGGATTGAAGCTTTCATTGTATAATTATACAGGAATCGAAAAGTCTACTGCACTAATGTATTGAATTACAATGCAGTCTATTTGTAACAGTGAGTTCCTGGGCACTGCATTTTTAATACACTGGAGGGGGGTCATAGCCAGGAATAATCCTATTTACACAGCGGCTTTATGGCTGGAGACAATAATCCCCATTGCATTAATGTTTACAATATTCCTATATTGGTTTTGCAAAACAAAAGATCCAGTCAGATCACAAGGCTGCAATTTTGCAGTGCTAGACTGCTTAAATCCACTTGATTTCAGTGGGATTTAATTAGATGTTGTGTGCGATGACAGCCTAAACCAGTTGTGAAGAAACTGGAACTAAACTTCCATGGACAGAAATACTAGCCAATGTGACAAATGGTTAGAGAAATTGGAAGCTGATATTCAGTCACTTTTTGACACACATAGCCAAATGTTCCTTTTCTCATTTCCTTTTCTTGTTCATTGGTTGTCAACAAAATTCTGATTGTAAATGGATAAAACTTGCTTGTGGATGAGGGTCTCCTTCATTTAAACAATTGGAGAGAATCTTAATTATTAAAAACAATATAGAGGCTGATCATTTTCTGTTATTTCCATTCATAATGTTGAACCTTGAATCTTGATCACCCCTGAACCACAGATGTCACCGTCTTGTAAGAGGATGATCTCCTGAGGTCAAAAACATTACCTAGGACTATCAGTTCCATTTCTTAGGTAGGACCCTCATCAGATAGTGGAGACCTTCAAGAAGTAGCACCCAAACTAAGTAACACCTGAGAGAACGAAGATTTCCAATCATTGCTTCTTCAGAGTTTTCAGAAATCTTACTCTGCCTTTTAAGGAGCCTTGCTATGTATTATTATACAAGCATTCTTCTTGATAACTGGTTGTATGTTTGTTTATTTGGTCAGAACAGTGGCTTCAAAACATTCTGGCTTCTAAATGCATCTATAGCAATTCTGACTAATCTTTTGATGTCCTGGAGACATATTTAACATTTGGAACTAGAAAAGACTGAAGGACATAGAGAGGCTATAATAAAGAACAAATGAAAGTTGGCTTTTTCCTTATGAGGCAAGCATTTAGTTCTTTCTTGTCAGAGAGCTTACACAGAGTTTGTTCACTATTTCAAGGAATTACAAGATCCATTTTTACTCAGAGACATTATGGAGCAGGCAGCTATCCATCCACTGGGCGTGTCTAGTTTAATGAAAAGAAGGACTAGGGGAGACATGATAGTAGTGTTTCAATATCTCAGGGGTTGCCACAAAGAAGAGGGAGTCAAACTATTGCACCCGAGGGAAGGACAAGAAGCAATGGGTGGAAACTAAACAAGGAGAGAAGCAACTTAGAACTGAGGCGAAATTTCCTGGCAGCACAATAAAACAGTGGAACAACTTGCCTCTAGAAGTTGTGAATATTCCAACACTGGAAGTTTTAAAGAAGATGTTGGATAACCATTTGTCTGAAGTGGTGTAGGGTATCTTACCTAAGCAGGGGGTTGGACTAGAAGACCTCCAAGGTTCCTTCCAACTCTGTTATTCTATTCTATTCTATTCTATTCTATTCTATTCTATTCTATTCTATTCTATTCTATTCTATTCTATTCCATTCCATTCCATTCCATTCCATTCCTCATAAATATGCCTTTCACTCTTTGGACCAGAGGTGGTATTATGCCAGTTTGCACTGGTTTTGTTGAAAAAGCGCCCTTGAGACTTTATTCCTAGTTATTGGTTTAACTGTTTTGAAGAACGATGAGTGATTATTTTGATCCTCTCCTATTTGGAAGTGCCTTCTGGCCAATGTCTGAGGAAGTTCTCAAATCATCCTGTCTTATTTTCAGGGAACACGGTATAAATAATCTCCTAGGATCCGGGTGGGCTGCAGATTTCCCAGCTTCTTTCTATTAAATCCCATTGTGCAGGGACTTTTCTGGGATCTGACATAGAATTACAGTCAGATTCAGGGAACAATAAGGTATGTGAAAGAGAAACCACCAAATCAGCATACCTTCCACCTGCCACCTTCAACTATAAAGTTCTAAAACAAAATTGACCTGTGCAAAATTTGAAAAAAACAACAACTCCTCAAACATCCTTGGGGGGGACGGGACCCCTTTATTTTGCAAAGGAAGAAATTTTTCTGAGAAATGGCAAGGAAGATTTCAGCATCACATTAACCCTCTTTTTGTTTCACAGACATTTTCTGTCTGCTTTTTATACTCTCTCTAGTTTCCAATGAATGCTTGCTTTATAGAAATATAAATGGTAACAATTACCAACAATGGGAAGCAGTTTAATGGATGCAGAACTACTCATCATGCAGTGCTTGGCCTTCTTTTTTGGAGGGTGGGGGAAGGAGAGGTTGTTGCCAGGCAATTAGCAAGGTGGATCAAAACAGTTTTCAGTGCAAATTCTCTGCAATTCTCTCTCTCTCCCTCTCACACACACACACACGACTGCTACTGAGTGCTATCCCCATTTCAGACATGAAATTTTAGCCTCTCGTTTTGCTGTCCTGCTCTTACTTCGAAAACTGATTTTCCCAAGTTTTCTTGTTTTTTTTTAAAAAAATGACTCCACTATGGAAGAGTTTCAGAGAGAAGACTTAACACGCAGAGAAGGATCTCCGGGGCAGACAGGCGCCCATCTATGCCATCCATCATTTTTAAAAAGAAACACACATGGTTTACTACAGTACGTAGTCAGCCAGAAGACATTTACGGGCTCTAGGGCACAACTGTTGTTGCCGGCTCTTTCAATTAACTCCTACCTTTGTAATGCATTGAACCTGGAGAGGACACGGGGGATATTTCCTCTGTACTTGTGAAACAGAGTAATTGGAAATGTATCCTTGGTAGATGGTACACCTGAACAATAAGTAACCTTTCCCCCATTCCCTTAAATGATAAATTATTCTTTCTTTAGTGAAATAACTCAACAGGAGCAAGATTTTTTTTTTCAAGTGGGTTGCAAATATGGAAGGACTGGAAATGGGACATTTCATATCAGGACAATAAGCTGCAATCTACTTTTTATGATGTTTTGGATACCGAGTGTTGGTCCATTTTCTCTAGTTTTGTTGAAGCTGACAGGTAGGGGATCTCCACTATCAAAAAATTCAGGAAAATTGTATATGCAGACTTGGAGCTTGGTGATCTTCTAGTTCAACCTAGAAATGGCTGTCTAGTCTATTTATGAAAACCTCCAGTGATGGAGCACTCACAACCTCTGGAGGCAAGCTATTCAATTAATTGATAAAAATATCAATTTTTCCTTACTTCTAGAAAGGATCTTTTTTTTAAAAACAAGCTTCCAGCTAGTGCAGGTAGTCCTCAAGTTACAACACTTCATTCAGTTTATTTGAAGTTACAATGGCACTGAAAAATGATTTATGGCCATTTTTCAATTACAACCATATGGTCACTTGAGGATGCTTGGCAACTGACTCATACTTATGACTGGTTGCAATGTCCCAGGTTCAGGTGCTTACCTTTTGCAACATTCTGGTAAGCAAAGTCAATTGGAAAGTCGGGTTCACTTAAGACTAACATGTGACTAACTCAACAACTGCAATGATTCACTTAACAAGTCTGGCATAAAATGGGGCAAAACTCACTTGACAAATCTCTCTCTTAACAACAGAAACTTTGGGCTCAGTTGTGGTTGTAAGTTGAGGATTTCTTGTACTTCTTGTCCTGCCCCCTTCCATTATTCATTATCACTTCCTATTAGGTGACAATAGATAATTATCACCTAATTGTCACTTCTGTGACAGTCCCTCAAGTACTGGAAGACAATTATCAAATCCTTCCCTTTGATATTTGACATTAGACCTGAGCATTTTACAGTTCATGGGTGGTTCCAATCTGACCTGCAACATTGGTGGAGGGCAGTGGTGGAAATCAAATAATTTAACGATCGGTTCATCTAGGGTCAGGTTGACTGTCATGGGAGGCGTAGTCCAACCCTGTCCTCCAGCTCCACCACATATGCGAGATGAGCCTCCCACGATGGCCAATCGGACCCTGAGTGAACTGGTTGTTAAATTTCCACCCTTTACCAAAATGCTGTTTCCGAGGCTTCACGTTGGTCTCGCAGTTATTTCAGCTTTCTGGACGTGGTTCCTTTAAGAGGTGAGGTTTCTGAGTAATGAGGAGGGAGGGGGTTACCATAGAGACAGGGGTTGATGCTCCCGAGAGCTTGTATGGGAGGGTGAAGAATTGGGGGGAAGTGGAGGGAGAGATTCCTCCCTCTCATGGAGCAGCGTGCTGGGGGTATTGGCCAGTCTGCGGGCAAAAGTGAGGGGGCAAGGAATTAAGTTGGCAGCATGACTGAAGCTGGCCCAAATGTAGGGGAGACTGTGGGGTTAGTTTGGCCAGGCAAATTATTACCCCTCCCCCAATAAAGTGGATCTGGAGCTGCACTACAATGGAGTAATGGACAATGGAGCAGCTGGCAGGAGGGAAGGAGAAGGCCGCATTCCCTCCTCCTTCCCTTGTGCCAGCTGCTCCGTTGCCCATTTCTCCATTGCAGCACAGCACAGAACCCAGGATTCACTTTGATAATGGGGGATGGGTAATTTAACAACCAGTTCACCTCAACTGGTGTGAACTGTCTGAATCCCGCCACTACTAGCAGTGACAGGCAGGGCATTGATGAGGCATCAGAAGTGGGGTGTTAAAGGATAGAGCATTAGCGGTGCCAGCAGCAGTGGGGTAGTGGCCTTCCACAAAAGTCCTAGTTTCTCATGTGACCCCTTGGAAAAATTAATTGTCCATCCCTGGTATAGACATACCTAGCGCCCTCAACCATTCATCATACAATGTAAACTCCAGACCCATAATTATCTTTGTTGCTGTTCTCTGCAAACTTTCCAGAATCACAACATTTTTTTTGTCTTGTTGTGTCTAGAACTGGATGTAGTTTTCCAAAGGTGGTCTCCTTACACTCGTGCAAGAGTGTAAGAAAAGTTATTCTGGGATTTAGATCGCTGTGGCATCTACTTCACAAACCAAGGCCATCAAGATGCTTCCAGGATGCCCTCAAGGAGGAGAGGAAGACAGCTGTTACTATCCACCAGTTGGTATTCATTATCCCTTCCTATTAGGTGACAGTAGATAGTGGATTAAACAGCAACAGAAGATGGGATCTATCGCTTTTTACGAATATATGTATTTGACCACCCAAGCCTTGTATAAAGATGAGCTGATGATGTAATTAAATCAATCTTAATGTTAGACCTAGTGTTGTTAAGAAATAAAAATTTAAAGCATAAAGAAAATCACACAGGGGCCTATTTTAGAACATAAGAACAAAAATAAAATAAAAAACCCATTCTGCAAAAAAACTGGGGTTTCTATAAGCAGCTTTCTTTCACTGAAACTCTCTTGAAATTTTGGGATTCAAATACCATAAATCTCAGCAGGAGTTGAAGATCATACATATGTGTTGTTTTAAGATATCTCTGCATAGATTGAAAAAAAAAAACCCAGTTTCTGGGTTTCTGGTTTCTGGGAAAATTATGCTATATTATGCTTTCTTGACCATGTGATCTAGAGAAGAATTCAGTATGGGTATATCTTTGCACAGGTTGTTATAGATTTACATAATAGCCCATAATAGCCCTAAGTCATAGACTATAGTCCTATAGTCCTAAATCAGTTATAAAGTGGGCCCCCAATTTTACTACCTGTTTTTGCAGCAGTAATTAAGCAAACCACACCATGATTGTCCTGTTAATCTATATCGAAATATGCTTTTTCAAGAGGCAACTGAACATTCTGGCTTTAACACTGAAGCTTGCAGAAAACCATTCTACACAAATCAATATTTACATTTGGATTTCCACCACTCACTGGAGCACAAAATAGGAATCATCAGAACCTTATACCATTGAGCTGAAGGTCTGCCTACCAGCAAAGATGGGAAAGGAAGAGAACAAAAACACACCAAGGAAGCTCTCAGAATGTGGGGCTATTCCAAGTGACCCTTCATCAAATCTCATAAAAGGCCCTCCAGGAGCTCCTCCATCAGAGACAATGAAGAGAACAATAAAGAAAGCAATGTCGTCATTCCATACATTGCAGGAATATCAGAAAAGCTCAGGAGGAACTTCAGTCAACACAATATGACAACCATCACCTGGATGATTGAGAATCTCCATAGACATTCAGCTAATGTTATAGTTGTTAAGTGAATGCCATGGTCATTAAGCCAACCCATTGTTTTCTATGGGGTGTTTTTGCAAAAAACGGAATATAAATGCTGGTTTTTGAGAAAAAAGTTGCAGTCATGAGATCATGGGCAAAACAGCTGTAACTATGGGCTGGATACCAAGTGACCAAACTGACTGTGGGTAAGGGCAGTGTTGGAACTTGATCATAAATGCTTTTGGGTGATACTTTGTAGTTTCAAGGAATCTCTAAGCAATCACTTCTAACTTGAGCACTATCTGTACTTCATCAATACTTTCTGGACTAATAGAACATGGAGCAAAATTTGTTTCCACAATTCCCATTTTTTGTTCACTTAGCAAAAGAAATCTTGTGCTCAAGTGTGGTCGTGAGTAGAGTACCATTTGTATTATGGTTCATTGACATGGAAATTTTATCAATGCAAAAATATTTTAAAGTAGCATTCAAAATTCTATTAGATGGCAGCCAGTGAGCTTATCACCCCTACAACTACAACAATTAGTTTATGCCGTAATATTTCCTCTTCGACTTTCAGATTTTGATTCTCTGTGATCTGTTCCATATTGTAGTCCTTTATTCTACTATGCTTTTTCACATCAATTATCCACACTTTCCTCTTTTAAATCACAGCCAAATCTAGTATGTTTTATACCAAGAATTTTTCAGTTTACATTTGGAAATCTCATAATATTTTAACCTGTTCATTCTGAATGATTTTTTCAGGTCTGGGTTCCCACCAATTTTTTCATTACTGGCACATCTTTTTTTTTACACATTTTTTTTACAGATGTTCCAGTTTATACTTCGTTTATACAGTTTATACTCTCTCTCTCCCTCTCCCTCTCCTCTCTCTCTCTCTCTCTCTCTCTCTCTCTCTCTCTCTCTCTCTCTCTCTCTCTCTCTCTCTCTCTCTCTCTCTCTCTCTCATGCATGTGTGCATGCACACACACACACACATATACACACACACCACATAGGTTGGTAGCATGCCTAATATTCTTGCCTTCTATTTTTCCCGCAACAAAAACCTTGTGCAGTGAATTGGGGCTTACAGTTTCAACAATAATCCATGGTCAAGGTGAGGTGGACAGTTTTTCCAAACTACCAAATAGGATAGTATTTAATGGATTGTAGATTATAGTTTAAATTTAGGAAACCTGGCAGCATTTTTCCCTATTACAACTTCATTTTATTAGCAGGTTAAGTGGACTCTCTCGTGTCTGGTAATAGTTCGGTATAACTGTCTCTTGAAAGCAAACTCTACACTGTGTGTGAATTTTAATGGAATATCTGAGAACTGTTGAGTTATTTTACCTCATTTAAAATCCAAGCAATGGGTGTATAAATAGTTCAGCTAGGAAATCTGGCCAGATCATGGCCAGTGAAGCTCAATCTTATTTAATCCACCTAGTTAATGTGCATCAGTATTTTAGACTACGTTTTCACTGATTTCTCTGAGTTTACACTCAGGATCAGCGTTTCCAAACACAGAACTTGCAATCATTTTTCGACCCAAAGTCCTTTTGATGACCCATTTGTGCTAATCCAGATCCTTTTGCAAATATGCTTCAGCCATCAAAAGAATAGTTGATAGACAAACAACAGTGGAATCATTGAAGGAGGTTGGATAAGATAACAAGGCTCCATTAAGACATGAAGTGAAAGTGGAATGAAGGAACGAAACCATCATGAAACATATTCTAGAGCAGCTGCAAAGACACCAGTAAATCTTTATGTCCATACTGAGTGTGTTTAGCATATTGTTCCAAAGATGACGTATAGACAAGAAACACAATTTTTGAACAGCAGCACAATTTCTCACTAGTTTCAATCATAATGTATTAATCCGCTGGATATTTCCCAGGACAATATTATCTCTCATGTGCAGGCTATATTTCTCATAGAGTGAGGGAGGAAGTGGATAGAAGCAGGAGGGAATGAGTACTTGAGGATGTATTTGAATTTTTTTTAAAAAAAAAACATAGGTAAGTGTTAGTGTTTATGGTATAACTTCCTTTTCATTGAAGAAATATTAGTTATATTTTGTGGACGAACTATTCACTAAGTCTGCATTACTATTAATCTTCTCATCATTCCTATCACCCATCTCCTACCACTTATGACTATATGACTGTAACTTTGTTGCTTGTATCCTTACAATTTATAGTGATTGCTTCCTAGAATGATTTGATTGCTTATTTATACTCTACGATTATCATTATGATTCGTGATGAATGTATCTTTTCTTTTATGTACACTGAGAGCATCTGCACCAAGACAAATTCCTTGTGTGTCCAATCACACTTGGCCAAAAAAGAATTCTATTCTGTTCCTATTTTAGGAGTGGCCAGCATGACTAAATGCCGAGGGCTCATGGAACACTGTTACCTTCCTACCAAAGGTGGTCCCTATTTTTTTACTTGCATTTTACATGCTTTCAAACTGCTAGGTTGGCAGAAGCTGGGACAATAACAGGAGCTCACTCAGTTACGCTGTACCAGGGATTCGAATTGCTGAACTGCCGACCTTTCTGAGTGACAAGCTCAGCGTCTTCGCCACCACGTCTCTTTTCATGTGACCAGTCATAAATGTAAACAGTCATAAATGCAGTTTGGTTGCAAAATGTAGTCATGTGATTGTGGAGAGTCAGATGTCAGAACTTTAAAACCAGATCATAAATAGCTTTTTCAGAGTCCCTTGTAAATTTGAACAGTCACTAAGCGACCAGTTTTAAGTTGAGAATGACCTGAATTGTAAAGGGCAAACTAAATAAATAAACTATTGCAAAAGGAAAAAAAATAACAACATTTCTGCAGAATTGGATTGGATTGGCTGTCTTATCTACTGGCAACAGTATATCTCCTTTGGCTAGTCCAGTTGAGCACACTTTGGCTGGTCTTACATTTGTTCCCCAACCCTCTAACCTAACAAATTAACTTCCTTTCATTTTTGGTCCTTCAGTAAATAGGAAGTCCACAGGGAATTAGAGAGGTGATTCATTTGATGATATGAAGAACACTGTAAGTGACAGAGAGGTCATTTTCCCCGTATCTCTAATAATAGGAATCTAAAGCATTGAATCTCTTGGATTCCTCTTTGTGGTTTTAGCCAGATATATTTTTATCTACCACAGAACTATAATATTGTTAGAATAATGACTGCAAGATCGTCCTGAACTCTTGTGTAAAATCAAGGGGAAAGAATCTTGGTTCAGCTTTCTATGCATTGCAGGGCTTCTAGCAAAAGCTTGAAGGTTATTAACGTTTTTTAAATCTTCAAAAAGGTTGAGAAAAACACAGATGGGAAAGTTTGATTTATCACTGATTTTGTTAGATACTTGTTCTAACTACAGTGGTTTCCAACAAGGTCCTCTGTTCCGGCGGAAACAGAGCTTTAATCCTATTGGTCAAAGGGTCTGACAGCTCCCTATAAAAGGGCTGTGGTCAGACTCAACCTTCGCTGGATTGTTCTCACTTGTTGACTTAATAAAGAGCTGTTGTTACCATTAAGCCTCTGTGTGCCTATCAATTACCCAATCTAACACTGGCAATGAGGATGGGATTGGAAGGCAACTAGGCGAACCAAAAAGACCGTATCAATCCAGCAAGTACATCCACCCGGAGCTCAGCGCGGCTTCATGCAGCCATTTTTGAGCGGCAAACTCAAAATGCCCTCTGAACACAAAATGGCTATGCATGCCCCACCTACTCCGTATGACCCAGTCACCAAGCACTGGGACTCGTGCATGCTACGATTTGACTGCTTCCTTGAGGCAAACAACCTCATGGGACTTTCTGAAGGCCGCAAGAAGAACAAGTTCCTCAGATACTTTGGCTGGGAAGTGTTCGAGACGGCGAAAGACCTCTCTGAGCCGACACCGCTGCAATCAGTCACCTGGTCCATGCTTCAGCAAATGCTGAGGACCCATTATGCCCCCAAGCCATCCAAGCACGTTCACCAGCATAAGCTTAACATCAGGAACCAGAAAGAGGGCGAGTTGATTAATGAGTACATTGTGGCGCTTTGCAAGGCCGCAGCGTACTGCGAATTCCGAGACTTAGACGAACTGATTCTGGACTGCATAATTTCTGTTGTGCGGGACATTAACCTACAGAGGAGGTTACTCGCTAAATCTAACCTCACTCAGCAGATCGCCTTGGACAATGCCAGGGCGTCTGAATCAGCCGTCAAATCTACTGAGACTCTGCAGCACCAAAGAGCTCCACAAGACCCGCGAAAGAGTACATGTGTACATTGCGAGGCTGCAGAGCCCGAGAGCTCAGAAGATGACAGCTGCCGCATGTGCAGTAGCCGCGTCTCCCACCTTGTGCTAGCTGTGGAGGAGACCATGCCAGATCAGCTTGCTGTTTCCGCGACGCAACCTGCCAGCGCTGCGAGCGAAAGGGGCACATTGCCAAGGTGTGCCGGAGTAAATTCCGTACCACTAACTGGCAGCATAGAAGTGCACTAAACTACCAACAAAGGCCCAACCAGGGCCTGGCAGAAGCCACCATGGCACTCAGAGGGCGACAATAGAGTCACCTACCATATGGCAATCAGCCAAGTCCGCTCCAGGCGGCCAAAAAAGCTGAAGGTCACCGTCCTCATCGAGGACTCTCCATGTGAGATGGAGATCGACACCGGATCATCACTGACCATCATACCATGGTCTACCCTAAAACAGGCTATCCCTAGCCTAAAGAAGCAGCATCTATGAGCCCCTGACATCTGCCTACGCAATTACTAGGGAAACCGAGTCCCCATCGTGGGCCAAGGCACCTTCCAGGTGAAGTTCAAGCAGTTCAGCAGGAAACTCCCAGTGACAGTGGTCAGTGGTAACCTGCAGAGCCTCCTAGGGCTAGATTGGTTCCAAGCCCTGGGCCTAGAAGTGACCGGCATCACCGCTTTGAAAGATGATGGCGCTGAAGCCATATTTAAGGAGTTCAAGGACGTCTTCAGTACCGGTCTGGGTAAGTATGTGGGGACTCCAATTTCCTTTAGTTTGGACCCCAACATAGCCCCAATAAGGCTAAAACCCAGGAAAGTACCTTTTGCTCTCCGCCCCAAAATTGACAGGGAAATTGACAAGCTCGTAGGCCAGGGAATCCTAGAGCTGGTCGATCACACATGTTGGGAGACCCCTATAGTGACACCTGTCAAATCTGACAGGTCCGTCCACATCTGTGCAGACTACAAGTGCACAGTAAATAAAGCGCTACAACAAAGCGCCTACCCTGTACCCATTGTACAGCACCTTCATTCATTAGGCCCTGGAAATTTTTTTGCAAAATTGGACATGTCACAGGCATACTAACAATTGCCTGTAGAGTGTGCTATGGCAGAGGCCCAAACCATTGTGACGCACAGGGATGCATTCAAATGTCACCGCCTATAATTCGGCATTAGTATTGCCCCTGGACTGTTCTAAAGCATCATGGAATGGCTTTTGCAAGGGATCCCAGGAGTCATCCCCTATTTTGATGACATCTTGGTATCGGCTGCAAATGAGGCACAACTTTTCAAATGTGTACGAACAGTTTTGGCTCGAATTAGAGACAAGGCCTCCGTCTCAAAAAAGAGAAATGCCAAATTAACATGCCAAGGTTTGAATTCTTAGGGTACCTGATCAATGGCTCTGGGATTCACCCGACCACACAAAAAATTAAAGCTGTTCAGGGCGCTCCCACACCTCGCAATCAAACCGAGCTGCAGGTGTTCCTTGGGCTCCTTAATTTCTACAGCGTCTTTCTCAAACAGAAAGCCACCGTTGCTGAGCCCTTACACTGACTCCTGGCTAAGAATGCGAAGTGGTCCTGAAGCAGTCCCAAGGCTAACGCATTTGCTGCAGTAAAATGACTCCTGTTGGCGGACTCCTTTCTGGTACAATACAGTCAGACCCTGCCATTGGTGCTAACCTGCGATGCTTCCCCGTTCGGCATCGGTGCCATCCTCAGCCACCGCATGCCCAACGGAACTGAAGCCCCTATTGCATTTTACTCCAGGACCTTGTCTGCCACAGAGCGGAACTACAGCCAGCTGGACCATGAGGCTTTGGCTGCAGTGGCTGGAGTAAAGAGGTTCCACGAGTATCTATATGGCCGGGACTTCGAACTGGTTACGGAACACAAGCTGTTGTTGGGCTTACTGGCTGGGGACCGACCTACCCCAGTGTCATTATCACCTCGCATGACCAGATGGACCATCTTCCTAGCTGTCTACTCCTACCATCTCATCCACTGACCAGGCTCCACTTTGGGGCATGCTGACGCTCTAAGCTGCTGCCCACTGTCTGAACTTCTCACGGACCCTACTCCCGAGACGCCAGTCCTCCTCATTGACTTGAGGCCTTGAGACTGGGCCTTTCTCGTCCAGTGATATTGCCCATCAGTCTGCAAACAATTTTTGAACTGGTTGTGGAGGGGGTGGCCCAAGGGGCCTGTTGGGGCTGATTTCAAAATGTATTTTACGAAACATGATGAGTTATCAGTTGTAAATGGCTGTTTACTGTGGGGGGACCGGGTCATTGTTCCACCCAAATTGTGCACTGCACTATTAGAGGCTTTACACGTAGGGCATCCTGGAATTGTCAGGATGAAGTCTTTGGCTAGGAGTTACGTGTGGTGGCCTAACATGGACAGGGAGATCGAAGAATGGGTGGCTACCGGCTCACCGTGCCAGGAGTCCAGAGCAGCTCCCCCAGAGGCGCCCGCTAAGGAGTGGGAGCGACCTCAAGTACCATGGTCTAGGGTACACTTTGACTTTGCTGGTCCCATTCACGGCCAGACATTTCTCATAGTTGTGGACGCCTACTCAAAATGGTTAGAGGTAGTCCTGATGACCTGCACTACGACAGAAGCGGTCATCAAGGTGCTACGGAGACTTTTCTTCATGCAAGGCCTGCCTGACGTCTTGGTCTCTGACAACAGGCCCCAGTTCATGGCCATGCAATTTGAGACCTTTCTAGCAGTTCAGGGAATCAGACATGCCCTGGTTGTGCCATTCCATCCAGCCTCCAATGGTCAGAGAGAGAGAATGGTGAGATCTGCAAAAGAAGCCCTCTCTAGGATGGGCCCAGGAGATTGGCAAACACAGGTTGACCACTATTTGCTAATTCAGCACATCACACCCAAAGCCACTACAGGGAGAAACCCTTCCGAGCTTCTCATAGGTCGCCAGCTAAGGTCCCACTTAGACTGGCCACAACCCAATTATTCTGCCTCATTGCTCTCTGACTCCACAAGCAAGATTCGGACATTTAGCATAGGGGATTTGGTATACGCCCGCAACTACGCCGGGGGAACTCTGTGGATTCCTGCCACAATGATGGGCATCACCGGCCCTCGCTCCTACCTCTTAGAGATTGAGGACGGTAGGAATTGGAGAAGGCACATTAACCAACTCTGTGGTCTCCTCTCCAACTCCACTCTTAGACAACCAGAGGTAACTCCTGCATGGGTAAGCCAAAGCCCTACCCAAACAGAACAAACACTCACTCCTTCCATGGCCAGCTCAAGCCCGAGGGTACCAGGAAACCTATCTGGTTATGTTGCAGGCCCACAGCGAATCCTATTGGTCGAAGGGTCTGACAGCTCCCTATAAAAGGGCTGTTGTCATACCCAACCTTCGCTGGATTGTTCTCACTTGTTGTACTTAATAAAGAGCTGTTGTTACCGTTAAGCCTGTGTGTGCCTATCCATTACCCAATCTAACAGCTTTTAAACTTTTATGAAGTTTCAAAGTAAAAATGCTACCAGAACAATGAGAACAGTCTCAGGTTTTTTTTTTAAAGCTGTTTGTTTGTCTAACTTCTATGCTACCCATCTCATTGGGGCAAGTCTAGGAGGCGTATAAAATATTAAACAATAAATAAAGATCATAAATTTAAAATTCAGTCAAAAGTCAGATTGTCCACATCACTTGGCATGGCACAGCTCAATGCTGCATAATGGAATGTTTTGTACACTTCTATCCTACATTTCCCTTTGATGTCCTTTTGGTTTACTTTGATGTAGCATGTCTTGCACAGCTTTCAAAATTTAAAGTCTGTGTTCTTTTTATAGCAGAAGATGAAGATTATTCTGTATTCCTTTACTATAAGTAAAGCAATAAAAGAAAAACAAATACGGTATGGGTATTTATGTTCTTTCTCCTTTGAACTCATTTGCAGAATTCACAAGCTTAATTTTTTGAGAGGAACAATCATAAAAATTTGCTATCCTAGAGCATAGGTGTTTGAAAAGTACTGTGTTCCATAATTTCCTTATCTCCTATTTCTGGTACTTTACAGGCTGCTTTCTCCTTTGCAATCAAGAGAAAATCAAAAACAAATGAAACAACAATGTGTGCTTAGCTTTTGTTTACTTTGTTTGGCCAAGTAGATTTGATAAACTGTAAATAACATGATTACATTGTTTAGTCATATTGTATTATCATTCGGTAATAATAGACTTAGTTATATCTGAATGAATTCAGAAGTTTGCTATTCTTTCCCCCTTCTTAGAGGAGACAATAAAGTCCTCCTCTGATTCCTCAACCGTTCCTCCTTTTGGATGGTGAGGCAGGCGGCATATAAATTTATTAAATCAAATAAATGGTAGAATAGGAAAGGAGAAATAAAACAAAGGTAGGACCAAAGCAGTGAAACAGGAAGGATGTTAACAAGAAGAACTTTTAGGAAAAGACTCAATAGAAGAGAATATTTGTAGCCCAGGGCCAAACTGTGGGATCCTTGGTGCTCTCTGAGGTTGGTTGGTTTTCTTGGAGATATTTCATTACCCAGCCAGGAAACATCATCATACCAGGGAAAGCCACTTGTGTATAAAAAGAGCTCAAACCACAATCCCTTCTAGAATTGATGAGTTATAAAATATATTCTGAATTATTACTACCTCTTCTCTGAAAACTCTAAACAGTGATGGCTAACCTTTTCAGGACTGAGTGCCCAAAGTGTGTGTGTGTGTGTGTGTGTGTGTGTGTGTGTGTGTGAATGCATGTATGCCCAACCCCCCAAAATCCAATGTGTGCATGCCCCTGCACATGCAGCCCCCCCATGCATGTATGGTTCCCCACATGTGCCATGTTCCACCCTGCCCCCTGGCACATGTGTGGGCAGCCCCCTACACTCACCCCTCCTCACCCATGCATGTGTGGTCCCCCACATGTGCCATGTTCTCCACACATACGCGGCAGTGACCCAAAGACCAACTGGCCAGCGGGAGGCACATATGCATGTGTACGCATGCCCACAGAGAGGGTGCTGCGTGCCACCTCTGGCACATGTGCCATATGTTTGCCATCATGGCTCTAAACCATATCCCATCAGGACAAAAATAAAAATAGCATGGGTATAGCTGTGGAAAAGATTCCACAAAAGGTTAAAATCCAAAGCAGCATTGCTGGGCTGCAATATGTCCATTATTTCAATGTCCGAAATCAGTTCTGTCCAACTGCTTCCGGTGTAAATTTTAAAACCATTTACTTTTTTTTACATTTCCTTCTATTAGATGGTAAAGAAGGGAAAAGAACCAGGACTTCAAGTCTTAAAGTTTCCAAGTTTGGACACCCCTGATTTAGAGACATCACTCCTATATAGCTACTGGCTTTACAGAAAAATATTGCAACTGAGCAGTAGGAAAGTATACATGGACATTGTATCTGGATACTGGGCTAATCAATTTACAAGGATGATCATAATAGCTAAAAGGAGGAGTAACAATTCCTTTTACTGGGTCTGAATCTGATTAACCTTTGGGGTTAATTAAAGAACTTTTGGTTGAACATGCTACTAAGCTATTTAGTTGTAATGATTATTTTGGTGACAATTTGTCATTTTAACCTAAACTTGGATGGCATCCTTGCTTTGTTTTGCTGTACTAAATTTGGGCTGTATTTCATAAAAAATTGGATAAGATTTTCACAAATAAGGAGATAATAAACATTGTGATAACAACCACTGTTTACGTGTATATCTCTATTTTTTTCTTGAAAGAACTCAAGGAAGAGAATATAGTTAATCTTCTCTCTTTCTGATTTTCACAGTGATTCTGAAATATATTGATCTGAAAGCTAAATGATAATCAGGAAGTTAATTTTAGGTCTTAGTTGGGATTTGATTCTGTGTTTCCATTTTACTTATCCTTTAACCATTACATTACACTGAATTTTATTCAAATAGATCCAACTTAGCCAAAGAAGGCATATATTCTTCCATCATGAAAACAATTTATATATATATAAATATATATGGGTCAGATGCATGCTATAATCTAAGCACCTTTTGGTCAATAATATGCTTCACTATGCTCTTTCATTACTTGTATTTTAAACAATTCTGCTCATTTCTAAAGATGATGACTTTTCTCTCAGTGATTTTAGTATTGGGAGAGTTGCATTTTTAATCCCAGTATCAAATGATGCTCAGTTCAACAAAAACGTCTAATTTTGTCCCTATCACATGACTCAGGATAGTCAACGATTGGTAGCTGGGCTGTTCCAGTGTGATTTATGATAGTGCTTACAATTTGCTGCAGGCAGAAATCTTAATTATGGACTTTCCTGAAGAGTGACCTTCAGTGACAGCACCACTGAACTAGTGTAAAAATAGACAAAAGACTTAAAACTATGAGAGAAGCTCTGCTAAATGCAATCCCCAGTTGTTATTTGCTGTCATTACCAAATGACTTTCCTGATTGTTTGCTAGGGAATAGATGCATCCAGTTTTTGCAAGCCATCTGGCACTCATTTTCGCCTCAAATTGGCCATTTGCCTACCCCCCCCCCCCGTCTCCTCCCTTCTCTCTATGGGTTGGACAAAGGCAGACAAAGGCAGTGGGGAAGGCTTCATTTTGGCGGTTGTTTCTGTGCTGCTTGACCCTTCGAAGACTTTTCAGCAGGAGCTTAATGCAAAATGCTTGGGAATGCTGAAGGTTTGGTATTTTTATATTGCTTAAATCAGCACTGCAAAATCAACAGCACCAACACACAAACATACACAGCTTACTATCGTATTCTTTTCAGCTGAGCGCTCTTTGGTGGTGAACCAAAGGGTGACATACATTCTGGGATAAGGAAATCCGATTTCAGACGCCACTGAGTTTGATAAGCCACTTCAATTTTGAAGATGAAAGAAGAAAATAACTTTGAAAATAACTTTGCAGAAGTTTCCAGCAGCCTCTTTCTTTTCCTATGCCCCTTCTCCCTACCAATTCCTCGTAAATGCTCCCATCCTACAGCTTTGCCTTTTCATGGAAGGGGGGAAACCAAAATAACTCTAGCAGATCAGACAAAGCTCCCATCCTCTTCGAATTCTTTCATCTACTTTTGCAGGCTAAAGAAGATTTAGGTTTTAAAGCCCAACTTTCATGTTTTTTTTTTAGAAAAACAAAAACAAAACAACATTCTCTACCTGTTTGTAGCAGCCTTTTATCTTCCAAATCAATAGGAGCCCACTGCTAATCTAGATTATATTAATATCTGGTATTATCGCATTTGCCAGGATCCGCCACCTTTCTCATCATAGTTGTGCGCACATTATAAATTTTACACACATGCCTTGTGCAATTATCATTTTTTAAAATCAATAGTCAGGTTTCATTCCTTAAGATGAGCAGTATGGAAAAGAAACAATGGATTGTGGACTCCCACATCCACCAATTTCCATTCTGAACTCTGTTTTGCCAAACACTGAGATTTAAAAAGCTTATGGTTCATATCCCATTTCTCGTAGCAAGTTTTAAGAGTTAGGAGAGTTAGGAGCACAATAACCACATGAAAATCTTTACCCCAACCATATACAAATACAACCAAATCTATCACCTCATAATGAATAACTATTAGATAGTCCTTGATTTACAACATTTTGTTTAATGACCATTCAAAGTTGCAAGAGCCATGAAAAAGTGACGTGACCATTTTTCACATTATAATGGTTGTGATCAAAATTCGGATGCTTGGCAATTGGGTGTCCCAGGGTCACAAAAACCCAGGTCATATTTATGATGGTTGTGGTGTCCCAGGGTCACAAAAAAATAAATAAATCACAAAATCACCTTTTGTGATTTCCTGACAAAAATCACATTTTTTGATGAGGAAATCAGATTCAGGTTGTAGGAAGTTATCACCCAGCCCTCTCACAGAAAAATGAAATATCCTAGGAAATATTGATAAGGCAGAATATTATATTTTCCTGGATGTGAAAAAGGGAGAAACACATTTTAAACACAAAGTAAATTCCTGCAGCTTCCTGCCCATCCCCACTTTGTCAATGGGCCATTAAGAAGGCCAAGCTACTCCACTTTACATAATAAAGAGTTCTCCTCTTCAACTCCAGAGTGATGGGATTAAGGCAGGATAATAAGCCTTTACTCAACTGACCACATGGCATCTAAACTCAATCAAACCTGGATTCAAACTCAGCCTAAAGGATTGCCCTTGCACGGGCCCATGGGAGTCTGGCAACCAATTAGAATACATTTCTTACACAGGAACAGGAAACAGATAGGTGGGGCAGAACAGATTATAAAAAGCCCTGCAAGGCCCTTCTCTTCCCTTCTCTTCCCTTCTCTTCTCCACCAACATTGAAGCATGTGATCACCTTTTCTGTTCAGGACTCAAGCCATGCGGTCCTGTCTACCATTAAAACCATCTTTCCAAGCAGCCTCCATGTCTCCAGTGTCTTTTTCCCCACTTGGAGCCGAATCCAGAAGGACATTTCTTCCAACAAGGTAATAACCATGTTACCAAGTTAACAACTGCAATGATTCACTCAACACCTTTGGCAAGAAAGATGGTAAAAGAGCTACCTGTATATAACCGTATTATTCATGCACACATTTCTACTAGGATCTTGTATGATTTTCTCTCATTCAACATGTTCCATCTACAAAAATTCCACTCTTATCCTCAGTATAACCCAGTATAACTGGTACTATTTGTAGAGAGGAGGAGCTCACCTTACCTGGAGCTTCAACAATGCCCTCTCTCTATTGATAAAATCTATTTTGAGATTTGTACATTTGTAACCATTTTTTCACAAGCAAATACCCTTACACGGTGTTGGGATTCAGCCAGTTCGCACCTATTTGGGAGAACCGGTTGTTAACCTTCTAAACAGTTTGGAAAACCGGTTGTTGGAAGAAATCTCCTTTTGTTTTTTCTCCCACTTTTACAGGTCTAAAGCCTAATCTTTATTGTTCTGCTTACAGAAACTTCCTCTCTGGCTAAACCTTATTACATTGTAACAGCTAAGGCGAAGCACCCATCGATGTCTGTGATGTTGAATTGGCCATGCTCATCCAGTCACATGACCACTAAGCCCCGCCTAACCCAGCTGGTCATTAGGGCAGAGAACTGGTTGTTAAATTATTTGCATCTCACCACTGCTCTTACATGTGGAAAACTATGTAGTTCTCAGTTGGAGCCAAGATGGCGACATACCAGCAGATTCTGACAGCAAAAAGGTCTTATCACTTGTGAATTAACCCAACATCCCGCTACCCCCAAATATCACCCAGGGACAAGAAAAGAACCTGGTTCATCCACTGGAATATTACTGGAACCTATACATCTAATAAGGAAGAAAGACAGATGAGGATCAATTCTTATCTCCCCGGTGGCAAAAGCAATTAAACATTTTAGTAATGGATCCATGAGCTGGTTTCAACAAGGGTCAGGGCAGTTATCAGATGCCCAGGAAATTGGCTAATTTGGATTCAGAGACAATGAATCCTCCAGTAAATTAAGGGATTTTAAAATTTATTATCAAACAGAGTATACATAAAAAGTATACATACAAGCAAGTTAATATTGCTTCAAGGCCATAGAGCTAGCGCTGTCTGAAGACATGGCCATGTGGCCAGCATGACGTCATGGAGTGCTGTTACCTTTCCACCGAAGTGGTACCTATTTCTCTATTTCTCATAGAGAAAATCATAGCATTTCTCTTTGCTTTCAAAGTGCTAGGTGGGCAGCAGCTAGGCAAAGACTGGTACCCACCCCACCATCACTCAGTGTTTGGGTCTCAAACACAGGCTGTTGGCTTTCTAGCCAAGAAACCCAGCATCTTGTGCCATTGTGCTGTCCACTAAGTGTGGATACAATTAAAAAATTACAAGCTAAATAGTTGTAACTGTTTTATCCTTATCACATTTGTCTATGAAAGGGTTGTCAAAGTGGTGGCCCGTGGGTCGGATGCGTCATGCACAGGCCACACTCACCCCAGCTCCGTAAAGGGGAAAAATGTCACAAAACGGCACATGATGGCAATGTGAGTTTAACAGCCATGGCCTATGACTTATTAACCTATCCTTTAAAGTCTGAAAAAAGAAAGAAAGAGAAAAGGCACATTTTTTTTGCATCTTTCAAGCATTTTCTGGATTGAATCCATCATTTCTGACGTGTTTTTTCTCTCATAATAATCAGACATGAATCCTTGGATCAGTTACCGCTGCTTTTACTTATTAACCTTGGATAAGAACAATTTGCAAATATCTTTTTGCCTGTTTGGTTTTGAAATAAAACAAGAGTATTTCATTTTTCTTTTTGCATATTCATAATTATACCCATATATTTCAACCTGGTTAAAGTAGCAGCATATGTTCTGTTGATAAACTCATAACAATAAAAAAAATACCAGCATCAAACTCAGCTCATTCCTGCTTTAAAATATTTTCACGAGCCAAGGATAAAATCAACCCGGAACAGCACAAATACATAATAATTTATAAATGCAATATAAAACCTCCGGATTTTAAAAGCATATTTTAAAAACCTCCTATATCCTATAAGGATATTGTTATTAGTATACCTCTGTTGCATTCCCAACTATCAGTGGCTGAATTGTAAGTGGAAGGTAACCTTTTGTTCTTATATTTTCCTCTTATCTGCAATTTCTTAACAGCCCTCCTGGGGACAATAACCTATGAAATAGATTAAAAGCCTGTTAAAAGCTATTTTCAGCTTGGCAGATCACCAAACCTTGATCTAGCCTTAAGCTCTGTTTCCTGGCTTACTTTAGCCTGATGACAATAATGGGCCATAATGAGGATAGTTAGGAAACTGTACCAACAAAATACATTTAGATCAGTAAGTTAAGTTATCCCGTCTAAAGGTAAAAATAGGACACACAACAAAACAGCCCTAATGATTTCTACTATTAAAACACAAAAGTGAAATACATAGCAAATCTTTCTAGTCTATTTAATTTCTTTTCTCTGAACCACACTGCCTTTTCTATTGTCCCCACTCTAGGTAACAGCCTTCGGTGGCTTTGCGGCATATTTACTTTTTACTGGACTGCATAAGTACATAGAGTACATAGAGGTTGCTCTCACTTAGCTATTGCCCTGTTTAGTGACTGTTCAGAGTTACAGTGGTGCAAAAAATAACTTTACGGCTGATTCTTTGCACTTCCAACCATGAGTGAGTCCCATGTTCATGCGATGACCACAGGATTGTTTCACAACAGGCTTCTGAGAATCAGACCCAATTTGGTCTAGTGGTTAAGGCATCAGGCTAGAAAGCAAGAGATAGTGAGTTCAAGTCTTGCCTTAGCCTTGAAAGCCAACTGGGTGACTTTGGGTTAGACACTCTCTCTCAGTCCAACTCACCTGATAGGGTAGCTGTTGTGAAGAAAAGAGGAAGGGGAAAGTTTGTTGGATATCTTTGCTGTCTTGAGCTATTGGTAAAGGAATATAAATAAATAAAATAAATAAAAAGTCAACAGAGAACCCAGAAGTATAATGTAAGTCCTGGTGATATGGTCTCTTGCTGTGTCCTAATTGTGGTCCTTGAGTGAGACTGCTTGTACTATAACACAGGGGTGAAATCCAGCAGATTCTGACAGGTTCTGGAGAACTGGTAGTGGAAATTTTGAATAGTTCAGAGAACCGGTAGCAGAAATTTTGAGCAGTTTGGAGAGCCAGCAAATGCCACCTCTGGCTGAACCCAGAGTGGGGTGGGAATGAAGATTTTGCAGTATCCCTCCCCTGCCATGCCCACCAGGTCACGCCCACCAAGCCACGCCATGCCCACCAAGCCACCCCTACCAAGCCACCCCTACCAAGCCAGGCCCACAGAACCGGTAGTAAAAAAAATTGAATTTCACCACCGCTATAATGGGAAGAAGGAATAACTTTGAAGAATTGAAAGGAAGAGCCGCTACTAACCCATCAGTCAAATAAGAGAAACTTGAATCCTGGGCAGAACTCAAACCTAAGAAAACATCTCAGATGAGACCACCCAGTTCTCACTCAAAAGAGAGAATCAAAAAGACCTAAACACCTCTTTGCCAACAGTAAAGACCCAGATAAACAGGGGTTAACAGGATTAATACCACACCAACAATTAAACAGTAAACAATATCCCAGTCAAGGAACTACCACCTCAGACAAACGATCGAACAATTAACAGTGGCCTAATCAAGGAACCACCAAGAATGGAGTTCTCCCAAAAAAGAAACCACAAAATAGTAAGGAAAGGAGAAGAACAGGGAAAACCCTGGGGAAAGTTACTAGAATAATAAAAGTAAATACTCTGAAGAAAAGATACAATAACCCCAAAAACAGGAAAAAGAAAAAGAAGTTAGGGGGAGAAAGGGGGAGAAGGAGGAAAAGAATTTAAACCAGAATTTTTGAGAGCCCAAGAGAACATGATTAAAAGAGGAAGAAAGGGAAAAAGAGTTATGTTAGTAGACTAATGAGAATAGTAGTAAGATTGTTATTGTTATGTAACTAATTGAGAAATAAAGAAATGATAGTATATTGTGAATTGTAGAAAAATTGAAAGAAATGTTCTCTATGTTTAAGTTTAATTAGAGAATGTATGCTGCTTATAGCAAAATATACCAATGGAGAAAATAAGAAAGAAAAATTTGGTGTAACTTTGAAGGGGAAATGGAAGATATTGTTTATGTATTAAGAAAAAATAACCATAAAGATGAAAAATAATGGAGGAGAATAATTTGGCTGAAAGTGAAAATGAAACTATGATGTAAAAAGGACTATGTAAATGAGAGGATGTAAAAGAAAAGACCTGGACAACTCTTAGTTCCTATAATATGTATAATTTGTATTAAAAAAAAAAACCTTGAATGGGAAAAAAAAAGATCCACCAAGAAAACTTTACCAACCCAGACATGACAAGCCACTTGTATATAAACAGCCACACTCCCTTCTATCAACTGATGATGTTACTTAGTCAGGTAATAAAACATCTACAAGAAAACAACCCAGCTCAGAGAGCATCATGGACTCCATACAAAATTAACAGTCACAGGTATTTAAAACTTTTTCCATTTTTTAAAATCTTTTTGAAAACCTGGGAGTTTATCTGAGTTCGCATTACCATCATTTCCCAAGCGGCCAGAATTGTAAGGATGGAATTATTATTTTTTGAATCACTGAGTGAGGCTAACTCTTCCCTTTTTAATAAATCTCTCAGTCCAAGAATAATAATAATAATAATAATAATAATAATAATAATAATAATAATAATAATAATAATAATAATAATAATAATAATAATAATAATAAAATTTTATTTGTTAGCCGCACCCTCTCCCGAAGGACTCGGGGCGGCGTACAATAAAAACATATAAAATACAAATATGGACAATACAAACACAAAATAGACATATACGTGGAGGAGGTAGACAGATGGATGGAAACAATTAAAATCACAGTTTAAAATCCCCTAAATACAATCACAAATTAAAAAACCCGTCAGGAGCGATATCATCAAACTATGGTTGAGCCAGGCCAGCTACTTGGAATAGGTGGGTCTTGAGCTTTACACGGAAGGCGCGGAGGTCAGAGGTAATCCTAATATCCGGGGGGAGGTCATTCCACAGGGCTGGGCCCGCCACAGAAAAGGCTCTGCTCCTAGAACTATCTTAAAGGTATTCCAAAGAAACTTTTAATATTGCCTGCACACCATATTGGTTTTGGAGCTGTTTACATCAAAGGGATGTGTTTGAGGACAACTTTTGAAAACTGGGCCTTTCTTAATAATCAGCTTTTTGCCAACATAAACAAAGAGTTTGTGCGGTAAGCCACAATATGTTTGCAGCAGCAGAGCTGCATTTAAAAACCAGCTTCAGGTGCTAAGCAGAATTTGGACTTTTTACATTGTCTATTCCATCAGGAAAACAAATGCCTTCTAACCAGACCATTTTATCTATTTCTTCAAAATGTGTGGAAGTGTTTACTCTAGTGGCATCTACTTTTAAAATCAGGCATGGATTGATTACTGTTATTGATCTATATCTCAGCCTTCCTTTCTGCTTGTATTGTGGTGCCTTAATAAAAATTGTTTTGTTTCAGCTGCTCTGAAGTCACTCTGGAGTCTAATTATGAAGCTGGTGAAATCTAAGGGATAATAGGCTGGATTTAAATCTGATGACCACTTCAAAACCCAATCCAAGACCATTACACTACCTTGGGAAAACTACCACTTACTTCTCTTTTTCTAGCAAAATTGCTGTAGGGATGTTGTGCTACACTGAGGTTGTTTAAGAGAGGGAAGAGATACAGATGTGATTAATATCTGGGGTGGAGTATCTTCCATAACTACTATTGAAAACAATATGTTTTCCATTAAGATTTGATTCTGAGATTCTTTTCACACATTGCATACAAGTAGTCCTCAACTTATAACCATTCATTTAGTTACCATTTGAAGTCACAATGACACTGAACAAAGTGACTTATGACCATTTTCCATGCTTATGACCATTGCAGAATCCCCATGGTCACATGATCAAAATTTGGACACTTGACCAACTGGGTTATGTTTATGACAGTTGCAGTGTGCTGGGGTCATGCAAAGTCAATGGAGAAGCCACATTCACTTAACAACTGTGTTACTAACTTAACAACGACAGTGTTTCTCTAAACAACCGTGGTAAGAAAGGTTGTAAAATGGGGCAAAATTAATTTGTCTTGCTTAGCAATAGAAATTTGGGCTTAATTATGGTTGTAAGTCAAGGACTACCTGTACTTAGCATTTATATTTAATAATTTATTATCGCAGAGCTTAAAAGATGATATACATTGTCCTCAGCTTATGACTGTAGTGGAGTATGGAATTTTCATTATAAATCATGACAGGTTGAGTCTGTAAGTGCAACTAAACCTGAGTTTATGACTGTTTTGCAAGTATTGGTAAGCAAATATTGCAGTCTTGAAGCTAATCAATGTATTGCCAGGAGTGTTGTTTTGCCAGAAACCAACTGAAAAGGCCAGAAACTAGCAAAAAATGTCATAAATCTGACCATGAAATGCTGAATCAACTGTAAAGGTGATCCAAATGCTCAGGATGTAATCATGTGAATATGGTTGTGTGCAACTGTCAGAAATCTACAACTAGGACGTAAATAGCTTTGGAGGAGGGGTTCCATCATAATTTTGAATAATTGCTAAGCAATTGGTTATAAGTTGACTGTGTATGTCCACAACACAACCATATGTGATATTGAAACAAATGGGCACAGGTAGATTAACTGATAACCAGACAACCCAGAATGTCCAATGGCTTCTTAAAGATAAATGATCTTTTCCATCAGTCTTTTCAAACCAGGATATCTTCCAATTGCATAAATTTCAAATTCCAGATTTCTGCTAGCCACCTTATTGCTAAAAACTCTGAGAATTGAATTATAGAAACATTGGGAAAATGCCTGGCTTGGGAAAATATTTTTTTTTAATGAACCTATTCAATTCTTGGATTCATCCACTTCTTGGGAACGCTCTGAAATTTTATTTCTCAATAGCTGAAATAAAAGCTTCTCAGCTCTTCCTGGAGGGAGAGGAATACAGATAGTTCTCAACACACAAACATTCACTTAGTAACCATTCAAAATTACATTGAAAAAAGTGAATTATCACCATTTTTCACACTTACAACCAATGGGGTGATCTCATCTCTTGGACCATAATGCTCGACAAAAACTACAGCCACTCGTGATTTCTGATTTGAACAGATTAAGCTGGATGTTTTCCAAAGTTTAAACAAAATGCATCTATCTCTACAATTTAGGTTTTGTTCAGATGCTTTCAGGATTGAGAATTCATTCCAGTATTTTTTTTTCCAAGTGGCTGCAGCTTTTATTTCTTTATTTTCTTGCTGTTAGCTGGAGTTGTTTTGTCAAAAAGGCAGGCTAGAAACCTTTTAAATAAAAATAACATTTGAGACATCTAAGCTTGAAAGAACGAAGGCACAATAAACATCTCCAAAGTAGGAAGATGCATATCTAATAAGAAATGATAACAGATTTTTTAAAAAAAACCATTAGTGCTTAACACCGAAATAAACACCATTTTCTTGCCAGAGGGATCTAGTCTACTTGTTCCTCTAATTATTCCCAATCTAACAACGGAGGGCACTACTTATACTACAAGTACATGCATATATTTTATACATTGGAAAGACAAAATTCCCTTCTAAAGAAAGAAAAAAATAGAAGTCACCAGCTGGTGCTGTTAATATAGATGAAAATATAGGCCCTTATTGTTCCCCAAACAAGCCTCCAAAGTCTTTTAAATAAAATAAAGGAGAAAGTCCAGGATTGGGCTTTTTATGCATATGTGCATAGCGTATGGCTAGCTGTTGTTATCAAAAAATTTTTAAAGCAGGCAAGTTTTAGAATTCTTGATACCTATTATAGGTAGTCCTTGACTTACAACAACAATTGGGACCAGAACGTCTGTTGCTAAGCAAGATTATTGTTAAGTGAGTCATGCATCATTTTATGTTTTTTTGCCACAGTTTTGAGTGAATCACTCTTGCTGTTTGTGAACTACACATGGCTGTTAAACAAATCCAGCTTTTCCCATTGATTTTGTTGATGGGAAGGTGGTTAGGAAGGTTGATTGCAAATTCACATGATCCCAGGATGCTGCAGCCATCATTAGTACATGTGGATTGCCAAGTGCCTGAATTCTGATGATATGACAATAGGGATTCTGTGATGCTCGTAAGTTTAATAATAATAATAATAATAATAATAATAATAATAATAATAATAATAATAATAATAATAATAATAATAATAATAATAATAAAAATAATAATAAATATTTATTTCTTAGCCGCACCCTCTCCTGAAGGACTCGGGGCGGCGTACAATAAAACATATGAAATAAATATATAGACAAGACATACATATTACAAAAACATATACCAAGACATGTACAAGGAGGAGGTCGGCTAATGAATAAAAACAATAAAATACAATGTTTAGAAACCCCTAAATAATTGAATACAATTAAAATACCCAAATAAAAACCCGTCAGGAGCGATATAGTTAGATCAAAGTTGAGCCAGGCCAGCTACTTGGAATAGGTGGGTCTTGAGCTTTATACAAAAGGAGCGGAGGTCAGAGGTATTCCTAATATCCGGAGGGAGGTCATTCCACAGGGCTGGGCCCGCCACAGAGAAGGCTCTACTCCTAGGCGCCGCCCCTCGACACTGTCTGGTGGACGGCACCTGGAGGAGGCCCTCTCTGTGCAAGCGGATTGGTCGCAGGGATGTATGTGGCAGAATACGATCCCGCAAGTAACTAGGTCCTGAGTCATGGAGCGCTTTAAAGATTGTTATCAAAACCTTGAAACGCACCCGATAGACCACAGGAAGCCAGTGCAGCTCGCGCAGGAACGGTGTCACATGGGAGTACCTAGTACTCCCCATAATTACCCGCGCGGCTGCGTTCTGGACCAACTGTAGCCTCCGGGTGCATTTCAAGGGAAGCCCCATGTAGAGAGCGTTACAGTAGTCCAAGCGAGATGTCACCAGCGCATGAGTGACTGTGCGTAAGGCGTCCCGGTCCAGTAGGGGGCGCAATTAGCACACCAGGCGAACCTGGTGGAACGCCCCCCTTGCCACGGCTGTCACATGGTCATCCATGGACAGCCGGGCATCCAGGAGGATGCCCAAATTGCGCGCCCGCTCCACGGGGGCAAGTTGAATGCCCCCGATGGCCAATGATGGAATTAATTGGCTGAACTAGGGAGCCGGTACCCACAGCCACTCCGTCTTGGAGGGGTTGAGTTTGAGTCGGTTGTCATCCATCCAGATCTGTACGGCTTCCACACACCGGGACATCACTTCGATGGCCTTGTTGGGGTGGTTCGGGGTGGAAAAGTACAGCTGAGTATCATCAGCGTACAGATGGTATCCCACCCCGAAACCACGGATGATCTCACCCAGCGGCTTCATATATGTGTTGAACAGGAGTGGCGAGAGGACCAACCCCTGTGGTACCCCACAAGTAAGGGGCCGTAGGGTCAACCTCTCCTCCCCTGCCAACACACGCTGCGTCTGGCCAGAAAGGTAGGAGCCGAACCACCACAAAACGGTGCCCCGGACCCCCAACCCCTCCAGCCGGCGCAGCAGGATACCATGGTCGATGGTATCAAAAGCCGCCGAGAGGTCTAATAGGACCAGGATAGAGGAACAACCTCTATCTCTGGCCCTCCAGAGATCATCCACCAACGCGACCAAGGCCGTCTCCGTGCTGTGACCGGGGCGGAAGCCGGACTGGCGTGGGTCTAGATAATCATTTTCCTCCAGATGCCGTGGAAACTGGTAGGCCACCACACTCTCTACAACCTTCGTCAAAAAGGGAAGGTTGGAGACAGGACGATAATTGGCCAGCTCCAAAGGATCCAGGGAAGGCTTCTTGAGCAAGGGTCTCACCACCGCCTCTTTCAAGGTGGCCGGGAGAGACCCCTCGCTCAGCGAAGCGTTCACTAGGTCCAAAAAACATTTCATTAAAAAACCCCTAAATTTGCGCTTCCTCCACCTCTCTGGATTCACAAACCCGTCATCAAGGTGGGCCCCGGAGGGGGCAAAGGGCCATGCCTGCGAGAGGGGGGACTCCCACAGCTGGAGCAAGTCCGACCTCGAATATGTAATGGTAAAAAGCTATGACAAAGTCAGGGTGCTGTTGATGTTAAAATCAATAAGCCAGGATCTAATGGGAGGAAAGAAATGTACACGATCACAACTAGGTGGGAAGATCTTATGTTGGCCAGGTGATCGGTTGGAAGATGGATGGTAAATAAATAGATGGAGGCCTGGGTGCGGTCCATTGTGGGCGGAAGAGGGCAGATAGTTTGTAGTAGCTAGTTGTTATAAAATAGCAGATGGCGAGGGTGAGAGGGGGAGAGGTAGTAGGAGTAGCCCGGCAGGTGAAATGCCATAAGTCATAAATAGCAGGAAGTCAGCAGGATACCAGATGTTAAAAGGGCAGATTATAGTCATCAGGGGCACCTGGGCACAAACCATGGCAGGTAGTTTGCAAAAGGACAATAGATCTTAGTCTGCCAGGTGGGGGGGGGGCAATAGATCTTAGTCTGCCAGGTGGGGGGGGCTCCTGCCTGTCTCCAGGACAGGCCCTGTTCTGCCCCTAATGCAGAAGCCCTGTTCTGCCCCTCTTCCCCTTTCTGCCTGGTTCCAGCACACAGCACAGCTTCCAGCAGCTAGTCCTGGCTTCAACCTGCCTCCCCTCCTGGTCCGGGCGCCATTCCAGCCGACTTACGGCCCTCTCGAAGGCCTTCCATCGGCATCCTGCGTCACGGGCCTCTCTCCGTCCTCGCGCTGCCCTCGGGTGGCCGCCGCCATAATCGGTCTCCAATTCCAACTGCAATCCCCATGTCAGCCAGTGCTTTCTTAATCTCCCTCTGGCTATTCGCCATCCTGACGGACCAAATTAGGTCTCAAAGAAAACCAGGGTGGTCATTGAGGCTCAATCCTGGCCCAAAAGATGGAAAAAGGGCCAGCAGCAACCCCTCCTTTTTCAAAGAGCTCCGGAGCATTTTCGGAGCTCAGAAGTCAGCTGCCATTCCCCGGAAGCTCCTCCTCCAGTGTCCTCCAGTTTGAGGACTAGTCACAAATAACTGCTTTTTAGTGTTGCAACTTTGAATGGTGGCTAAACAAATGGTGGTAAGTTGAGGAGTACCTGTAGTTAGAGTCGTGTTGGTGTAGTGGTTAGAATGCAGTACTGCATCTACTTCAGCTGACTGCCGGCTGCCAGCGGTTCAGCAGTTCGATTCCCATCAACTCAAGGTTGACTCAGACTTCCATCCCTCTGAGGTGGGTAAAATGAGGAGCCAGATTGTTGGGGGAGGGGGGGGAATGCTGACTCTGTAAACTGCTTAGAGAGGGCTGTAAAGTGATATGTAAATCTAAGTGTTATTGCTATGTGTAATGGGAGGAAAGTACCTATTGGCACTTCTAGAGATCTAGCTTGGGTTGGGACCATGATGAGAACAAAAAGTTAACCTTTTCATTAAAACCTATACGTGCTAAGATGAGATGCAATATCAGTTGTTATCAGTTGTTATCTGGGAAGACTTAATAGCTTTCTGAAGAATTGCTCCATAGATAAGCAGATGTGAGACCTTGTGGTGAGATTGGCTTAGAGGTAAGTTGAATTTGCTGCTGTTGTGTTGACCTCCCTGCTGCATGGTGACCTGTCAAACTCTCTTATTTGGTTGACAATGGAATCTCCAAGAGACTTCAACCATCCTTCATGGACCAAGCATATAGAATTGGCTGTATTCACAGCCATCTGGCAACCTTGGACATGAACCAAGTTACTGAGGACTCCACACACAGCACCAACTACATTAGGTTTTTGCTTTAGGGTCTCTGTGACATGTTTTAAAAGTGGAGGATATTTCCACCAGTCCATTCTCATAGTTAAATTACTCTTGGCTGCTTTTCAGCTTGCTTGGGCTGGTTGGGTTGTGAAGGTTGAAGGTTTGTTCTTCAAGCTTATGGATTGGTTTCCAAATATTTTGTTACCAGGCTAGGTCACATCTTCAGCAGAGTTTAGGGGATGTCAGTGTCAGTGTTCTTCTGTTTATAAGGGCTTGTGATGGGTCAGGGGTGGGTGTGTTAAGTGAGGGTCATGATGGGTCTTGAAGAGTCAAGTGGTTGGGCTGTGTCTAGTTGGATTGCATTATGTCTAGCTTGTTTAGAGTGTATGTCTTTTCCTTATATTACACAAATCTTTTGTTTAATATACAGTGATTCTGTTTTTGTATATCATTAAGAATTGTCCATATGTTAGACAGTCTTAGAAATCTAAAGAGATAAAAAAATGTAGATTGTTTAGCTGATAGCAGGGGGTTTGGGGGAGTTACATTTGCTCACTTGTGAAAGAAATGGATGTATGCATTTTTCTTTCTCTGTGCGTATGAAAGACAGAGAAATAGAAAATTTAGTATTTATGCTTTCCAACTAAGCCAGTGAAGATTTGAATAATATAAAAGACATGTTCAACTACATATTCATTCTTGTAACTCACACTGGAATTGTTGGATATCATGGATATGATGGATTATATCATTCGTGGATTATCATGTTTCCTTTCAACTCAGCCAATGTTGCTCCATTTTCCTCCACTTTACAAGCATAAAAGTTATGATAAGAGAGCAAATTGCTTCAGGGCTGTTTCCAGATGCAGAATTAATTCCATATGCTATGCCCTTGATATTTCTTCCTGCCTGAAGTGCCCTGTACTACAATATCCTCTCCAGCAGTTACAACAGAATCTAAGCTGTTTCACTCTTATGCAAATTTGCTAGGTTATTATCTAATGTGGCCTTACTAGAAAACAGTGTAATGCCAATGATATCCTATCAAGTGATCTGTTACGAAGACATTATCTTAAAGCAATATTTCTCAACTTTGGCAGCTTGATAATGCACGGACTTCAACTTATGCTGGCTGGGGAATTCTGGGAGTTGAAGCCCACACATTGTCAAACTGCCATGGTTGAGAAAGGCAGACCCTGAGGGTCAAATGTGTGGGTATATTCTTTTCAACAAAGTTATAACCTGGTTATATTCATATTCTATTAGTTTTGATGACTTTTTCCTGATAATTCTGAACAAATATTATGTAGATTGCCACATAATGATGTATCTCACCTTAGAACAGTTTTTTTCAAGTTTCTTTTTGTGGGTCCTAACCAGTGGTGGGTTTCTACCGGATCGCACCGGATCGTGCGAACCGGTTGAAGAATGAACCCGGAAGTAATTTCCGGCCCCGCCCCCTTGGCGTTTTTTTTGCATCGGGGCTGACTCCCCGCCGCCACTGCTGTTCCTTGTCTTCTGGCCCGTTTCCCAACTGGCCTTTCCTCGCTTGGAGGGCTTTGGAGGGAAGCTTCTGCAGAAGCCTGGGTGAGTGACAACAAGTTCCCGCCTTTACGAAGTCTCGGAGGCTGTAATTTTCTGAGCTGTGCGCGCGCGCCTGTTTTCCACGGCGTGGAGCAGCAGCGAGGCTCTGCGAGGCCGGCAATGACTCAGGATGCCATCCGGGAAGACGAGGAACGCGAGGGGGGACCGTTGACGGCCTCCGCAATCATCGCTCGCCTCGCAGAGCCTCGCTGCTGCTCCACGCCGTGGAAAACAGGCGCGCGCGCACAGCTCAGAAAATTACAGCCTCCGAGGCTCAGAACGCTTCGGAGGGAAGCTTCTGCATAAGCCCGGCCGAGTGACAACAAGTTCCCACCGTTACGAAGTCTCGGAGGCTGTAATTTTCTGAGCTGTGCGTGCGCGCCTGTTTTCCACGGCGTGGAGCAGCAGCGAGGTTCTGCGAGGCCGGCAATGACTCAGGATGCCATCCGGGGAGACGAGGAACGCGAGGGGGGACCGTTGACGGCCTCCGCAATCATCGCTCGCCTCGCAGAGCCTCGCTGCTGCTCCACACCGTGGAAAACAGGCGCGCGCGCACAGCTCAGAAAATTACAGCCTCCGAGGCTCAGAACGCTTCGGAGGGAAGCTTCTGCAGAAGCCCGGGTGAGTGACAACAAGTTCCCGCCGTTACGAAGTCTCGGAGGCTGTAATTTTCTGAGCTGTGCGCGCGCGCCTGTTTTCCACGGCGTGGAGCAGCAACGAGGCTCTGTGAGGCGAGCGATGATTGCGGAGGCCGTCAACGGTCCCCCCTCACGTTCCTCGTCTTCCCGGATGGCATTTGGAGTGATTGCCGGCCACACAAACCTCGCTGCTGCTCCACGCCGTGGAAAAAAAGCGGGCGCGCACAGCTCAGAAAATTACAGCCTCCGAGGCTTCGTAACGGTGGGAACTTGTTGTCACTCGGCCGGGCTTATGCAGAAGCTTCCCTCCAAAGCCCTCCAAGCGAGGAAAGGCCAGTTGGAAAAGGGGCTTTGCTCCTGCTCCGGGCTGGAGGCTTCCCTCCGAAGTCTTAGGATGTTCTGAGGAGCCCCCCAAGGAAAAACGCCGCTGCCAGGTAGTTAAAAGTACCTCTCTGATTCTGTCAGACTCTGTCAGTCTCTCTCTGATTCCCTCTCTCACTCCCTCTCTGTTCCTCTCTCTCTCTGTCTGTCTGTCTCACTCACACACACACACTGTGGTCACCTTGTTGAGTGTTCCAATCACATTTGAAACACTCAACAACTGGCTTGCATTTATGGTATTTTGCAGCATTCTGCAGTCATAGGACCAAAATATATGGTTAAAAGCATATATTTTGGTCCTATGACTGCAGAATGCTGCAAAATACCATAAATGCAAGCCAGTTGTTGAGTGTTTCAAATGTGATTGGAACACTCAACAAGGTGACCACAGTGTGTGTGTGTGAGTGAGACAGACAGACAGACAGAGAGAGGGAGTGAGGGAGGGAATCAGAGAGACTGACAGACACACACACACACACACACACACAGAGAGACAGAGAGGGGGAGGGAGGGAGAGAAAGATAGAGAGAGACACACAGAGTGAGTGATTAAGTGAATGAGTGAGAGACAGACACACCCACATACACAGAGTGACAGAGAGAGAGGAAGGGAGGGGAGAGAGACAGAGGGAGAGACAGAGACAGACACACACACACACACAGAGTGAGTGAGAGACAGACAGACACACACACACAGAGTGACAGAGATGGGGGAAGGAGGAGAGAGAGACAGAGATACAGAGAGAGAGACAGACAGATAGACACCCAGAGAAAATGACAGAGGGAGACAGAGAGGGAGAGAGGGAGAGAGAGAGAAAGAGCCAGAGAGAGAGAGAAAAAGAAAAAGAAAAAAAGAAAGTGGGAGAGAGAGATGAAAGAAAGAAAGAAAAAGAACTTATGACCACAATTGAGCCCAAAATTTTGGTTGCTAAGCAAGAGCATCGTTAAGTGAGTTTCACCACATTTTCCAAGTTAGCCATGCCCACCTGGTCACATGACTGCCAAGCCACTCCCACCAGGTCACATGGCCGGCAAGCCACTCCCACAAAGGAGGCCACACCCACAGAGTAGGTTCCAAAAAAATTTGAAACCCACCACTGGTCCTAACTGAGTGTTTGCGCCACCTGCTGAGGCTAATATACCAAGGTCTTGGTATTTTCAATCAGTCCTTACCTCTTTGCTATGGCTTTTTTCCCACTCCAAACCATTTCTCCATGGTACTGATCAGCTTTATCTGTATTGTAATACTTGGAGCCCTTCTTACTGTAAGTAAATACATTTCTTCCATAGGGTGACAGGTCAAATGTGTGATGTCAAATGAAGTCACCAGGAATTTGGCTAGCTTATTATGATATTAGAATTTTGTTAATATATAAAAAAACTAAGAGAATAATTATTGACAATGGTATATTGTCAAGCACATTGACATCATACTTGCTAATGATTTTCTTATTTACAATTATTGATGATAATGACATTATCCATTCAGTCATCTCTGACTCTTGATGACTCTAGAATCTGGTCTGGTCAGGTTAGGTCTCTTTACATCTTCCGATCTTGCATTACTTCTTTGAGTTTTTATTATTTATTATTATTAGAAAACTTTAAAGTAGACAAAATAATTAATGGTTTTTTTTTTAAGATTTAAAGACTGAGATTGAAAAAAGAACTTGGTAGAAATGATGAATGTGCAATTTCTGAAATGTTTAAATCTCTATTAAATATTGAAATAGAAGAACAACTGAAAGAATGTGTGGTAAGGTTGGCTAAATTTGGTTAAAATATACAAATGGAATAGTGGGAAATACGTAGCTAAAGGGATTAAAAATTACATGATGTTTTAATTTTAAAAAACACCTTATAAAATATATGTCACCATAGAAATTGTCTAGAGTCTAGACTATACGTAAAATCAATTTCAAATTTATGCTGGAAATATGAGCAATAAGAAGGGACGTTTTATCATATTTGTTGGACCTGTAAAAAAGCAAGAAAATTCTGGATTCAAATACATACCACGATTCGGATGTCTTTGAAAATTACAACCGAGATTAGAGGTTTTCCTTTCAGGGTTAATAGACAAAATAACTAGAAAAAAGTCACAAAACTTTGTTTTATGCATGGTGACGGCAGCAGGATTGTTCTATGCAGAGATTGCATCAAAGTCGTCAACTGGGTGACTTTGGGCCAGTCACTCTCCCTCAGCCAAACCTACCTTGTGGGGTTGTCTTAAGGAAAACAGAAGAAAGAAGGGTATATTCACTGCCTTGGGTTATTTATAAAAATAACTAACGGGGGGAAGGGATCTAAATACAGGTAATCCTCAATTTAGGATCACGATTAAACCCAAAATTTACGTTGCTAAGTGAGAAAGTGAATTTTGCTCCATTTTATGACTTTTCTTGGTTAAGTGAATCACTGCAGTTTTTAAATTAGTAACATGGTTGTCAAGTTAATTTGGCTTCCTGTTGATTTTGCTTATCAGATGAGCTGTAACTATCATAAATATGAACCACTTGCCAAGCATCCAAATATAAATCACATGACGACGGAGATACTGTGATGGTCATAAGTGTGGAAAATGGCCATAAGTCATTTTTTTCAGTGCTGTTGTAACTTTGAACGGTCACTAAGCAAACTAAGTCGAGGACTATCTGTAAACAAATAAATTTTATTTACTCAGATTCAGTGACGTGCGGTGAGGTTTATGACTGATGAGGCACTGACACAGTGCTGAGTTTCAAATATTTTTAGACTTGTGGACTTCAACTCCCAGAATTCCACAGCCAGGCATGCTCAGTTCCAATTTCTTCTCCTTCCTCCCTCTCTCCCTTCCTCCCCCTCTCTCAAACACACACACACACACACACACACACACACACAAGTTGGATTGGACTATCTCTCCTACCCCTTCCCTCTCTCACTCACTCTCAAACAAACCCCCCCACACACAAAAGTTGGATTGGATATCTTTTCCAGTGGCTTGAAAGCAGCTCCTCTGCCATTCCCCCCATTCCCCTGCTGCCTTTCCCAAACACCTCCACCATTGCAAATGCAGCCTGCTGTCTGGGTGGGAAATGCCTGGAACACAATAAAGCCCACCCACCACCTCCTGCTGGCAGGCTGGGGTGAGAGGAGAGGCAGAGAAGCCGGAGGGGAGCCGATCTGAGCCTTCCAAAAGAAAGAGGCTGGGGGGAAGTGTGTGTACTACAGCATGGCTCTTTGCCTGGCTTCCTGCCTCCTCCTGTGGTCTCCTCAGTGCTCACT
Source organism: Natrix helvetica (assembly GCF_964273705.1). Taxonomy (NCBI): domain Eukaryota; kingdom Metazoa; phylum Chordata; class Lepidosauria; order Squamata; family Natricidae; genus Natrix; species Natrix helvetica. Next base: position 127,883,677 of record NC_138554.1, on the reverse strand, counting down.
TGTGCTCTCCCTCCCCAAGTGTAGTTTGATTGCAGGCGGAGCCACGTTGCCTTTTCAAACTTGTAATCAGTGAAGCTGGGCTAGATTTTTATATAGTTTTATCCAGCTGTGTGTGTGAGAGAGAGAAATGAATGGGGGCTTGGGGAGGAAGTCACTACACTTGGGGAGGGAGAGCACCAGTGAGGAGACCACAGGAGGAGGCAGGAAGCCAGGCAAAGAGCCATGCTGTAGCACACACACTGGCCCCACAACGTGGCTCTGCCTGCAATCAAACTACTCTTGGGGAGGGAGAGCACAAGCGAGCCAGGGTCCTTCCCTCCAGCCTTTGCCCAAAGCCCTGCACAGCACCAGGAGAATGAAGTTTGAATTCCTCCCCCTCCCTCCAACCCACACGTACCTTTTCCAGCTTTTTTTAACAGTTAAGCAGAGTCATCCACGGTGAGACAGTAACTAGCTCAGCTTTTTCCTTTTACTTTTTTTTCATGATGAGAGTGGTGAGGCTGTGCCTCACTTGCCTCACCTGACTGCACGTCACTGCTCAGATTGCAGGAACAATGAGCGAGATTATCAGCTGAGACAATTAGAAATAAGTTTATTTCTGACTGAAAACTCCCTATAGATTTTTTTTCATGAATGTGAAAAACTGGACACTATAAACCAGTGATGGCAAACCTATGGCAAGCGTGCCACAAGCTATTTTTCGCCTTCCCCAGGCTCCAGAGGCTTTATATGAGCCTGGGGAGGGCGAAAGGAGCCTTCCCCGCCCCTCCCGGAGGCTTCAGGGACCGTCCCTCCGAGCAAACCGGAAGTCACTTATAGTATAAAAGATTACACTGCAATGACCATGGAGGAACTGAAGGAGGCAGTAGAGATAGAGAGGCATGGAGAGTGCTGATCATAGAGTGGTCCAGGGTCGGAGTTGGACACAACTGTTTAGCTGACAACAAAAAATGAATGTATTACATATGGTTTTGATGATTAGGCAGAATAAATCATAGAAAAAAGTGAATTATATTGTAACTATGGAGTAAGAGGAAATTTTGTAATTTTACCTATAACTGCTGTAAAAATATAGCAAGCTACTTCTTTGTATTTTCCTCTTATTTTTCTTTTAGATTTTTAAGGTTTTTTTTTGTACTTATACTTTTCTTTTTATTTATTTCTTCTTATCATTTTATATTAATCTATATTAATTGTTATCTTATTTGTTATTTTTTTAAAAAATGAAATTATACATAAAAAGGAGTTCAGTTCAATCCAAGGGCATCTTTATCTTTTAAATTACTCGTATTGATGGAGAGCAATTATTTTTACTTGGTGACAGACTCATATATTCATTTAACCAGCTAAAACCCACTCCATCATTTAATCACATGATTGTTCTAGATTGGGCTTGCATGGTGTTTGTGTGTGTTATATTTTGAAAATGTTCTGAAAATATTTATTTAGACTCATATTTTTTTTAAAAAAGATGAATAGATTCATACATTATTCTCACAGTATGAAAATAAAGAGATTCCCAATAAAATGAAATATAAAAAGAGTGAATCTTATTCTAGGCTACTAGGAAGAAGTACGTTTATAGAGAAATGATGAAAAACAACTTGATTTCTTCATGGAAAGGAAAAAAAAACAGATATTCGTTATTCTCTGTCATTAATAGTTCACAACCAATTTTTATTTATGAGCTGACAGTAGCTACAGTGTTGGAATAAGGATGTGAAATAATTCATTCCTGTGTTAAAGTACTTTGACTGCCTGTGCTCTTTTATATGGATTGGTGGAGGATAAATCTTCTAAAATAGAAAAATATTCATTTAAGGGGAATAGTGGTAACAAAAGTTTTACATCTATTATGTTTGATCTATAGGGTACTTCATGTCAAATGGAATAGCTTTTTTTCCTAAATAGTTATCAGAATTCTGTTGCTTTTGCTTGACTTTTATGGATTCAAGCTGGGGCAATTTTATTAGCAAGAATAAGGCAGAATAACTGTAGAAACAACAATCGGACTTGGATGCCATTGTGAATGCTAGCGGGCTTCTGTAGCTTACTCTACATCTAGTCTCTTGCTGAAAACCTGGTAACCAACATTGCCACCTTAAATGTTGGATAAAGAGCCACATCCAGATATTGGGATCTGTCCTAGATATCCTGGAACTCTATCCAGCAATGATTTTGATGGCTTATTGTGGGACGGGGTAGCTCAGTGGCTAAGATACTGAGCTTGTCGATCAGAAAGGTCAGCAATTCGGCGGTTCAAATCCCTAGCTCCGCATAACGGAGTGAGCTCCTGTTACTTGTCCCTGCTTCTGCCAACCTAGCAGTTTGAAAGCACGCAAAAAATGCAAGTAGGAAAATAGGGACCACCTTTGATGGGAAGGTAACAGCATACTGTGCACTTTTGGCATTTAGTCATGCCGGCCACATGACTTTGGCTTTGAAACGGAGATGAGCACTGCCCCTTAGAATCAGGAATGACTAGCACATATGTGCGAGGGGAACCTTTACCTTTACTTTATTGTGGGAATGGAAGTCCACTTATCTGGATGGATCCGGACTAAGCAAGACTGATATAAAGCTTAGCTTATAGGGTTTTTCCTGCTTTCTAGACTTGTCCTGTGGAACAGGTTCTTTTGATAACTCTACTCTACTTTTGTAATGGGGAAAGCAATTAGTGTTGGAGGTAGGTACAAGATGATGAAGGATCCTGAGTATTCCACTTATGGGGCATGGGAAATGTGTGAAATCTCTGGTGAGTATCTGGTTTGCTAATCCAGAGTTGTGAGCCTCAGATGACAGTGGTAGTGGTAGCACAAATCGTCTTAGCTTTTTAGGAGAAGCAATAGCCCAATGCATAACTGGAGAGAGCTCCTGCCAAACTGAGTCAAAGACAGTTGCTAGACAATTGCTGTGTTAAGTTGCTATCACTGTTATCCCTTAAAGGCAGCAACTTCTGTTTCTTAAGCACTGCCAGTCCATAGAATCTCAAGAGACTACAGATGCCCTTCTTTTTTCAGGCATTGTTCAATTCTGAGCATATTATAAAGGCTAATATGGTGTAACAGCTAAGAGAGTGAGCAGTGAAGAAAATTTCCTCAGCTGAGATCTCAACAATCCCATGACATTTTAGTTTCAGAAAAGCTGTTCCCTATCTAAAATGTGCAAGTAGATAACACTCCACTAGTAATCACTGAGTTGAATTGACCGCAACATGTAAGTAACTCAATGGCCATGCCTTGGCAACAATGGAAAACAGCTTTCCACTTCCTTCTTTGGGGATGTCTTTTGATTCCCCAATCCAACCTACAGGCCCTAATCCAACCTTCCTGTTGCTCTCCTATCCAAGAAGAAATGAAGTGCAAATGTGGCTAGCTTTTTGAAATTCTAGGGATTTCATATAGATTGTAACTGGATAATTGATATATCTCAAAAGTGCTAATCAAGTGCATATTATTAAATATCACCACAAATCCAGTGACAGCTCTGAATCAAATAGTGACGGGAGAATGCAAACAGACTGAAGCTCAGTCAATAAGAACAGTTTCTTTTTTTTTTCTTATTTCTTTTTAACATTTACAAATGTAAGCAAAATATCTCAATAAGAACAGTTTCTTGTCGACCAATAGTTCCTTCATCTTGTCTGGATTTAATTTCACCATTTCTCTCACATTCAATCCAGTGCAGAACTCAGGCAATGTTCAAGGGTTTTGGTTACTTCTTGAAAATTGGAAGGAAAGATGTGATAGAATTGAGTATGTGACCTTCAAAAATATAAATTATTTCCCCTTGAAGTTTACAAAGATGTTGAACAGCACAGGAGAGAGCATGGAACCTGGTAGACACCATAGATATTGCATGCTTCCCTCTAAGTCCGTGATGGCTAACCTATGGCATGTGTGCCGGAAGTGGCACACAGAGCCATCTCTCCGGGCATGCAAGCTGGACAGCTGGTTTCATGTGCGTGGGAGCACTGGAAAGCAGAAGAGTAGCTGCCCGGTGCACATGCGTGTGCCAGGAAGAGGATCCTCCATTTTCTGGCATGCGCATGCACACTGGCCAACTGTCTTCACACATGCAGGCATGCTGGAAACCAGAAGACCAGGCGGCCGGTTTGCATGCACGTGTCAGAAACCAGAAGAGCAGCCGCTTGGTGCGCACATGTGCACCGGGTGGCTGCTCTTCCGGTTTTTGGCACACGCTCCGTTTCGGCACTCGGTGGCAAAAAGGTTCACCAACACTGCTCTAGCTAGTTTCATTGAGGAACACACATTGAGCTCAATTGGTTAGCCAACTGTGAATCCATCTGATCGTCTATCGATCTCATTCTATGCTAATCCATCCATCTAATTCTAGCTATGTTTTTATGAACTCTACTTCAACCACTATATCACAAAATAAATGCATTCAAGGATATACCATACACATAATTGCCAGCATGGCATAACTTGAATTTTGGCTACGTCAACCTCTATAACTTTGTCTAACATCAGCAAATCACAGACTTTTTGCACTGAAGGTTGTCCTTCCAATACCTTGAATTTCTGGTCACCACTTTCTGGGGTTAACAAAGAAAGGACATTAAGCTTGGTTTGTTTACTTGGGCCTTAAACAAAGCTCCTGATTTTCTCTTATCTATCTTTCGCTGCTGTCTTTTTCCTCCTGGCTGAACAAGTTCCAGCTAAACGACTCATTTATTTTCTGGTTCCCGTAACTGCCTTTTCTCTCCTGTTTAAACTGAAAAGGGAAGCAAACAAACAAGATTGCAAGAGACGGTGCCTGTTTCCATTTCAATCAGTTTTGATATATTATATCCCATGCTGATTTTTCCTTCCCGGCTGTGAGATGTGCATAAATGGAGAGGAAAGTACTGAAAGATGTTTGGTGTTAGAACCTGGGAAATTATCTTCAAGTAATAATCTACATTATTTTCAACAATTGGTTTAAGCAGGATTGATGATCAGCTAGGCACTTAATGAAGCTTTTGAGTCGCCTGTGGAAAATTGTCTTTAGGTCTCACTGCCCCTTAGCTTGTTAGAGGAGGAAAAAAAAAATCCTTCTCCTTGCTTTAATGTTTGCGTATTGTAACAACTCTGGCAAGATCATATTTTAAAAAGCCCTATTTTCAGGTTACACACAGGTTATCCTCCCTGTGCATCACAACAGCGGTTTATGGTGGCTATGAATTTGATTTAAGTGACAATAAACTTTATGTAGCTAATGCATTACACTTACAGATATTATTTTTTATTCAATCAAGGGCCAAAGAGAACATGAAAAAATGTGAGAGGTAGATAAATCCATATTTCAAAAAGAGAAATAGGTGTGTTTATATATATATATATATTTAAAAAATATGAACATTCCTGTGAACATTTTAAACTAGCTGTAGAATTATCAACAGCACTTAGACTATATACCGTTTCACAGCCCTCTCTAAGCAGAGTCAGCATATTGCCCCCAACAATCTGGGTCCTCATTTTACCCCCCTTGGAAGGATGGAAGGCTGAGTCAACCTTGAGCCGGTGAGATTTGAACTGCCGAACTGCAGCTAGCAGTCAGCTGAAGTAGCCTGCACTCTAACCACTGCGCCATCTCGGCTCTTAATTGGAGCATGCTTTGAAGGGCCTTTTGAAGTCTGTGCCAGAAAAAGGAGATTGTAGGTGGGACTTCAATTTGAATTTAATTTAACATACATCATAGGGGACATTCTTTTTTTTTTCCTCCCAGAAGTAAATGGCATTTTATTAGATCACATTTCAGACAATTTGCCTTTCCATACACATTGCAAAAACCATGTACTTTTGTGACTAATTGAATGGGTATGCAGTCTCAAAATGTCACTTTGCAGATAGAAATGATCCATCTCTTCGACTTAGCTTGTAAACATATTTCATTGGGGGTCACTAATATGTTTTTATTGCCTCTCTGTCAGAGATGATGTTATTACCAAGTCTGATAAAGTATTCTTCGGAGGCCTCTCTTTAATTCCTCCCCCCCTTTATATAATCATGTGAAACTACAACCAATAAATTTAGTTCAATGCTTTCTCAATGTTAACTAGTTTTAAATAAATCTACCAGATTAGGTTAGGTAAAAAATATTTCAAAGATTATTTTTCCCCACCCAGTAAATACTGAAGTTGATGCTTCCCTTTGGGATGACATTTTAAAATACTTTTTTAAAAGTTTTTTTTTAATTAAAAGTTTATTGTAAGATACAAATTAAATACAAATGAAAATTAAGAAAGATAAAGAGAGAAGGTAAAGAGATAAAAAGAAAGAAAAAGGTAGTGATTTCCGACTTTTTTCATTGCAGTAGAATACAAAAAGAATTACATCATCAAACCTTTTCTTCATATTTCTATATATTTCAAGCCATTTTTACAAAAACAAAATCATTCTAATCAGTGGTGGGATTTAATTTTTTTTACTACCGGTGGGTGTGACGGGGAAGGATACTGTAAAATCTCCATTCCCTCCCAACTCCAGGGGAAGGATACGGTAAAATCCCCATTTCCTCCTGATTAGCTGGGACTCAGGAGGCAGAGAATAGATGGGGCAGAGCCAGTCAGATGTCCTATTTACCGGTTCATTGAACTGCACAAAATTTCCAGTACTGTTTCTCCAGAACTGGTCAGAACCTGCTGAATACTAACCTTGATTCTAATCATCAAAACCTAAAATTAGGTGCTTTCTTTCAGTTTTGAGCATAAAATCCAGAAATTGTTTCCAAACAAAACTAGATAAATTCTTATTTGTAATTAAAACGGTCATTTTTTCTATCTCTGTCAATTCTATCACCTTTATCATCCATTCTTCAATTGTGGAAATTAGTGCAACTTTCAATTTTGGGGCATATGGGATTCTTATTTTTGTCAACACATGCAATATCAAAATTCCAAATTTTATTTCATGCTCTTGGTCTAGGATGATGTTTTTAAACATTGGCTGATTTTGTGTTCTTTGCTATTAATACAGTTTCCATCCTAAACGCTATTATCCAAAACACTGCATTCCAAAGACTTTGCAGTATGAGTATGTATGTAGTATCTTTTGATGAAAGAAGAAAATATTATGTTATGTGCATGATAATATCCAAAGGTTTAGTGAACAGCAGTATCTCACACACACACACACACACACACACACACATATGTGTGTGTAGATGCTAGACAAAAAAAGGACACCAAAAATAAGAATGTTGTGGACTATACAAGATGTAAGACATAGTCACCACTGAAAATGACAGTTTTCTTGGCAACATTTAGGCCAGGAAATCAACTTTCTTCAGACACTTCTTTGTCCTAACTTCTGACATGAATCTCTTTAAGACAAAAAACAAACAAACAAACAAACAAAACTCCCCCAGGTATTTGGCCTTTCTCTAGTTTATTATTTGATTAACATTACCAGAGTCCATTTTTTTTCCAGATCAATTTTTTCCCCAAGCAGAAAATCCAGACATTCCAGGAAAAATAGTGTCCAAGATAATTACATGATGTTATTGTATATTTATTTACATGGTTCAATCACTTCTTATAGGGAAATGTCCTCATAAAATTGTAGATATGTGGTAGGGCTTCCTGACTGCCTGGCCATCAAATTCAATGCATTTTCATGAATAAAAAATATATATAACCTTGATATAGATTTCAGCCTTGAAATATTCACATTTCATTATGGATCCACTTGTTTATAGTACCAATCAGATACTTAATAACTTTTAGGTATGTTATAGTCATGGTATTTAAGTCTCTTCCATCGCATGGTCTATTCTGACCAATTCACTTTAATTCTAACAAACAACAACTAGGAACATCTTTAAAGTTTCCATTTTCCCACAAACTATAGATTCTTTCATTATGCTTCGTTCTGACTCCATCTCAAACTATAGATTCTTTCATTATGCTTCATTCTGAGTCCATCTTCACAGCCATGAACACCTACACGTCCAGCCCTTAAATCTGAACAAGATGTTTATTTTTTGCATTCTGATTTCAGAAGGAAAGGAAGACAGAAAGATTTACAATTACAGCTTTTTAGCTCTGCTCTAAGGTTAACTCAATCTTCATTTAGCCTCAGGTCCATTCCTTGTCAGCTTTTTGCGTTCATTAGTCTCTACTGTGGTAAGTATGGGTGAGGCTGTTTCTTGGCTGTATTGATTGTGGGATGCTGTGAGATTCTTGGTTGCTATTTTTATGTTTTTTTGTGTGTGTTTCCAATTATTGGTTGGTTGTGTTTTTATTCTGTTTTTCTCCTTTTCTAATTGTCAGTTGCCCAGAGCTATATAGTTGATGTTGTAAGCTGCCCAGAATCCTCAACAGTGAAATGAGCAGCATATACAGTGTGTGTGTGTGTGTGTGTGTGTGTGTGTGTGTGTGTGTGTGTTGCGTTTGTGCTGGTAAATAAATAAAGTATAAAATAAAGGAAGCAGTATGCTTCCTCACATACATACATACATACATACATACATACATACATACATATGACAACTGATCATATAAGTTTAATAAATAAATGAATATGTGATGCCCAAATATCCACACCAGCCATTATCCCCTTTCCCAACTTGGATCTACGTATTATCTTGTTGGTCTATAAGAGATAACTTAGCTTTGTCTTCTCCAGAAAAAAAGTTTTTTTTTAATTAATTCCTCATTTGCATCCTAAATCTGGTACCATATCACAACCGGCAAGAACCTTACTCATTTTTATGGAGTTTACAAGGAGTTATGTCCTACATATGAGCTGTTAGTTTGGAGATTAGTATAATCAAAGAAGGATTCAAAATACTATTGGATTTCAGCTTTTAATCCTTATGACGAATTCAGATTTGCTTTTAATCACTCAATACTGTTAATTAAAAGGTACATCTCTCTCACATACACACACACAAATGCACACACAAGCACACACACACATGTCCATGTGCGCCAACACACTGACACACACACTCATTCACTTTGAGTCTATCTTAACCACTACAGTACAATTGCATCTATTTGATTATAAATGTGTACAACAGATATCACAGATTATGAATGTGTACAACTCTATGTAGGATAGTGAGGTATTCAAGATTTAAGTTAAGTGCAGTGAAGAAGGAGAAACAAGGTTTAAAGAATGGAAATGAGTTAAATTACTAGTGTTTTGATATATTTATCTTTTATTCCAAAATAATTTTTATATGCTTTCAAATATTGTTTAAAAAAAACTATTTAACATACAACTGAAAGTAATTTCATACCACCTTGTCAATTAATTTGCTTTGTCTAATGCTGACTTGGAAGAATTCAAATTTTTAAGGTCATAGATTTACCTCCTACCGAACCATGAAATAAACTATTTAGTTGCATAACTTTGTGAAATTTGAATCGATTTTAGCTCCATGGAATTGTCCTTATTTTTAAAGGATATATTTCTTTTATAATCACTAAACTAGTTTTCAACTAAAGAATGTAGTTCCAAATATACCAAAATGATCTTAATCTAATAGACCAGTTAATGGAAGCTTAACTAGTTCTATTTTCTGAATGATATGAATATTGTATTGGCTTCTATATTCAGAAACTAGTAGCAACATTAAGATTTTCAAAATGCTAAAAGGAATGACAAAGACCAGTGCACACTGATTAGTTAAATAGATGAACAGAATCTTGATAATAGTGAACTATAATTCGTTGTAAGTCAAATATTCAATATGAAATGCAATCTCTGAAGACCTATAACAGTTTGTAGTATTTTTGTGGTTGTAGTAATTATTCAGATGATGTCTATTTGCACATGGTAATATAAGAATTTGAAATTATTAAATGGCATTTTATAAGGAGTCTGTGAAGGTAATTTGAAGATATATTTATCTGAATAGATTACAATGCTTTTCCCTCAAATCAAACTCCAACTATATTCCAACTGTGGAATTTCTCCAATATAGGATTAAGATATATAATCTTTAAAAAGCAGTAGGTGCATTGATCAGCAGCATGAATTTATTGGAAGTGAGAGAATTATTAGAGTTTCAAATAATTAAATACATACATGCCATCTCTCTCTCCCCTTCTCTCCCCCCCATCTCTCTCTCTCTGTCTGTCTCTCTCTTACACACACACAGAGCTTATATAGTTATGTCATCATCGGAATACTTTTAAAGGAGGATTACTTTATTCCCAATGGTTTCATATAAATATTAAATGCCAGAATGACAAAATAGACTCATGTTTGGAATTCCACTGCCAACGAGTCATAGGATCAAGAAGAACCCTTCAAAGACAACCTCTGCAGTTGACATTGAAGGAATGCCATGACTCAATAAAGAACAATGCAACCATCCCAACATCAGATATAGACCTGTAGAATGCCATGCCTGATGGTAACTAAAGCTGTAAACAGATCCAGGAAGATCAAGACTCATATTTCTCCTATCTTTTCATCTGTCAGAGTGTCCAAGACAATTTTGGTGCTAAAATCAACCCCAGACTTGAAAAATCTATTGATTTCCAATGAATTTGTACACTCCAGGAAAGTGCATTCTTGAAAACTGCCACTATTCCTCCTTAAATACATTGTCCAAAATGGGAATACAGGTAGTTCTGGATTTATGATCACATTTGAGCCCAAAGTTTGTGTTGCTAAGTGAAACATTGTTAAGTGAGTTTTGCCCCATTTTACGACCTTTTGTGTCAAAGCTGTTAAGTGAATCACTGCAGTTGTTAAGTTAGTAACACAGTTGTTAAGTGAATGTGGCTTCCCCTTTGACTTTGCTTGTCAGAAGTTCACAAAAGGTTATCACATAATCCTAGGACACTGCAACTGTCATAAATATGAGTCAGTTGTCAAGCATCCAAATTTTGATCACATAACTATGGGACACTGCAACAGTTGTAAGTGTGAAAATGGTAATCAATCACTTTTTTCAGTGCTGTTGTAACTTTGAATGGTCACTAAATGAATTGTTGTAAGTTGAGGACTATCTGTACTTGTAAAAAATGATGGACATGACCTTCGGGGAAATATTCAGTAACCTTTTGGTTACAAAACAAAAAGTCAAGATTTCATTTTCCTGTAATTTCACATATTCTTCTAAATGTTTATGCATCCTTCAAATGGAAAGGGAAATCACAGAAGGAAAAAATAGCCCAAGGTGAGACAGAAAATACAAGTGATACTGGATACAAGGAGTCAACATTATTGCTGCATTGGTGGTTGACTGTTTATATGCCATCAAATAATTTTCAACTCCAAGTAACTGTTAGGGTTCCAAATAACACCCCTAATGAAAGAAGGCCCTGAAGCTTGAGGTTCCTCAAAGTTCCATTTTATTAGAGATTTCATATTGGCACATCTGGGAAAACCCGAATCTGAAAACTTCCAGGTTTTCCCCACCCAAATAAAAGTCCAAGTCCCTGCCCAGCATCCACATGTCCATCACATGGTCCAATCAGGCCTCATCCCAACTGGAGATGCCTTCCAGTCACACCACTCCATGTGCAGGGCAATATGTCTTTGACTCTCTGAGAAAGGAATGTTATTTTGACTATATCTCTCATACGCCATATAATATCCCCTCACATTTTCCCACAGTGTTAAATGTGGCAGGTCTGAGGGCCCAAAGCAAAAGATGGCTTCCAGGCCTGACACTAATACATAGATTTTCTCTGTGAGTTGCATGGGTAGCTATGACTATATAGTAAGGCAGGTTAACATTTTCGGCATCTTTAAAAAGAAATGGCATGTCTTAATATATTTGTTAATATTGCTTGTTAATTTTATGCAAATAGAATGCTAGAAATTATGGAAGATAAGGAAGACCCACAACTGGGAATTTGCAGGAGGCCAACAATTTAGCTCTCATGCTTTTCCTGAAAAAGTTTTATTTGGATATTTCCACTCATATCATAATTTGATCTAAGGAAAATGAGGACCGTAGTATGTTCCTGTCTCCTTCCAAACTCAACACAACATGAGTTGAAATTTGCCTGAACAAATAACCTTGAGTGAGGTGAAACTTCATTGGATATTCTATAGGAATTTGGCTTTGATTGGATTGATTTTCACACCTTCTTTTCTTCCACAGCCCCACAACCCCTGGACTCATAAAATTGATGGGTTAAGGAAGACTGCACCCGCACAGATTTAAAATTGAAAGATTTGAAAGCGGCTGAGATGAAATATATTAATGGCTTCAGAATCAGGTAGGACAGCATCAAAAACATCTGGTGTACAGTAGTAAAAATGTATTCTTTCCACAGACTTTCTTCTTTTTGTTTAACAGGGAATGCAAGATCGTGCTGTGTGAATTTCAATAAAGCACACGAGGGGGAGAAGGGAAGAAAGCTCATATTAAATTCACAACTTTTTATATTGAAATTCCATTACAATGAGCCTAAATGTTGTACTGGAGAATGCTTTTTTTTAATAAGACATTTGTTCAGGCTTGGAGTTTACAGGATCTGTGTGTTTGGTCAGTCAATATTAATTTGAAATGGCAAGCCACTTCATTTTGTAAAAGCCCCAAGACCCCTCCCCGTTTCCAATTTTTTTCATCATGTTGATTTGAGCAGATGTACGGCTACGAGCTCAGTCAACCCACCACTCAAGAAAAAAATATATCCTATCTGGAGTCCTGAAGTTAAAGTTATGAATCCTCAATGCTGAGCACATGAGGGAGCCTGTCACTCAAAGCTAGAGCCTGAAAGGAGAGGAGATAAGATGTCTGAAGAGACTAACTTTGAAAATGGAAAAATCTAACATTCATTCTTAGATGAAACAATTTCGCCTATAAAGAGAAGTAAGGGAAAATGTGCCCTTTTTAATTCTCCTGGACCAATAGGATTTTTTTTAAAAAAAAATGGTTTCCAGGAAGGGGCAAGTAAATGCAACATTAGAAATTATTGGCAGCAAATCGAGGCCTGGGTTTACACCTCATACAAAAACTATGTTGTGATTTGTTTGGCCAAGATTAGACTTTGGCTGATTCAAAAAAGACTAAGCACTATGAGACATGATTAAAATAAGAAATCACCTGAAAATACACACACAAGCACACACACACACAAACACACACACACACACACACACACAAATAGACACAGTATTAAAAGAAGGCAATGACAAATCACCTCCATATTGCTACCAAACTGCATGGACATGTCCATGTCAGGATCAGAAGTAAACCTTTATTCACAGAAATTCTTGGCATTGCTGTGATGCTATGTGAACATGGAGACAAGATTTCCACTACTGAACGTAGTGGAGATTGCAGGTGACTTTGTCCATGTGCCCTGGCTCTATGCCATCCCATTTGGGCAGTCTTTTTAGCCAAAGCGCATTCGCGGGAGGCTGAGAGCATGCTCGGACCGGGTTCGTGCGAATGAAGAGTGTTTGTGTGTGCATTCATGTTTGTGAAACAGTAAGGAAGGTAAAAGTGAAGACCACCCCTGATGCAGACATTGTAGGTTATAAATCATGATTTATGGTTTAATATTATGTGTGAATCCAGGCAACTATTATTTGAAAAACTACATTTACAGTAGAAAAGAACAACCCCATGGTTTAGGATGACACATAAATTTATTTGTATATCAACGGTTGCAGCTGTGACAGCCAAGTACATCTGCAGTCATCGGCATCAGGAAAGCATTGGGCAGGCAGAGAGGGAAAAAACGGCAACAGGGACACAATCGCCACTTTAGCACTGTTCTGCAAAGAGCCTGGAGTGCACAGAGGATGGAAGTAGTAGTGTGGATATGTGGATACCTGAGCTTGTGGTGTAAGATGGTGTAAGGTGTCTGTAGTTTGCAATTGATGGAGCAGAATTGGGGAAGTGATTGGAGGAGCCAGCCTTTGAGTTAGAGATGGAGAATTATAGTAGATCATTCTTGGATCAAGTCTGAATTGAGGTGTGTCTCTCTTTGTGTCTCTCTCTGTGTATGGTTCCAATCAGGGGTGGCATTCACTTAACTTTGCTACCGGTTCACAAATGTGAGCTTCCGCATTTGCTTCACTCTCACGTGCCATCTCCACACATGTGCAGGTCCTTTCACGCATGCACAGAGTGTAAAAAATGGGACCTGATGATGTGCAGGTAGGTGGGCAGAGCCTCCCGTCCCACCGCTACCAGTTCACCCAAACCAGGTAGAACTGGCTGAATAGCACCAGTGTTCCAATGGGATCTGAATGGAGCCAGGTCCAGAATGGGGTAGGATGGTTGAAGATTTGAGGGAATTGGTTTGGGGACTGTGTGGACATGATATGGAATTGATTTCCTGCACTAGGTGTCCAGGGTTGGGGTGCTGGTGAGATTGAAGAGGGTAGAGAGGATTAGGATGCTGATAAATAGAATAATTTATAGGATGAAAGGCATGGTGGACTAGAAATTTGATGTCAACCCTACAGTTAAATGTCACTCCTTACAGTTCCATGACCTCATGTTGAAAGTCAAGTCACAAGAAGTCTTGAGCTCTGGATGGTGGTTTTGAATTCCAGATTCATCTGCAACCATTTGGTCTCCATTCATAGCTTGTACCACTAAGGTCTGCTGTGCAGATAGTCCTCAACCTATGACCATAATTGACCGCAAAATTTATGTTAAGTGAGAAATTTGTTAAGTGAGTTTGCTCCATTTTATGACTACTCTCGCAACATTTGTTAAGTGAATCTGAAATTCACTTAACACTTTCTTAAATTAGTAACACAGTTGTTAAGTGAATCTGGTTTCCCCGTTGACTTTGTGTGTCAGAAGGGAGAAAAAGGAGAATAACGTGACCACGGGATGCTGCAACCATCATAAATATGAATCAGTTGGCAAGCATCTAAATGTAAATCACATGACCAAGGGGATGCTGCAACGGTCATAAGTGTAAAAAATGGTCATAAGTAACATTTTTCAGCACCGTTGTAACTTTGAACAGTCACTAAATGAACTGTTGTAAATTGAGGACTATCTGTACTTTTGATCTTACTTCAAGCAAAGGTTGTAAATGTGAGTTTTATTTATTTATATATCAAACTTCATAACAGCTCATCTCTCTCACAGAAGGGCTCTGCGACTTCTATGAGAGAGATGTAAATGTCATAAATGTGTTATAAAATGTTATAAATATGAATTTTGTTCATAAAGTTAAATGAATGGAAACTGAAGTAAAACGACAAGCGCAATCACAGTTTCATTTAACTAACACTTCCCTTTAATGACTATGATATTTTTCAGAGTACAAGGCACTCCGGACTATAAGACGCACCTACCTTTTTGGGGGTGGGAAAACAAGGAAAAAAATCTGCCTCTGCCTACCAGCAACCATCAATATTCATCTGGTTAGCGTCCTTGCAGCAAGCAGCAAACAACAAACAGCCTGGTCAGCTTCAGCACGTTATTGCAGCCTGATTTAGCATGAACAGCTGATTGGCAGTTGGATCGGTCTTCAGAAATACTGCTAATCAGCTGTTCCAGGCTGCGGGGACAGCCAAAGTCTATCGCTGCCTCCGCGCGTTGCATTTTTGGCCTCCGGGGGTCGTGTTTGTGGCCTCCATGTGTTATATTTTCAGCCTCCACATGCTCCATTTCAGACCTGTTCCAGGCTGCAGGGACTGCCACAGCATATCGCTGCCAATCTCTACCTCCGTGTGCTGCGTTTTCAGCCTCCACATTGCATTTTTGGCTTCTACACACCCCATTTTTGGCCTCCATATGTCACATTTTTGGCCAGTTCCAGGCAGCAGAGATCGCCGCCACCGATCCCGCCGCCTGGAACTAGTCAAAAATGCGATGCATGGAAGTCAAAAACAGGGTGTGTGGAGGCTGAAAACATGACACGTGGAGGTTGCGATCAGAGGCGATGTGCTGTGGTGATCCCTGTAGCCTGGAATGGATGTAAAATGGAGCATGCAGAGGCTGAAAACATGACATGTGGAAGCCAAAAACAGCTGGCGGGTGGGGGCTGGCAGGTGGGCAGGGCTTTGGCAACAATCGGTGTGTAAGATGCACTGCAATTTTCACCCACTTTAGCGGGGTGTGTGTGAGTGCATCTTATATTCCCAAAAGTATGGTAAGTTGCAAATCCCAAATAGTAAACAAGGATTCCCTGTACAAGAATCTTATAAGCAGTGGGGGGTTCCGGATCCCGTTCCAACCGGTACAGTTGGAACGGGCCTGGCGTCGGCCACATGAACGCATGCGGCACATGCATGCGTCGTACCTGCCTGCGATGCCTCCGCAAGCCTCCGTGACGCTCTAGCTGCTCAGCGAAGTGTTGTGCAGGCACTGTATGCGCCACGTGCATACGCATAAGCGCCAAAGACTTAAAGGACAGGTAAGGAACTCGGGCGGGGTGTGCCCTCCAGGGCACCATGCCGGAACGGTACCCAGTGCTCCTGGCAGGGTCCGGTATGTCCGTTCCGGGGCATACCGCCTGCAACCCACCACTGCTTATAAGTCTCTATTTTTTCTTCCAAGGAACAGATGCTTTTCATGCACAAACTGTGACTGTTCTTTTTTTTTCATGTTTCAGGAAGAATTCCATTATCCAACCTTGATGAACATACTTTTCTCTGATTAGATTGTATGCCCAAATATCTTTTCTAATGCCTCCTTTCTCAAGTGCCTCCCTGACCATGATGTTAAAAGAAATAAAACTTACTTATCTGTTTGAGGCAGCCATCATAGATCAAACTCCATCAATATAGCGCTCAAATCCTTGGCATAGCTGGAAGGCCTGTGCATTGAGAGAATGCTTTTCAGATCTTATCTTCCAAGTTGTTTTTAGTCTGTGCTGTTAAGCAATGAAGTATAGCATTTAATTGAATAACAGAGTTGGAAGGGACATTGGAGGTCTTCTAGTCCAACCCTCTGCTTAGGCAGGAAGTCCTATACCATTTTAGACAAATGGATATCCAATCTCTTCTTAAAAACGTCCAGTGTTGGAGCATTCACAACTTCTGGAGGCAAATTGTTCCACGGATTAATTGTTCTAACTGGAAGGAAATTTCTCCTTAGTTCTAGGTTGCTTCTCTCTTTGATTAGTGTCCATCTATTGCTTCTTGTCCTGTCCTCAGGTGCTTAGGAGAATAGCTTGACTCCCTCTGCTTTGGGGCATGCCCTGAGATATTGGAACACTGCTATCATATCACCCCTAGTCCTTTTCACTGAAGTAGATATATCCAATTCCAGCAATTGTTCTTTATATGTTTTAGCCTCCAGTCCCCTAATCATCGTTGTTGCTCTTCTCCACACTCTTTCTAGAGTACTTTCAACATCTTTTTTACATTGTGGCAACCAAAACTGGATGCAGTACAGTATGATTGTAATGTTCTCTGAGCTAGGTTGTTTTCTTGCAGACATTTTATTATCCAATTAGATAACCTCAATGCTAGAAGGGAATGGGTTTAGTGATGATAGTACCTAGTTGGGTAATGAAATACCTGCAAGAAAAACAATCAGGCTCAGAAAGCAACAAGGACCCTACAGTTCAATCCTGAGCTACAAATATTGTCTTCTATTGATAAAGTATAAATATGAGCACAGAAGCTTCTGATACATTTTTTTTTCTCTTGCTAGCAGCTTCCTGTTTACTGAGTTTCTTCCTCCGTGACCCTGTCTTATTTGATTGGCATAATGGACAGAGCAAGGCCATTGAGAATGGGCGTTGGTCATTACCTGATTTTCTGGTAGATTAGAGACAGCAGCCAGCCTGGGTATGCTCCATCCATTAACCAATCGGACTGAGTCTACACTTATGACGTCAACCGGCCCTTATGGCTCCTCCCCAGTTTCAGATGAAGGAAAACTGTAGACTCAAGTGAGAATTGTGAGAGTGAAAGTGAAAAAAGTGAAAGTCCATAGTCTGTCTCTCTGTCTCTCTGTCTCTCTGTCTCTCTCTCTCTCTCTCTCTCTCCCTCCTTCTCTCTCTCTCTCTCTCTCTCTCTCTCTCTCTCTCTCTCTCTCTCTCTCTCTCTCTCTCTCTCTCTCTCTCTCTCTCTGCATAAGGAATCCCCTCGCGTGACTCATACCAGGGTGAGGCTGGCTGTTGTCTCTACCAGAAAATGAGCGTATCAAGTAAGGACCAACACCCATTTTCCTGTTATTGTAGTGGCAGCAGCCAGATTGGGACATACCAAAGACTGGGCTGTCCACTAGGGTGGGAAATTGTAAAAAAAGGGCCGTTAGGGCACAAGGACTTGTTGAAGCACCTTGCGCCCAAAGGCCGCATCAGCCAACGCATACTTGTCCAACTTGTAATGACGTATGAAGACTGTGGGAGATGCCCAGGTGGCCGCCCGGCAGACTTCTTCCAAGATGGCTTGAGTGGACCAAGCTGCAGATGTCGCAGCGCTGCATGTAGAGTGAGCTGTAATGTTTGCAGGGACCTGTATGGATTGAAGTTCATAAGACAGTTTAATACAGGCTCTTATCCAGTGCCCCAGACTAGACAATGAAGCCTTGGTACTCAAGGAGGCCTGGTGAAAGGAGATGAAGAGAGCTTCCGAGTGGCGGAATGAGGCGGTGCGGTCAATGTAGATCTTGAGGGCACGACATACGTCAAGAGTGTGCCACTTGCACTCCCTCTTGTGACGGGGAGACAGACAGAAATCAGAAAAGGTCAACTCCTGACCTCAGTGGAAACAGCTATTGACCTTCGGTATGAATGTCGGGTCCAGTCTTAAGACAACTCGGTCTGGATGGAACACGCACAAGTCATGCCTGACTGAAAGAGCAGCCAAATCAGAAATACATCTGGCTGAAGTTACAGCCACCAAAAACAGCATTTTAAAGGACAACAGTTTCAAAGAAGTGGATCTCATAGGTTCAAGGAGTGCGGAAGTCAAAGCCTCTAGGACATGAGGTAAGTTCCAAGTTGGATATCTATGTATAGCAGGGGGACGCAGGTTGGACGCTCCACTGAAAAATCTCTGGATCAAGGGCTGAGAAGGTAGATGTTTGGATGCCAGGCCGTCCAGAACAGAGGCCAGAGTGGCCACCTGTCGGCATAGCGTGTTAGGGGTAAGTCCTTGATCAAGCCCCCTCTGCAGGAAGTCCAATATCTGTGGGTCAACAGTCTGGTTGGAACACCACAGAGCAAAAGTACGCCATTTGGCATCATAAATGCAGTTAGTAGAGCTTCTGCGTGATGCCTGAATGGTAGCAATGATGTTGAGGGAGATGTTATCGGCTGTTAAGACTTGCCGCTCAATTGCCATGCGGTTAATTGCAGCCACTGGGGGTCGGGATGACAAACTGATCCTTTGGTGTAGAGACAGGAGAGACCGTGGGATGTGCCATGGGATGGAGATTGATAAGAATCACTAGGTCCGCATACCAAGGCTGGCATGGCCAATTCGGCGCTAGCAGCAACAGTTCTGCCTCCTGCTCCAGCATTTTTTGAATTAGCCTCTGAATGAGGGGTAGGGTAGGAAATGTGTACAGGAGACCCCTGGGCCACTGGCATCTGAGAGCATCTACTCCTTCTGCCATGGGGTCCATGAACTTCGAGTAATACCTGGGTACCTGCCATAGTGAACAGGTCTAGGACTGGGAGGCCGAACCATAGAGTCAGTGGATGAAAGAGGTTTGGATGGATGCTCCACTCTGCCTGATCTTTCGTTGTCCGGCTCAGCCAGTCTGCTTGGAAATTGGAGAGTCCTGAGATGTGTTCTGCCCTGAGAGATGACAGGTGAGATTCTGCCCACTGGCACAACAGGTTGGACTCCAGCATCAGGGACCAGGAACGAGTTCCCCCCTGTTTGTTTATGTGTGCCTTGGTCGTAGTATTGTCCGTGAGGACGAATATGTGTCGAGCCTGAACTCTGTGGTGGAAGTGTCTGAGGGCGAAGCAAACCACCTGCAATTCTAGCCAATTTATGTTGTTTTGGCTCTCTTCGAGGGACCACTAACCCTGACCCACTAGGTCCTGCATGTGTGCCCTCCATCCTGTCAGACTTACGTCCATCGTAAGTGTGAGACGGCATGGCTTTCTGAACAAGGTCCCTTGCAAAATGGCCGGGGACTGCCACCACCCTCGGGGCAGAGGATAGACTGAATGGAAGAGCTCGGTACTGGAAATGCCTCCCCCCATAGGAGAAGTGGAGATATTTTTGGTGGTCTATGAAGATGGGGATATGAAGGTAAGCTTCGATCAAGTCTACCGACGTGAGGAAGCCACTTTCAATTCTCACAGCCAGGTTGAACTGAGTCTGAAACTGGGGAAGAGCCACAAGGGCCCAATGACATCATAAGTGTAGACTCAGTCCCATTGGTTAATGGACGGAGCATACCCAGTCTGGCTGCTGTCTCTACAATAACAGGAAAATGTATTGTGCTATCATAGTCCCTGTGTGCAGTGGACAGAGTTTTTAGTTTCATACATCATTTAGCACTTGCTTTGAAACAAGCATGAAAGCCAATGTATTTTTCCTTGATACACTGAGTGGGTGATAAAGCTGGTAACATTCTTTTTTTAAAAAAATACCACCTCTCTTTTGACAGCCAACTTCAACCTTTGCCTTTGGACAGGTAGGTCATCCAAGACCCCATCCATCATGCATTGCAGCCAGGTAAACCATCATTTCCATAAGGTTTGTACAAGTTGCTGTACAAGCTGAGAGTGATGAAAATGGATGGAGGCTGTGTAGAAAAAAGCATCATTGATGGATTGCTTCTTTATAGCAACAACATGAATATAAGGGCCAGTGCACCTATACATATTCATTATTTTCAAACTTTGCCATCAAAGTGGGATGTATATAGACTGCATTAGAGTTATCAAATGAAGTTTCTACTGATATTCCAGTTTTGGTCTTATTGCTTTGCCCACTAGAATAGCACCATAGGCTTTTTTAGTTTACCTGAATTTTCTACTGATCTATAGCTGTAGCAGTGTTTGAACATCATTGATGACTTATCTCTAGTCCATACTTTATTAAACGGATGCAGAACATACCTGGTTGTGTTGCCTATATATAAATGCAAATAAGCACATTAGAAATGTTTACATAGTGAGGATAGACCGACAATACTGGTTTTTGTGGCTGCCAGGCCTAAACCCCAGATATGATACAATGGCATCCATCTGAGTCCAGTTCTTTTATTTGCTTACACGTAACAGACGGAATCTTACCATATTAAAGCTTCTAACCTCCTAACCCACAGGTGTAAAACTCGATAGTATTGTATGACATATCATGACATTTTTTGCTTTTGCAGAGCCAGAGTGGGTATGGCCTACATGTGATGTATTTGGCCCTTGGGCCACTAATTTGACACCCCTATTCTAACCTATCAGATATATCCTGGGAGATTTTAGGATTTGACTACCCTGAACCTATTTCTTCTCACCTGCATCCAGTCAGGACTGCATAATCTTTTTTCTTGGGCCCCTCTCTAGAATGTGTTGTCTCTTCCTTGGGAAGCTATGATGCTACTGCTTATATTTCCTCCTGGCTTGAATTCTCTTTTAGCTACACATTCCATCCTACTAGCTCCTTGCTCCTTCTTTAGATAACCCACATTAATCACTCCTAACATCATGACATAGCCCAGCGATGGCGAACCTTTTTTGGCTCGCGTGCCACAAGTGGGGGGAGAGCAGGGGGGTCCTGTGTGGGTGTGCCGCACCCATAATGCAATGCATGACCCCCCCAGTGTGCATGCACGCACAACGCGCGAACCCCTCCCCCCATTTTACATGCTTTTTTCGCCCTCCCCAGGCTCCAGAGGCTTTATAGGAGCCTGGGGAGGGCGAAAAGAGCCTCCCCCGCCCCCCGGAGGCCCTCCGGAGGCTTCAGGGACCGTCCGGAGGCTTCCCTGAAGCCTTTGGAGAGCTTAAAACCACCTCGCGTGCCCTGACAAATGGCTCCGCGTGCCACTTGTGGCACGCGTGCTATAGGTTCGCCATCACTGACATAGCCCATTCTAACTTGCTATGGAATGCTGGAATATAATTACATCATCGTGATCATTCTGTGGCTTATAAAAGGCTGGAATCACACAATGGAATAACAATTACTGTATTATTTATTTACTTATTTTTACCCTGCCTTTATTATTTTTAAAAATAACTCATGGGGATGAACATACGTAATTCTCTTTCCTCCTCCTATTTTTCCCACAACAACAATAGCAAAATTTGGACCATTCCATCAGAAGGGAATTAAAATGATTTTAACCAATAATAACTGTTAGTTTCAAAAGTTTGACAGAAAGAGGAGATATTTCCTACTTTAATTTATCTACCACTTCTTTTAAAAGGCCATCATAAAACGTTTGATGGCTTCTTCAAAGGAGATGGAGAAAATTCAGATGTTGCTTTACTAAATTTACAGCAGAGTATATGTTCTACCAAGTGGCAATAGATTGCCAATCACCTAACTGTCAGTCTGCAGGAAGAAATGAGAAAATTAAGAATATCTGGTCTCTAATGCATCCCCTCTTTGCTAACACAAAAGATAAAGTAGAAAAATCTTAAATTATGACTGTTGTATCTAGCTTTCATTTTTAGAAGGATAAAACTGCTGCTTGACAAATAGGAATGCTAATGTTTCTTTGAATTTTGTAACAAATGAGTAAAGGGTCCTGTGGTGAAATTACTATCGTTGATGTGACTTAACTCCCACTTTTTCATTTACTTTTGTTGTTTATTCTTATTTTTCTAATTTTCATTTTATAATAGAATAACAGAGTTGGAAAGGACCTTGGAGATCTTCTAGTCCAACCCCCTGCCTAGGCAGGAAACCCTACAGCATTCAGGCAAATGGTTATCCAACATCTTCTTAAAAACTTCCAGTGTTGGAGCATTCACAAATTCTGGGGGCAAGTTGTTCCATTGATTAATTGTTCTAACTGTCAGGAAATTTCTCCTTAGTTGCTTCTCTCCTTGATTAGTTTCTGTGTCTAATTTCTATTTTGTGTCATTATATTGATGTATTTAACTGTGCACTGCCTACAGATTTTTTTTAGGTGAATGGTCATATAAATTGTCTTGAATTAAATAAATACATAAAGTTAGCATTAAGATGACAGATGACAAATTCTTGGAATTGTAGAATGAAGAAACTTCCTATAGTAGCTAAGATGTTGTTCAGGTTTTGTTCCACAATGTTTCAAAAATATATAGTCTGCCTTGCCACAAGAAGGAATCCTGATCACTTTACTTCATTGTGCTTTTCTTTGAAAGTCAACAAAGATATCTCCTAAAAAGCAGACATTTTCTCTGAATAAGCCAATATTTTGAATATTGCAGATATTTTTTTTCCTTTACCAGAATTTCCGATCTGAGCTTTGTTCAAGTATACATCAAGGTTATTTTTCCCCAAAACATTTTCCACTAGCAGTATGTCGGTATTGTATAAATTCTGCCCCAGTGTTTCTTTCTGTGGCATTTATTCACTAATGTCAATATTTAATTTGTTGTGGTTCTAGACATGTTGATACTTTGTGGAAAAAATAAGAAATATTCTTCTCTGTATTGAGAGGTGCCTCCAGCATTTCTTTACTATCCTTTATTAAATGCTCCTTTGTGCAATTACATTCTCTTGGTAGTGATGGATAGGGAAGTCTGTATATGTATGTTTTAATGATTTTAAAATAAACAATTTCTCCTTTTTCTAGTCTAGCTCCTTCCCTTTTCTCTTTCCAGGTACACTCCATCAAAAGGATTACACAACCCTACCTTTACATCTGCCCTATTTCCCTGAGTTACTGCTTGAATTTACAACAGGTTGAAAGTTTTGGGTCTATCATTTAATGAGTTCCACAACTGAACACAGATGTGAAAGTAGATCTTTCAGGTTATGTTGACAAAGCCAATACTATCTGTGAATATTCATTGACTGTTGAGCTGTCTTATATCCACAATGAACTTAGAATAAAATTCCAAAATTCTCTAATAATTAGAATAAAAATTATTATTAATAAATCAGTGTCTCCTTTCTTTACCCTGTTCTAGAGAGTTACTTTCATTATTTCCTTATTTTGTTTAATCTCGGCTCTGTTTTGTCCTATGTATCTAAATGGATGGTTCATTAAATCTATATATATATTCAATATATGCTCATTCACATTACTAACAGCAAACCTGTTTTGTGTGTTTTCAGGGAGGCTAATGTAAAGAAATAAATAATTTCAGCCTGAGTTATAGAGTATTTAAAGTGCTTAAGAGACTATTAAAATATGATTGAAAATGATTATTTCAAATATCACTGTAAGTCAAGAGTGAAAACTAAGTTTAGTTTTCATTCATTCTTACATAAAAATAAAATTATGTCAGATTTTACTTTGCTGATCATTGCTGACTAGAGGGGGCAGTGCTTGTCTATGTTTCAAGGCCATTGAGCCAATGCTGTCCAAAGACATTTCCATGGTGATGTGGCCAGCAAGATATCACAGAGTACTGCTATGTTCCCACCCTGGTGGTACCTATTTATCTACTCGCAACTTCATGCTTTCAAATTGTTAAGTTGTCAGGAATAGGGTAAGGACGGAAACTCATCCTGTTGCTTGGCACCCAGATCTCAAACCTGGGCTTCCAGCTTTCCATCTGACAAGCCCAGTATCTTAACTTCTGAGCCACTGTGCCACCCCATTCTTACATTATTGCTTCCATTTATAGAATACTAGCTGATAACCCAGTTGCCTGGGTATTTATTTTTAGGGTTAAAAATGTATAGGGGACCAAACGTAATTTCTAATTTTGGATTTCCCCCCTTTTCAGGGGGGTCCCCTTGGGGAGTACTATGAAGCCATTACCATGGCAACTGCACTGCACTGTACAGTAGAAGCCATTTTACAGCAGCACAGTAGAAGCCATTTTAAGGCACAACAGGCTGTATCTTAACAGAACACACACACTGATGGTGTGTTAGGAGTGTCTTACCCCCCCCCCCCTCCAGGTATTTTTTTTTCCAGAGAGTAAGTCATCTGTGTACCGATGAGTTCAACCAAAGTTTGGTTGAAATTGCTCTAGATGTTCCAGAGCTGGAACACACACACACACACACACACACAGAGACCTTGGTTATGAGGTTGTATTTCAAACCACTCAAACTATATCTTTGTTCCTACTTAATAAGCAGAATCAAGGCTGAAAATCAGAGTCAATTTTACATTAACTAGAGTAATTATACTACATGTTTGCAAGCTTGTAGGAATGGTGAACTGTGTTTTGGGATATAGACAACTATGAACCTGGGCATTTATAACATTTTAGCCAGAATCCTAAGGATCTTTTTCTTACAGTTCCTACAAAGGGAATGTCCATTCTTAATTTTAGCACTCAATTATCCATGGTACTCTTTGCGTGTACTTTACCAAATCAAGGAAAACATTTGTAAGCATCACAAACATGTTTCCAAAGAGCAGAATCCTTCAGCAATTCAGGTACTGCCTTCACCGCCATCTCTAAAGCAATGTGAATCAACTGAATCCTTTGCGGGGAGGCTTAGGAGAGTGACGTTGCTGGAGAAGCAGCTTAAGAAAAGAACAGTAAGATTGAAATAATTGAAGGCTAGTCTGGCTGTGAAAAGACAGGCCAATTTACCATGCCAGTTTGCATTGTTTTATTAATCCATATTGCTTCCACATTATACAGTGATTTCTGCTTTGGCAGTTGTGGTGAAGCTACTTAGCAGATAGAGAGGGGATTGCGATTGGATTCCTTTCAAGAAAGCATCTTCTTTCTTTCAAAAATTTAAACCGTCGATTACTCGTCCTTTCCCTTGGGTGCAGCATATAAAATACACACTGTTGTTATTTATGGCAAACCTCTCCCTTTGCTTTTGATATATACCTCGACCGTTCCTCAGAAATTCATCAACTTGCAATCTTTGGCTCCTCTGTTATTTTTCAGTGCCTTTTCAACATCCACTTCTCAGGAATAGCGTTATACTGAATGTGGTATAGATTGTTTCCCTTTGCTGGTTCACTATTTCATATATAGCAAATTACACATCTGAAATGTTGTAATGTAAACAATGCTGTTGCTTAAGATAGCAAGCAATTGAGACATATTGTTTAAATGTATGTGAACTACTGAAGTACAAGAATTATTTTCAGATGGAATATCTTGTTATCAAGAGGAGGAAATTTGGGCAAATATATTCAAAAGGAAAGAAGTAATGATCCATAGCAAAGTTCTTGAATATTATGAGCATTTGCTAATGATGAGATCTAGTGGAGTGTAGAACAATCTCCCAGTGGATACAGTATTGAAATAAAGGGACTGGAAAGATCCAGCTATTAAGGTGACCTTGAACTGGTCTCCATATTTCAGCTTGGTGGAATCACAGGGTTGTTGTGACGAGGAGAAAACTACTGCACAGGTAGTCCTTGCTTACAGCCTGCCTAATGCAGCGATCATTCAAAGTTGCAATGATCGAAACAATTTTTTTGCAGCCAGTCCTTGCATTTACTGCTGTAAAACTGCATCTTGCAATTTGTGATCACCATTTACACACTTGCATTTTCACTTGTGACAATCAGAGTGAATACAAAGGACCCATACAAGCGAACCATTTGCAACCCAAGGATTTCACAGAGGCTGGTGAGATAAAATTTTCTGCAAATAAAACAATTCCAAGATAGGAAAGGGACAATTGTAATAGACTAGAATGGTGGTCCATTGCAGACTCCACCCTTGAAATTGATTTATGAGAAAATGCTTAAAAATTAATATTGTATGCTTGTATCCAGTGGCAGAACCCAATTAAGCAAGATTTGTATGTGCTATACACACAGAAATGTTATCTGATTGGTGAGTCGGGATGCTTATCAGCTGCAGTTTTAAAAGTGTAAGCTGTACATTGAGACAGTTCTATGATGTACATGGAACACATCGGACTTCTCTAAATGACTTTGGATGTGGCCCTGAAACTATCTCAAAGCACACCAAGAATATCAATGCTGCTTAGAGATATAGCTTTAAATTAATGGATTAGCAAGAAAAGGGCTCTGATCCTATCTGGCCTAGACCAGATCCTATCTCCAACCTGCCATTTGAAACAACCAGCCACCTCAATGCAAAGTTGTCCAGGCTCCAGATCAGAGAGGAGCATACCCACATCTCTCTTGAAGATCCCTGGAACCTTACCAGGCATGTCTTCAAAGCATGGCATTTGTGTGGCCAGGGATACCCTCATCTTCAGCATAAGCTTCGGATATCTCCAAGTGTCTATTTTTCAACCATTTCAATCAAAGGTCAAGTGATCTCGCCACTTATTTTCTGGATGGTTACTAAGATTTATTTATTTAATTTCTGTAGCTGCCTATCTTAGCTATATGACCCAGGTGGGAGTCTTATAAATGTAAAACTATAAAATAATGAAAAAACAATAAAACAAATGAAAACAAAACGCATACATACAGCAGCCGAGATAGTTAACCAACTAACAGTAAAGCTTAAAAATTGGGCCCTCAATACTATCAACACTGAAGCTGACCTGACCAAAGCCATCTTGGAGCTTCAGTGTTGCCACACTGGAGCTGAGGGATAAGGAAGGGGGATTAGAGATAGCTGAGGTTTTGTAGCCAAAATAAAATACTTTCTCTTGGGAACCAAGGACATTCTCGCACAGACTTGGTCCAGAGAAGGAGTGATGTCCCCAGACAACCAGGCAGCATCAATCATGTGACTGATTGTTTTGGGTTGAGGGAAAAGCTTTACCTTTTATTAGGTGAAAACCTTGGGAACTTTCAGAATCGGTTTTCACCAGATCTGTGCCAATATGATATATCCAATAAAGCTATTCTTTGAAGAATTCATCTGCCTTGGAACTTTGCTTGTTATGGGTCTATTACTTAGAACCCTGACAAATACATTTTGAGCCCCAGGCCCAAGTACATAGCCAGGTTTTTAAAAGCAATATCATTCTTTTAGAATGATTAATTGTGAATATGTTCCTCCCTTTAGGACTTGCAAATCTGAACAGATATTACAGGCGGTCCTTGACTTATAAGCATTCATTTAATAACCGTTCAAAAGTTTCGACAGTGCTGAAAAAAGTGACTTATGACTTGTCAATTGTAGTGTCTTTGTGGTCATGTGATCAAGATTTGGGCACTTGGCAAAAGGCGTGTATTTATGATGAGGTAGTGGCCCAGTCACCTAATGGCCATTTGCAATCTTCCTGGGGAGCTTCTGACAAGTGAAGTCCCTGGAGAAGACAGATTTGCAAACAACTATGTAATTTGCTTAACAATTGTGGCAAAAGAGCTCATAAAATCATATGTAACTCATTAACGGCCATAGTACTTGACAATGAAATGTCCAGTCTCAATTGATGTCCTAAGTCAAGGACTATCTATATATCAAGGATCATAAAGGCAGATATTGCATAGCAGGAAATCCACATAGCTCTTTGGTAAGCTGCATTTTCTTTATATCTCCATCTGTTTCTTTGTAGCAACTTTCAAAAAATAATATAAAAAACAATCCACCTTCCCACCTGCTAGTCACAAAGACTTCTCAAACTGAGGGACCCAAAAGCATTTTCTGTACTATTTTTGAGCTTTCCCTCAGTTTCCTTCACCTTCTTGTTGACATTGCCCCCAAACCATCTCAAGAACCTTTACATGGTTTAGCAACAGCTTCCAAAAGGTGACACAACTCTAAATGTGTACCTTTCGCCTCTTGTTTGTATTTGATGGCAGTTTAAAAATATTAAAGTTACCTTCCACAGTGAAAAAACAACAACTCTGAAGCAAAAGGTTGCTTGAGTCCTGAGGGTTAGGGAAGGCGGAAAGGCGATGTTAATGGTTTGCACAGCATGGACTGACCAGCTGACGTTTAGATAGACTTGCACTTGTGTCAAATAAAGCCACCTCTGTCCCCAGCACATTCCATTAAGAACTGTGCCTCACTTAAGGCAGGCTCCAGCATGGCAATTACTGTTCTCACGCATGGAGTTAGAAAATGCTCTTCCCACAGTCCTCAGGGAGAAAAGGTGTGCCAGAGCGGAAAGGATGAAAGCCAAGAGGAGTGCAACAACCAGCTAGCTATTAATGAGGAAGAATATGGGAGGCGGGTCCAGGACAAACTAGGGCAGAGAAGACATCTCCAAGGATAGGGCAGCCATGTTTGAATGCTTAGAGAGGTCCACAACTGTTACCACAAAATAGCAGCCACGGAGAGGTGGCCAAAAACATGTGGCTGCCATGAGAAATGTGGCTGATGACAATGAATGTTTCATCAAGTAGAAATCTGAAAGCCATTTGAAGAGCTTTTTTTAATAAACCATAAAAGGGATCTGAAGATCACAATTTAACCCCATTTTTAAAAAACCCTCAGAATCATCTCTTGAAAACTATTCCCTTTTTCCTGTCATTCCCTATTCCCAGCAGACAATAACCATACCCTGGCTTCTTACCCATCTATAGTAGGCCAGGGAGTTATTTGAAGTATTTCCTGTTACTTGCCTTCTTATTTTAAGAAAATACAAATACTTTAAAAAGACAATTATCAACAAGATATTTCTTGAGTGTTTTTCTGAGGGGGAGTGATACAGAGGTTCTGACGGTGATTGATATAGATGGAAGTCCTTGACTTACAACAGCTCATTTGGTAACTGTTCAGAGTTACAATATCAATGAAAAAAAGTGACTCATGACCATTTTTGAAACACTTATGACCATGGCAGCATCCCCACAGTCATGTGCTCAAAATTTGGATGCTTGGCAACTAACTCATATTTGAGATGGTTGCGGTGTTTTGCAACCTTCTGACAAGCAAAGTCAATGGGGAAGCCGGATTCACTTACTAACCATGTTATTAACTTAACAACTGCAGTGATTCACTTAACAACTGGGGCACAGTTGAGGCAAAATTCATTAAACAAATGTTTTACTTAGTGACCAAAATTTTGAGCTCAAATGTGGTCGTAAGTTGAGGACTACCTGTTTAAGTGTTACTAACGTGTGTGTGTGTGTGTGTGTGTGTGTGTGTGTGTGTGTGTGCCTTCAACTGATGACTGCCTGCACAAGTCTGTGAAATTTTTCTGGAAACATTTCAGATTTTGCTCTTTTTTTCTTTGTAGGGCTGAAAGAAAGTATCTGACTTGATCCAAAACCACTCAGCTAGCCTCATGGCTATGGCAGAAATAAAGTTTACAGTCTCCAGTTTTGAGCCTGGTGTCTTTAACCACTAATATCAAACTGGCTTTTGTTGCTAATTTGCATTCTTTACTCCTTGCAGGGTTGAACCGAAGCCTTTCTTCTTCAGCTTGCATTAACCCAGCCTCTTTGTTCACCCTACAAAACAGAATTCCCATTATACGAAGACAACACATACTCTGCACAACCACTCCTCATTTGCTAACGTGAAGCTCCTTCCTCATTAATACCCATTCCTTCCATTCTTGAATCAGCAGAAAAGTGCATTATATGACATCATTTGCTTTGCCCCCAAGGCCAAGCTATACTTTGACTCAGCAATGTGGGTAGGCAATGATGCTGTCCTTACAGTTTCAATGCAAAATAGTTTCAGAACCGCTCTCTTTCCTCCCTCACCCAGCAATCTTACTAGCAGAAAAAGAACAGAACTTTTACCAAAAGCAAATGGTAAAGGATAATGAGAGAACTACAAGATCTGCCTCTTCAGCCTGCTGATTAGCCAGCCAAAATTTATTTAGTGGGCAATCAATCTCCCCTGCTCGCATACATATGTAAATTTAAACCTGCTGGCTAGGATGATGCTCAGATTATATCAATGGTTCCTTCCTCATAATCCAATTTGGGACTCCAAGGGAATAGGCCTATCACTCCCCTGGAAGAGCAACAGTTCTATAACAAGGCTGAAACAATTGTCAGTCCTGCAGCCACCTTTTCTGTTGTATCTTTGGCCTGCCATATGCTCTATTACTCTACTATGCATTTTCTATTGTGGTAAAATGGAAGGGGGGATGATACGGAGTTAGATGCTATGTAGCCATAACAAAATTCTTTCTAGAAAGCCAAGGTCATCCTTTGTCTTTCACCCTCTGCACCTGACCGGAACTGGATGGGTGGAACTGCCAGCATGGCAGTGGAAGATTGGACCATGTGATGGGCTTGTGGGTGTGGAGTCAAGATCTTGAACTTTCAACTGGGTGGGGAAAACTGGGAAGCTTTCAGATTTCGGTTGTTCCCAGGTGTGCCAACATGGCTCTCTTAATAAATTGGAACTTGGAAGAATCCTTTGCCTCGGACTCTGATTTAATTTTGGATGCTATTTGGAACCCTGACAACAACAACAACAGGGACAACCCCAAATAACCCTAAATAATGCCCTAGATAATAGATAGTCTATTTATTCTGTTCAAGCAACATGTCCCATCTCTCTGCAGCCAACTTAAAAAAAATGTAGAATGCAGTTCTCAGAATGTGCGGATAAGAAAATTACCAGTGCTATGTTTTTTTTTTAAAAAAACCAGCAATTTTTAAATGCTGATATTCCATGTAGTTGATATTTCTGAATCAGAAACAGGAAAAAGAATGCTCCACAAACAGAGGCTGCCTAATAGAAGCCGAAACAACTAGAAAGGGTAGTACCCATTGATCAGATGTAGACAATCAGTAGGATCTTGATATCCTTACCAGGATTATCATTGGGTACTTAAGTCCTTGACTTATGACCACATCAGGCACCAGAATTTCTGTTACTAAGCAAGGTGGCTATTAGCTGAGTTGCACCAGATTTTACCACAGTTTTTGTCAATGTTGATAAGTGAATCATACAGTTGTTAGGTGAGTTATGCAGTCGTTCAATGAATCTAGTTTCCCCCATTGACTTTGCTTCTCAAAAGAAAGCTCAGAAGGCTGCAGTCACACGGCCCTGGGATATTACAACCACCATAAATATGTGCTGGTTTCCAAATGCCCAAATTTTGATCATCAGGCCGTGGGGATGTGCATCAGTTATAAATGTGATGACTACAATAATACAATAATACAATAGTAGAATTGGAAGGGACCTTGGAGGTCTTCTAATCCAACCCCCTGCCTAGGCAGGAAACCCTATACCGTTTCAGACAGATGGCTATCCAACATCTTCTTAAAGACTTCCAGTGTTGGGGCATTCACAACTTCTGGAGGCAACTTCTGTTCCACTGATTAATTGTTCTAACTGTCAGGAAATTTCTCCTCAGTTCTAAGTAGCTTCTCTCCCTGATTAGTTTCCACCCATTGCTTCTTGTTCTGCCCTCAGGTGCCTTGGAGAATAGTTTGACTCCCTCTTCTTTGTGGCAACCCCTGAGATATTGGAACACTGCTATCATGTCTCCCCTAGTCCTTCTTTCTCTTAAGCTAAACATACCCAGTTCCTGCAACCGTTCCTCATATGTTTTAGTCTCCAGTCCCCTAATCATCTTTGTTGCTCTTCTCTGCACTCTTTCTAGAGTCTCCACATCTTTTTTACATCGCGGTAACCAAAACTGAATGCCGTATTCCAAGTGTGGCCTTACCAAGGCATTATAAAATGGTATTAACACTTCATGTGATCTTGATTCTAGCCCTCTGTTGATGCAGCCTAGAACTGTGTTGGCTTTTTTGGCAGCTGCTGCACACTGCTGGCTCATATTTAAATGGCCGTCCACTAGCACTACTCATAAAACATTTTTTTCAATGCTGTTGTAACTTTTACTGCTATCATTAACTATCACTATAGGGATGGTTGTAAGATGAGGACTACCTACATATGGAAGAGAATAACAAAAAATATGCCACTAAAGTACAGGACAGAACATCTAAAGGTAGTCATTAGGCTGTGTCTAGAGTGGTCTGAGAAAGGATAGCAGTGATTTCATGAGAACATGCCTCTTAAAAGTAATTAGTGAGGCAACAGCATTCAGTGGTTGGAGAGAGATGAGGATGAAACATTAATGTAAGGTCTATAGAGATTCTCGGTCATCAAGGTCATGGCTGTCCCAAAGGTGCTTTTTCAAGAGGCAACTGGACTTTCTGGTTTTATTTCTTTGAAGACATTTCGCTTCTCATCCAAAAACCTTCTTCAGCTCTGTAATTAGTGTAATGACTCTTGGCTGGGCAACTGAATTGGTTGGAATCTGGAGAGCGTAAGATGATTGGGCAACTCTTTCCTACTTAAGCAAGGCAAATAGAATTATCTTTCTACTCAGATTATCACAATTATTTCTAAATTAAAATTCATACCCACACAAAAAGGAGCCTGCCCGTGTGTTCATACAGAACTGTACCTTGCTTTGTCTTGTTTGGGATAATGTGAACTTCCCTACCTATTTGCAAATAAAATAAAAAGAATACGATCATGTGGTCAGACAGCAGAGCAAGATTCATGGTGAAATCCTTGGGCATTATTATGCTGTCAGGTTTATGGTTATGTCGCACTACTTATGTGTCCAAGGAGATTAAACTAGAGCCTTAAGAGCCTTTTCTTTTCATGTTTGCCTTGAAATGTTTTAGGGCTTCTGTAGCATCTTCTTGGGATTTATGAAATTCTTGATTAACTGTAAATACAAACCAGAGAAAATCAGCAGAGCTTTCTTGGCTTACCTGAGTTGAGCGAGCACAAGAAGAGAACTGTCTCAGAAGGGGGAAAAAAAGAGCTGTGAAGCTACAAATGCTTTTAAGCTATTTTTGTCTAAATTTTTCCTGCTAGTTTTTTTTAACAGTTGCAAGCACTTTTCTCTCACAAAATCAGATGTCAGAAATGTGTAGATGCTATAATATGGAAAAACTTTTCCAGATCATGTAATCTATTTCCCTGTCAAGAAATAAATGTTCCTTATATAGGATAATATACTGGCATGGGAAACAGATGAATGTTGTTTTTAAAAGAAAATTCAACAGCAAATATTTGTGGATTTGATCAAGATAGTGTATATAGGGGGAACATTACTGGTAAGTGTTGTTTTGTGAAATTATTGTTTTAACTAAGATATTAAAAGCTTCAGATGGGGCATTTTGATCAATAAAATACTTACAAACAAAGGGCAAACGTCCACATAGAATTTTCTTTTGATCAAATTGAAAACAATTGCATTATAAAAACAAACTTGGATCAACCATTTACAAAATTTACAGACTACATTTAATTTGCGATCTTACTTCTGCTTTCTCTATTAATATTGCTTGCCATAAACTGGTTGGGAATCACCCAGAGGACAGTTGTAAATGTGTGATGCTCACGAATGGCAATCACACGTTGGCAGGATGCTGCAGTGATTACAAACATGAGCATTGATCTCAAAATCGGTTTCTTTACACCTTTGTAACTTTGGACAGTCACTAAATGAGGCAGTCAGTAAGCAAGGATACCTGAACCTCAAATCAAAAAGTGTCCAATGCTATCCAGTGGATGTCGCATAGTTCTCTGCAATGTAGTAGTCTCAAAATGCACATTTCGATGCATATTTAAAGATGAAATAGTGCTTAAATAAATATAGAGTGGATATTTAAATGCATGCAGGTAATCCTTGATTTATGAGGATAATTGAGCCCCAAATTTACGTTGAGGACCCAGGTTGTACTATTGCTATTGCTAAGTGAGATATTTGTTAAGTGAATTTTGCCCCATTTTACAACTGTTCTTGCCACATTTGTTAAGTGAATCACTGCAGTGGTTAAGTTAGTAACCCAGTTGTTAAGTGAATTTGGCTTCCCTGTTGACTCTGCTTGTCAGAAAGTTGCAAAAGGTGATCATGTAACCCCGGGACACTGCAACTGTCATAAATATGAGTCAGTTGCCAAGTGTCTGAATTTTGATCATGTCAGAGGTGGTATTCAGCAGGTTCTCTCTGGTTTGCGAGAACTGGTAATGGCGGCTTCATAATAATAATAATAATTTATTAAATTTCTAGACCGCCCCCTCTCCCCGGAGGGACTCGGGGCGGTGTACAGGCATAAATTTAAAACATATAAACAATCAAACACATAAGTAAAAATCAGATTAAACAGCCCCTGTACAATTTATAAACAGACCTTAAAACCAATCTTAAAAAATTTAGAAATAGGACTGAGGTGGGATAGGTGGAATTAGGCCAAGCCGGCTAGCTGGAATAGGTGGGTTTTAAGTTTCTGACGGAAGGAGCGGAGATCCGTAGTCATTCTAATGTCGGGGGGAAGGTCATTCCAGAGGGTCGGGCCCATCACAGAGAAGGCCCTTCCCCTAGGCGTCGTCCGCTGGCACAGCCTAGTGGACGGCACCCGGAGGAGTCCCTCTCTGTGTGAGCGAATCGGCCGGAGGGATGTATGGGGAAAGATACAATCCCGCAAATAACTAGGTCCTGTGCCATGGAGCGCCTTAAAAGGAGGCTCCGCCCATCCACCCCAATGTAGTGCAAGAGCACTGAGCATGTGCAGAAGGCAGTGCGCATCGGGGTGGGTTTCTGCCGGCCTTACTGCCAATTCGGTGCGCACATGATTTGCAAATGCGCTTCCCTCACATATGTGCCTGATGCGCACTCTGTGCATGTGCATAGTTGCCTGTAAATAGGTCTGTGCATGTGAAGAACATTTAAAAATGTCAAAAAAAAACACCATGCCACGGCGACCGGGGAACTGGTTTGGGGGTGTGGTGAGCCTGCTGTCCCTATTGGTTCGGAGACCCAGTCACAATTTCCACTACTGGTTCGGTAGCAACCCACCTCTGGTAGGCATGCGCAGATGAGGCACATGCGCTCATATTTGTGAACTGGTTGGGAAGGTAAGTGAATCCCACCTCTGGATCGCATGATATGGGGATGCTGCAATAGCCATAAGGGTCATGGCAATAACTTTGAATGGTCACCAAATGAAGTGTTGTAAGTCAAGAATTACCTGCATTTATTATTTTAAAAATACTGTGAATGTATCCTACTAGCCAGACATTCATAGTAAGGGAAAGGTGTTCTTTGTCACAGATAATCAGATACTCGACCTACCACCTTTGCTAGAAACAGACTGGTTCATTTAAAACTACGGGCGGAAATCTAAGAGAAGCTATGAACTGAGGCTGGAAAAAGCAAGGAGCTAATACTGTTTGGCGTTTCTTAGAGAGAGAGAAAAAATGTAAATTGTGACAATTTACAATGCAAATGGGACTGACCATGTAAATGGTGCTGAACAGTTCATAATTCGGTCCCTGTCCTAGCAGGTTCTGCAAATCAGCCCATCGTATTAACCCATAATGTAGCTTGCTTGCTTGCTTAGTCACAGCATACCCCCGGAACATAGTAATTGGTCTTTGCATGGAGTGGATCCATCCAAGGGTGCCTTAAACCAAAAAGGCAATTTTTTACATTTCAAATTCTGCTTTCTCAATCCCTACATTGGAAAAATAGGCATGACAGATGCTACGGTTAGCTTTGGAAACAGGGCTTGATAGCCACATCCATTTTCTTTCTCTTCCCTTCACGTCGTGCTAATTAGACCATACCTAGCTGTATCCCAGAAGGAGGATATTGACAAATGAAAGCAAGTTTAGAAAACAACAACAAAGATGATTGTATGAACAGAGAGAGAGAGAGAGAGAGAAAGAGAGCTATATCATAAATTCTATGAGCAAAGATGAAAGGAAATGAGTATTTTTAGCTTAGAGAATAACTGAGTGACATGATTACTTTCTTTAAATCCCCAGAGACCAAGGAGCTGCTTGCTACTCCTTCAGGAGAGCAGGGTTAATTTTAATGGACTTTCATTTCAGCAAATTAAATTTTAAATATTGGTAGAAACCAGGGGTGGGTTTCTGCCAGTTCTAACCTCTTCTATAGAAGAGGTTCCACAAATCTAATGTGCTGCTTAGAACCTGTTCCAGCTCCCTCCCCCTGCCCATCTGCACCACGCTTGTCCCGCCCACCACTCACTGATTGGCTGGCTCACCAATCGCCCCACCTGCCTCTAAGAGTCCTATCTAAACCTCCTATCTAAGTCTTAAAGTTGTGAAGTTTGAACATACCTGGTTTTTTTTTCTAAAGGGTTAAGGGTGCAAGGGTCTTGTAACTTGTAACTTAGCTTTAAGACTTGCACACTTCAACGCCAGAGTTCCTGAGCCAACATGACTGCAGGAGAAATTCTGGGAGTTGAAGTCCACAAGTCTTAAAGCTGTCAAGTTTGAACACCTCTAGGGTTTTTTTTCTAAAGGGTTAGGGGTGCAAGCGTCTTGTAACTTGACAGCTTTAAGACTTGCACACTTTAATGCCAGAATTCCTGAGCCAACATGACTGGAGCAGGAATTCTGGAAGTTGAAGTTTGAACACCCCTGGTTTTTTTTTTCTAAAGGGTTAGGGGTGCAAGGGTCTTGTAACTTCACAGTTTTAAGACTTGCATGCTTCAAATGCCGGAGTTTCTGAGCCAACATTTGGTTGCTAAGCAAGAGCATTGTTAAGTGAGTTTCACCACATTTTACAAGTTGGCCACGTCCACTCAGTCACATGACTGCCAAGCCACTCCCACTCAGTCAAATGGCTGGCAAGCCACTCCCACCCGGTCACATGGCCGGCAAGCCACTCCCACAAAGCAGACCATACCTAAAGAAGAGGTTCTAAAAATCTAGAAACATTATGACAATAAGAATATTTCATCAATGGAAGAGTTATCATGGATACAGGAGTAGTCTTTACTGTTTTGGAAATCTTTAAGCGTTCTCTGAGAGTGCTTGCCACTGTTTCCCACCCACTTTTCCTCAAATGCAATTTGAAGATAGATGATCCAGATCACACTCAATCTTACAATGCTGAAAACCAGAAGCCAAATATTTTCCCCTAGGAACCCACTCTGTTAACTACCTTGGTTTCCAAGGACAAGATGAGGGAATATTTTTACATCAATTCAGCACTATTTATATAATACTATAGCTGTGTGTATGGATTAGAACAAGGGTCAACAATCTTTTGGACTTTAGAGACCACTAAATCCATAATTTTAAATCTCACGGACCACTAATATGATTTGTCTAATGACTGGCTGGCTGGGGCATGGTTAGGTGGTCATGTGACTCGGTGGGTATGGCCAACCTGATGTCACTCATGTTGAGGGGCATCTCGCAGGCCTCTACTCGCCCTCCCCTCCCAGCCATTCCTCGCCTGCACGGCAGAGCTCCACAGGGCCCCAACAGGAAGCAGTTGCTGGAGCTAAGCAGCCACCATAAGAAAGAGTTAGCAAAACGGCTGGCTTAGTTCAAATTGGATCTGACTGAGAAGGAGGCTTAGCAGAAGCACTTCATTGAGGACTACAAGCATAGGCTTTCCAAGCAGAAGGAAGACCTGCGGGTGTGCAAGGCCAAGTATCGGCCCCTGGAGGCTCACTGGGCTGACATGGTCAGCCAGTTCCAGACCATGATACAGTCCCACTGGAATAAGGCCCTCTGGCTCTTCACCATCAGTGTCCCTTCCCTCCAGCCTTCGCCCAAAGTCCAGGACCAAGAGGCTGAAGCAGACCCCAAGTCAGAATTTTTGCCCCACTCCAACCTGCACAAAAAGACCCCAAAGTGGGAGACTCTCTGCAGCAACACAAGCATTCATTGCATGTATCCGTCCTGGGAGACATAGTGCTATATAAAAAAATGCAAATAATTTTTCTGCAGACCACCAAAATTTTCTCGTGGACCATCAGTGGCCCATGGACCTCCAGCGGGTGACCACTGGATTAGAAGATGTGTTTTATTATCTGCGTAGAGCAATACATTGTAGTTTAGAAATTCAGCTGGATTATTTTGAGTGAATTGTGGTCTAGCTGAAGTGAAACCTGTATCATTTGGTTGTTTGAGGTTTTATCCCAGACAAAATTCAGATGAATTCTACAAGGTGAATAAAACAAGACTGGTGTCCTATTTGGCTTCACACACATAAACTAAGTCCCACACATGCACAAATGTAGCTTCGCACACTTGCCTGCCGCTTTGGCACCCCAGTTCCCAATAGGCTGCAGCCCGGGAGTTGGGGACTCCCCAACAGAGACTCAAATAGGCACTAGCTTGATTTTATCACAGGAATTATTGACTCTGAAAAGAAGTGCAGATGAGGTTCTCTGGCATCTTCCTGTCTGGTTTAAGAACATCCTGTATTGCTAGGCATTTAGCTTCAGAATAACAGATTGCATTTTAATTGCCATTTATTGTTTAAAAAAGTACCATATTTTTCAGAGTATAAGATGCACCTTTTTCCTTCAAAAAAGAGGCTGAAAATCTGGGTATGTCTTATACACTGAATATAGCATTTTTTGCCTCCCAAACCCCCGCCCCCTTCACCAAAATGGCCGTGCATAAGCTTTAGAAGCTTTGCAGAATGCTCCTGGGGGATGGAAAGGGCAGAAATGAGCAAAAAATGGGCCATTTTTGCTTGTCCCCCCCCCCCCCCGGAGCCCTCTACAAGCCTCCTGAAGGCTTGAATTCATGTCCTTTGTTTGAAAAAAAGGAGCCATTGTTGCGAAAAATGGGCCATTTTTGGGAGGTCTGCAGAGTGCAAAAACTTTTTTTTTAAATTTGCCTCTTCAAAACCTTGATGTGTCTTATACTCCAGTACGTCTTATACTCCGAAAAATATGGTATCACTCATAATACCTGGACAGGAGAAACAGGGCATTTTAAATAATATCCTTGAGTTGAGATGTAAAAATATCCAGGTTCTATAACAAAGCTATTTATGATTCAGGGAGAACATGTACCTAAGGGAGTTAATTTGAGATAAATGGAAAAGATAACAGTTAAGTTTCAAGTGGTGTAGGGTTGGACTAGAAGACCTTCAAGGTCCCTTCCAACTCTTATTCTAACCTGTATCAATATTTATATTGAAAAAGAACTTCTATAATAGAATTGTTAACACAGCTGGGCAAGTTCAAGGAAGCAAGAATTATCCAGACATTACTATGGGAGTTTCCATGCTTGTCCAAGAATAAACAGAGAATTCTAAAAAACCCAAATGACTTTCAAATCTTCATTTTCAGTGGAATTATCAAAACAAAGTCTCTGCATTTTTTGAAATGCTTATTCCTAATTTTCTTATTACCTGGGCTACACTGTTATTACTTACTACTTGTACATTAATAAGATTATCTGGTGTTAACTGCTATTAACAATTGACTCTCCTGTACCCTGATTATATTACCTGGTTTTTTGTATGTACTCGAAGAGCTTATGCACCGCAGACAAATTCCTTGTGTGTCCAATTACACTTGGCCACATAAAGTGTTCTAAAGGTTGTCCTTGACTTATGACAACAACTGAATCTGTAATTTCTGTTGTTAAGTGAGAATTTATCAAGTGAGTTTTGCTCCATTTTAAGACATTTCTTGCCGCAGTTGTTAAGTGAATCACTGCTGATACATTAGTAACCTGGTTGTTATGTGAATCTGGCTTCCCCATTGACTTTGCTTGTCAAAAGTTTGCAAAAAATGACCCCAGGACGCTGTAATGGTCATAAGCGTGAACTAGTTGCCAAGCATCTGCATTTTGATCACATGATCATGGGCATACTGCAAGGGTTGTAACAGTGAAAAATGGTCATAATTCAGTTTTTTCAATGCTGTTGTAACTTTGAACTGTCACTAAATGAACTGTTGTAAGTTGAAGACTACCTGTATTCTGTTCTGTTCCATTCTGTTCTATTCCATTTCTTGGCTACTTAAGCCTAGCCTCCCTTCCAAAATTAGGTTATTAGCTTTATATGTAGCTACACCATAAGCGGCATTCTCTCTAATAACAAAAATAGTTTGACATATTTGGGCTAGTATGCCAAAATTGCAGGCCAAACCCAGTTTTAACCTAAGTCTGTTCACACTGTCCTATGTAAGGTGAGATCTCCAATCCAGGGACTGTTATGCATTGAATGTACATACCGTATTTTTCAGAGTATAAGACGCACCAAGATTTTGAAGAGGTAAATTTTAAAAAGTTTTTCACTCTGCAGACCTCCCAAACCCTCTACATGCCCCGTTTTTGTGAAAAACAGGGCATGCAGTGAGTTTGAGAAGCCTGCACTGGGAGCAGGGCAAAAATGAGCAAAACATGGTCCATTTTTCACGAATACAGGCTCATTTTTTGCCAAAAAAATGCCATGCATTGCCTTTAGGAGGCTTGTAGAGTGCTCCTGGGGGAGGGGGGGCAAAAATGAGCAAAAACAGGCCTATTTTTCACTTGTTTTTGTCCTCCCCAGCCCCCAGGAGCACTTTGCAGACCTCCCAAACCCTCTGCACATCCATGTTTGTGAAGGGGGCAGGGTTTTGGGAGGTCAAAAGTGCCATATCCAGTGTATAAGACGCACCTAGATTTTCATCCTCTTTTGGGGGAAAAAGGTGTGTCTTATAGTCTGAAAAATATGGTAGTTGTGTTAAGCTCTGCTAAAGTGAAACTTTACCTGTTTGGAGGGAAACTTTGAACATTCATATTTGGGTGGGTTTTTCAAGCATTATGATTGGTTAAGACTCTTTGGGCCCAGAGTATAAATTACAGACATTTCCCTGCTGTTCCTCAGTTCCAGTTTTGAGTCAATAAATGTTATTGTAGCTATGCTGGTCTCGTTCCTGCCTACTGAGGCCCACTACACAATAGTAGTGACAATCTTGCAAACCAAGTTATTCTTTCCACCAAATCGGAGATACGGACAATCTTCAGGATACTTAAATAAATGTTCCATAAGCATGTAGTATTTACCCATTCTCTACTTTCTCTTCTGCCTTCTGGTCTCATTTTTAAAAAATGCGTACAGAAGTCTACATCTTTGTTCAAGCTAATCATGTATCTTCTATTGATGGCATCATAAATATATGGGCTTTCCCGTCTTCCCCTACTTAAAAAACCCTCTAAAGTTGATGTAATTCTTACACAACAGCTTGATCTGGAAGAATTAGACTGAAGGAGCAACTTGCAATTAGGCAGCATCCGTGCCACTAGGTTCTTTGTAAACACACCGAAACAAGAGGATCCGTGCCTCTTGTTTCCTCAGATTAAATATATCTTGTTCTTAGATTTATACTGGCACTTTATGGTCTCTGCAAATGACTATCTCAGCATTGCAAAGTAATTCCAGTCTGTCATATTTGTCTTTGAAAATTGTAACAAATTATGGTGATTTATAACACCCCCAACTCAACTCTCCTTCCTTCTACTCTTCAGAAGGGAATGACGCTGATGGAAAGATTCTCAGCCATCTATTTATTCTGTGTGGAGGTTGACAGTGAAACATGTTTCATCTCTCCTGCGTGAAACACTCCTTCCCTTTGAGGGGATCCTGTCAACATAACTCAAGCTGTCAGGGGACATTTTGCAATGGGCCCTGAAACAAATCTAACATCTCCACTACCTCCATGCTTACTAATGAGGCATGACTGGCTTCCTCTGCATGGCTGACCTCACTGTATATCCTTGCTTTTGACCCTTGTGGTTTCTCTTCAGTCAATAGAAGTCATGGCATCATTTGTCATCGCGCTAAGGGCAGGTGATGATGAGAATGCCAAGAAATCTGTGGGAAGAATGTACTTCCTGCTTTCTAGCTTTGGCTGACATATTTTTTGGTAACCGTTTCCCTCCCTCCCTCCCCTTCATTTGTAGGCCATGTTTGAAATTTAGGGATTCCCCAATCCGGGAAATGTATGATTGTAAACATAAATTTGATACCTGATATCTGGAAAGGAATAAAACAAGGGTGGGCTCCAAATTTTTTAGCAAGAAGTTCTCTGCCCGGTTGCTGGGTGGGTGTGGCCATGGTGAGTCTGACCTAGTCAGCCTCCTGCACCATGGCAGGAGGAGCATTTTTGCCCTCCCCAGGCTCTGGAGGCTTTTTTCGAGCCTCTGGGAAGGCGAAAACGGCCTCCCCAGGCTCCGGAGGTGGCCTGTTTCTGACCTTCCCGAACTTCTGGTTGGCCCATTTATTTCTCTCCCCGAGCCTCCACATGTATCCTGCACTTACCTACATCCAAAATGGGCCTCGTGGGCATTCCTGGGAGGGAGGGTTGGGCAGGGCCAGCCAAAAGAGGGATTTGGGGGTTCTCCAAACTGCACGGAATCTTAGCTAGATGTTCTCCCGAACCCCTGAGAACCCCCAGCAACCTACCCCTGGAGTAAAGCCAAGAAATCGAATGGATTAAAAAGATGAAGATATAATTGGTTTTTCACATGCCAGTTATAATCCAGAATTTGCACCAGCCACGTAGAAAGAAGTAAGGAGTGGGGCGGTGGACCTCTCACCCCACAATCAGGAGGCTTTTTGTTCGATTCTAGGTAGAGACAGATATTTCTCTCTCTGGGCATGCTGAGAATATATCTGCTGAACAAAACTCTGCATTGGTGGCGGGAAGGACATCCGGCTATTAAATCACTCTGCTAGCTCCATTCAGTTGACCAGACTACACTCCGCAAGGGATCATGGGGTCATTAAATAAAGATAATGTAGAAATAAATAAGTTTCAAAAAAAATCAAAGGGCCATAGTAAAATCTGTTTTTTAGCGAAAGATGGCTCATACAAAACTGTATTTTCTTTCTTTCAGGGAATATATGTGTGAGGCTTGAGTTTTGTGGATAAGACCAAATTGTGAAGTACTGTTACATAGTAGGATTTGAGTGCACTATGATAAAATACCATTTACTGTTGTATTAAAACAGTACTATGCTAACGCTACTGGGAAAAATAACTGTTATTTTAAAATGCTCTTTTACTATACCCTATCATCTCTTTCACGGCTTCCTTTTCTGATTTGTATGAGGACTAGTTCTTTTTCTTGTGATCATTGCCCTAGTGTAAGATTACTATTCTTCTTTTCTTCATTTTCCCTAAGAATGTAAAAAAGCAATAATTTTAACAGTTGTAATGTACGTTGCCCAGAGTTGCTTTGGATAGTGAGATGGGAGGAATATAAACTTAATAAATAAATACAGGTAGTCCTCAACTTTTGACCACAACTGAGCCCAACATTTCTATTGTTAAGTGAGACATTGGTTAAGTGAATTTTGCCTAATTTTATGACCTTTCTTGTCAGAGTTATTAAGTGAATCACAGCAGTTGTTAAATTAGCAATATGGTTGGTAAGTGAATCTGGTTTTCCCACTGAGTTTGAACTTTGATCAAGTGACCACAGGCAATGATGTAATGGTCGTTAGTATGAAAACGGGCATAAATCACCTTTTTCAGTGCCGTTGTAACTTTGAATGATCACTAAGTGA
Source organism: Natrix helvetica (assembly GCF_964273705.1). Lineage (NCBI taxonomy): Eukaryota > Metazoa > Chordata > Lepidosauria > Squamata > Natricidae > Natrix > Natrix helvetica. Next base: position 127,839,617 of record NC_138554.1, on the reverse strand, counting down.
ACTGTTGTAAGTCGAGGACTATCTATACCAGGGGTATCAAACTCAATTTCATTGAGGGCTGCATCAGGTGTGTGTTTACCCTGGGTGTGGCTGGGGTGGGCATGGCCAGCTCAACATCACTCATGTGTGTGTGGGGGTCACCTGTGATGGCCAAGTGCTAAGGCAGGACTTCCCTCAGATGTTCCCTACCTCTAATTATAATTTCCTTCCTTCCTTCCTTCCTTCCTTCCTTCCTTCCTTCCTTCCTTCCTTCCTTCCTTCCTTCCTTCCCTGCCTTTTCTTCTTTTTCCTTCTGCCTTCATTCTCCTTTCTTCCCCCTTTTCCTTCTTTTTCCTTCCTTGCTCTCTTCCCATCTTCCCATCTTTTTCTTTCCCTTCCCTCTTTCCTGTCCCTTCTTGGATGCTCAAATGCAAAAGGGGAAATGTTTCTCCTTTTGTTTTGTTTTTAGTTTGTTTTACTAATTCTCTGCCAGATAAGATGGAGCCCGGGGAAGGCTGCATGTGGCCCCACCAGGACCTGTTTTCGGCCATGACAGCCTCCTGCAGCCTTTTGCCACCAAAAATGGAGACGGTTGCAGGAGGCTGTTGCGGTCGAAACTGAAGCCTGGGAGGCCTCCTGAGCTCCATTTTCGCTGGCAGAGGCACCATGGTCCAGTCTTTCACTGTTTCCAGGGCAGCCCTGTTTGCCAGATCTAAGCACCCAGCAGGCTAGATTTGGCCAACGGGCCTTGAGTTTGACACCTGGTCTATACCCAAATATTGCTTGAGTGCACTATTCTGGTAGACCTTGTCTAACCACTGCCCGACTTAGTGACTGTCTGAAGTTTTGATGACACTGAAAAATTAACTTCATAACTACTGTATTTTTGGAGTATAAGATGCCAGAGTATAAGACGCACCAACGTTTTGAAGAGGCAAATAATAAAAAAAAGGTTTTGCACTCTGCAAATCTCCCCAAAATGGTCCGTTTTTCACAAAAAAACAGGCCCATTTCTTTAAAAAAAAAAGGGCATGAATAGCCCTTAGAAGGTTTGTAGAGTGCTCCTGGGAGGACTGGGGGCCAAAGATGAGCAAAAAAGGCCCATTTTTCTGTGAAAACGGGCCCATTTCTTTTGCCAAAAAAAGAGCATGGATAGCCTTTAGGAAGCTTATAGAGTGCTCCTGCTGGCTGGGGAGGGCCAAAATTGAGGGGAAAAGCGGCCCATTTTTTGCTCATTTCTGCCCTCCCCAGCCTCCAAGAGCTCTCTGAAAGCCTCCTATAAGCTATGCACAGCCATTTTGGTGAAGGGGGCAGAGTTTCAGGAGGCAAAAAAATAATGCTGTATTCAGTGTATAAGAAGCACCTAGATTTTCAGCCTCTTTTTTGAGGGAAAAAGGTGCGTCTTATACTCCAAAAAATATGGTAGCCCTCATATCTATCAACATTGGAATGCCCTCCTAGTCACATGGTCAACATTTGCACTCTTTACAATGAGCTTTCGGCAAGTAAAGTCCATGGAGAAGCCAGCAGTAAAGTAGAAAGTCATGGTCACCTGATGTTTTGCTTAACACTTGTAGCAGAAATGATATGTAAGTCAGTGGTCTCCAAACTTTCCAGCTGGTGGACCGGTGGAGGCAATGGTGATGAGGTGAGGAAAGAGGGAATGGTTTCATGTGTGTGCATTCGCCCACCACTTCCGTGGCCTGGAAGTGGACCATGGACCAGGCGTTGGGGACCCCTGCCATAAGTCTATCATAAGTCTACCATGAACTTATGCCACCACTCTGCTAAACAGCTAATTCCCACAACACTGTCATATTACCTACTAAGTTTGTATAACTATTATTCTTCTCATCCTTCCTAGCACCTATCTCTTCCCACTTATGACTATAGCCATGTTGCTTGTATCTTTACAATTCGTATTGTTTTATTTGTTTCTTAGTATAATTTGATTGCTTATTAGTAACCCATGACTGTCACTAAGGGTTGTATCTTACGATTCTTGATGAATGTATTCTATATTATTTTTCTTTACACTGAGAGCATATGCACCAAAGACAAATTCCAAATGTGTGTCCAATCACACTTGGCCAATAAATAATTCAATTCTATGGACATGTGATGTTTCACTTAGCAACTGCATTGTTTAGTGATGGAATGGCTGGTCCCACTCCTCAAAATCCACATATCACATTGCTTTCTAGAATGGCTTATGGACAACATGCTCGGATAAAAATGGAAACAACCATAGCAACAACAGCAGCTCATATATAACCAGTAAACCATAGTCTACTTACTAGTTTGGCATACAAGGGAGGGTGCGAGATCCTAACAATTGTGAGTAGTATCCTCTCTGGTGCCAGGTTTTGTTACAATAGAAAATGAAGGAGCCATAATCTAAACATCTAGCAAAAGTGGCTGATGCAAATGTGTCAAATATTAAAGGTATCCCTATATTTCAGGACCAGAACGAGACAGTGTCTCTATTCTGCTCTATAGCAGTTGAAACTGTAATGACACCAGCAAGAGCATTCAAGAGTTCTTACTCTGATCCCTTATGGCAGGCTAGGTAAAAGGAAGATGGCAAAAATGAGGAATAAATGCCATCAAATGTTCCTGCAAAGCTCCAATTCCTTGGACAGAAACCTTCAACAAGTCAATGCTTATAGACAGGAACAAATATATATAGATTTAGGATTGGATTTTTACAGCCTTAAATGATGTGGGGCTACAGTACTGGCGTACTCTGAAAAAGAGTGAACACTGTGAAAAATGAATCTGTAGAGATGTGCTCCAATAATTAGAGCATCCATTCCTTTAGTGTGGAAAGGATGTCTGGCAGTGGTCCATTCTGAAATCAATCTAGATCTAGATTGGATCATGTCGTCTTAGGGAATACCACTGGGTCTCTTTCCTTCTCCTCCTCTTCTTCTTCCTCCTCCTGCAAGGCATTTATTCCTAACATTGGTAAAGATACCATACTAGAAACCTGTAGGCCTTACTTCTAGTCCCGCCTTAGGCGTGAAAGCTAAGTAGATGATATTTGGGCCAATCATCAGGAGACAGTGAGTTCTGGCTCCACATTAGACATGAAAGCTAGATGACTTTGGGTGAATCACACACTCCCAGCCCATGACATCACACTCAAATGACAAACTAATTGGTCAATTCCAGGGGTGAAATTCAAAAAATTTCCCTGCTGGCTCTGTGGGTGTGGTTTGGTGATCATGTGAATGGGTGGGCGGGCGTGGCCAAGTCAACGTCACTTCTTTGCCCTAATGACTTACAAAAAGAAGATATACCAATTATTATATACAAAACAGTAAAAGAGGTACACAAATACTTACATAAGAGCAATAAGACTCTTATTGCTCTTGTGTATTTTTGTATCTCTTTTATTGTTTTGTGTATAATAATTGGTATATCTTCTTTTTGAATTTCACCCCTGATATTAAACTATATGTCCCAGCATCCTCATAACCTTGTGGTTAATGGGAGTTACTGTGTGCCTAATAAGGTAGACAAGAGCTGATAGCTGGATAGAGTTTGTTTTCCTGTTAGATAAGACTCTTATCTGTGATTAATATGAATACGTATATGTATATATATACATATTAATCACAGATAAGAGCCTTATATATATAGGGAAATTAGGGAATTGTGATTCCAAGGGTGGATTATAGCCAAGTCAGCTCAAAATTGCCACCAATATTTTGGGTCTTTCCTTTAAGTCAGGGGTCTCCAAACCTGGCAACTTTAAGACTTGTGGTCTTCAACTCCCAGAACTCCCCAGCCAGCACGGGAGGAGGGCATGGGTGGGGCCAACCAGGGTGATTTTTACCGGCTCTGCGAACCAATTCAAATTGTCCCTACCACCTCTCCCGAGCTGGGCCGAGATGGTTAAATATCACCCCTGGTCAATTGCTGTCTCATATAATCCCTAGCATGGAGAATCAGTTTTCTATACTGTGAATGTACAAAAGATTCATTACAATTTATTTATAACTTATTTTCCTACTTTTATTTAAAACATCTCCAAAAGTATTAGGGTCTTGGATGAGATTGCAGACACAGAAAGTAGTATTTAATTTTGGGGCTCCTGACACTTTAGTGTAGAATGTCAGAAGATAGAGATTAATTTAGATTGTATTTAATTTCATTCAAAGCCAACTTTAAGATTTTGTTTTATTCTACTTTAACTTTTTTTAAAAATTACTTTTTGCTTGTTTATTTTATTTTGTTCACCACCCAGAGTTAAATTGGTTAAGATGGGCAGTCATATAAAACAAACAATGAAATAAGATGTTGTCAAAATGAAACTAATCTTGAGCTCCTATATTCTGCATGGAATTCAGGCCTATAAATTTATAATGGGATCCATACCATTGTGCAATATTATAGTAACTATACTGAGAACGCAATTTGCTGAATTTCCAGTTTTTTACGCTGGTTGCTAGTAATATACAGTGTTTTGTTCTAGTTTGGTTTTAGGTGTTTTTTTTTTTTTGCAGCTGACAAGGGAATAAAAAAACCCTAATAACTTAATAATATCATCTTGTCCACAAACCAAGCAGATAATTAAAGGTTTAACAGACAGTTTAATCTGAACACAGGCAAATACCATGTTTGTTGTTTAGGGACTAAACAACTGTTACTGCTGCTTATTAATGGAGATATGTTTCTACAAACACATCACATCTGTTGTTAAACAACTATATTGCTTTGCCCTCCTTTTCCTAGGTCAAGGCAAGGTATGGATAACCAGTGTATTCTGGTCAGAGAACTAACTAATCTTGCCTGTCTTATTTGCTACAACCTCCAGGAACAATGCAAGCTATTTCAAGCAGCGAAATATATTTTTTCCAGAGGAAAAATCTTGGTCTTGTCAGGATATGCTGTGACTTCTTGTTAGGAAAACTATAAGTACAAACAGTCTTTGACTTACAACCAAAATTGGGATGAGAACCTCCATTGCTAATCAAGGTATTAATTGAGTCATGCCTGACATTATGACATTTTTGCCATGGTTGTTAAATAAATCACCACAATTTTTACCTCAGTCACGTGGTCATTAAGCGAATTTCCTTCCCCTATTGACTTTGATGGCTGGGAAGGTCACAAATAGCGATCACATTACCCTGGGACACCACAATTGTCATAAGTATATGCTGGTTGCTAAACACTCAAATTTGTGACCATAGGGGTAATGTGATTATCATAAGTGTGAGGACTGATTGAAAGTCATTTACAATCACTCTGTTACACAAGTCACTCTGCTAAACAAATAATTCCCTCACCACTGTCAAACTATTCACTAAGGCTGCATTACTATTACTATTAGTCTTCTCGCTGTTCCTACAACGATCTCCTCCCACTTATGACTGCAGGACTGTAATTTTGTTGCTTGTATCCATAGGATTTATATTGATATTGATTGTTTCCTGATTGCTTATTTGTACCCTATGACTATCATTAAGTGTTGTATCTTATGATTCTTGATGAATGCATCTTGACTTTTTATGTACACTGAGAACATATGCACCAAAGACAAATCCCTTGTGTGTCCAATCACACTTGACCAATAAAGAATTCTATTCTATTCCATTCCATTCTATTCTATTATTTTTTTCAGTGCCATTGTAACTTTAAACAAATGCTTGTAAATTTAGATATAAAACAATGAAAAAGTTCTAATCTGGATTAGTAGTTGATCTGTTTATCTTAACCTAAACTGGCCACATCACCTTATTTAATATAGTTTGTCACATGTTTCTGTTTTGCCTCATCTAAAATGGAGAATTTAACAAAATGGTAAGTTCTTTTGCCATTCAACAACATGATTAATTTCCCCACAGGCAACACTTCTGAAAGACTGAGAGACAAGGGGTCAGGTTTTAAGCAATCCAATTATTTGCTTGAAATAAAATTAGAGTCAGAGCACTGTTTCAGTGCAACTTCATATTAGTATCCCTTACATAAATCATGATTAATGGCATTATCATGAGTCTGAAATAAATTAATGACAACTGGCTACCTATTTTGAAATTACCCACATTCCTTATATTTTGTCTGAACATCTGATAGTCTAAACATAGGGAAAATATTTCAAAAGGGAGAAAAGTTATATGCAGGTTTTTTTTTTAAAAATCACTTGCTTTCAAGTGAAACTCAATACCATTGATTAAAATGGACACATCCATACAAGGTGTTCTTTTTCAACAGTATAGAAGGGATTTGCTACTGCCTTCTTCCACAATTTTCTACTTCCCAGTCTAATATATAAGACCTGGATTTCCCAGGTGATTTCCCCCACCCAAAGTCCAACTCAGAGACAATTCTCTTATAGGTTTTTAGATCAGCAAGATTGCTTATTTGTACCCTATGACTATCATTAAGTGTTGTATCCAGAGGTGAAATTCAGCAGATTCTGACAGGTTCTGGAGAACCGGTAGTGGAAATTTTGAGTAGTTTGGAGAACCAGCAAATACCACCTCTGGCTGGCCCCAGAGTGGGGTGGGAATGGGGATTTTGCAGTATCCTTCCCTTGCCAAGCCCACCAAGCCATGCCCAGAGAACCGGTAATAAAAAAAATTGAAATTCACCACTGCACCTTATGATTTTTGACAAATGTATCTTGTCTTTTTATGTACACTGAAAGCATCTGCACCAAAGACAAATTCCTTGTGTATCCAATCACACTTGGCCAATAAAGAATTCAATTCAATTCAATTCAATTCAATGCTCTGGTATTCTATTCTATTCCATTCCATTCCATTCCATTCCATTCTATTCTATTCTATTCTATTCTATCAGCCAGATACTAAACAAGAAATCAAACAGTGGACATTATACTAAAAGCCACATTCCCAGCTATATTATTTTCATATTACTTTCCAGGATTTATATACTTGGAAAGGTAACAATGGCAACAGGCACACCCATATTAATACTAGACCAACAATCAAGCAATAAACAATACCCCAATCCAGGAACTACCAACTCAGATAAACAACCTAACAGTAAACAACAACCTAATCAAGGAACCACCAAGAAAATTGCTGTCAACACTGACAGGGTAAACCACTTTCTTAATGAACAGAGAGTAAACCATATTACCTTCTAGCATTGATGATGTTACCTAGTTGGATAATGAATGTTTGCAAGGGAACAAACAAGCTCAGAGAGTACCAGGGACCCAACATTTCTCCTGTGTCCCCATCATGGCTAATTCCCACATTCATTTTCCTCCCGTGAGCATGGGGAACTAAAAAAGGATTTATCATATATATCTGTACAAACTCTGAATCTTTCTTATGTTCAAGCACTGTTCATTTTCCAGAACATGGGAAGCATTTTTAGCACAGCTTACTAAAGACACTAAAAAAAACCTCTTAGAATTTCCAGTTCAAGGTGGGAAAATAGATCTAGTAAGGACACTTTCATTCACTCTCTGTACACCCTTTGAAAACCCGAGTGAATAAAAAACTATTTATAAATTCCTTTCCAAGAAAAATTATTTGTCCATTTGGAAAACCTCTATAACCATCACATAGGATTTCCTGTATCATAGAAGAATCTGATACATATTCTGGAACAAATTAATTCAGAACAAAGATCAAACAAAGTCTCAGATCATTGCTGCTTTGTTGGTATGAAAATATTCCTGAAGTTTTAAGGGTGTGATAGCAATAGCACTTATATACCATTTCACAGTGCTTTACAGCCCTCTCTAAGCAATTTACAAAATCAATATATTGCCCCCAAGAATCCTGGTTCTCATTTTACCGATCTCAAAAGGATGGAAGACTGAGTCAACCTTGAGCCTGGTAAGATTCGATCTGCCAAATTGCAGGCAGCCAGCATTCAGCAGAAGTAGCCAGCAGTACGGCACTCTAATCACTGTACCACCGTAGCTCATCATGATGAGAGGTAGAGGAAATAACAGCAACAATAAACAAAGAAAAGGCTTGGTTGGAGAAATGCAGGTAGTTTTAGACTTAAAACCATTCCTTTAGTAATGAGTTACAAAGTTACAATGGCATGAAAAAGTGACCTATGGCCAATCCTCACCCTTATGACTATTGCAGCTTCCCCACAGTAAGATTTGTTTAACAAGCATGGCAAAAAGGTCATAAAATCAGGCGTAGTTGTGTGATGATTAATGATTATATCAGATGATGATGAATTTTTCAGTACCAATTGTGGTTGTAAGACAAGAACTACCTATATAGCATGAACATTTTTATAGGGGGAATTTGGTGTATCATCAAATAAGGTAATATAATATAAACAGTGGTTGGAAGCAATCTGCCCAGGATTTCCTTGAGATGTGAATTTAAATTAATTAGAAGTTTTCCCTCTCATTTCACATTCTATCTTAAATGCATTAGCAAGACTGTCATCAGTCTTACATGATCTGGCTCTTAAATGTGCCAGGGAGAGGAAACTCCTTGCTTATCATCTTATTTCCTCATCAACCTCTGATGCTACTGGACACCCATCAAAGGAAATGATTAATACATAGGATGTGCAAGTATACAGTGATATGAACAAATGACTAGATACTCAGATCTGAAAATTGATCATGAATTCTGGACTTATCCAATGGCTTTAATTAATTAATTAAGCTCTGATGGTGTATCTGATAGCATGAAAAAGGAATTGTTATTGCTTTCTATCAGCATAAATAAGTAATCGAATAACAGTACCGTCCAATGTGGTGGCTATTATAAGAAGTCAATTGCAAAATTGTGCTTATTTATAAGTCACACATTAGCCATAGGGGATAAACAATAGCAAGAATCAAAACAAATGAATAAAACAACCAGAAAGCCCCAAATTAAATCAACACACAAAACAAATATTTTATGGTCCATAAATTTAGATGAATTAGCTAAATCTTGATTTCACAATGAAATAAAACCAATGTTAGCAGCAGCTGAACTTCAAGAGTATAGCATAGCTTGCAGGATGGAGAAGTACATAAAATAGTGTTCTCAACAAATGTTAAATTTTTTGTTAATGTATACAGTAATAAGTACAGCTTAAAATATTGGAGTCACTACAATTTGGTATAGTGGTTAAGTTTAAGATGTCAAGCTAGAAATTGAGAAATAGAATCACTTTCTCACAGTGATGAGGCAAGGACAAATCAAACAGAGAGGGAGGGAGGGAGAAGCCTTGCTATGAAAACTCCCATAAAATAGTGAATGTGTTCTATATCCAAAATGTATCCTACAACACCCATATATCACAAGATAAAGCAACATAATCCTCCTCTGTTTACTTTCTAAATTGTTGATGTGGGAACTTGTTAGAAACAGAGTTTATTCTTCAGATGACAAAATTGCTAACAAAAATGCTGGCTTCTCATTTTTTAAAAAGAATTGGGGGGTGGGGAGTGAAGTGGAGAGGAAGAACAATGTCACTCCCGAGTTGCCTGCTAGAAACCTAAAATTTAAGATTTAAACATCACTATTTAAATCTTGGACCACCCTGCAGGAGTAGATAAGAGTGTAGAGCAGGGATATCTCTAGCCTTCCTGATGTTGATGAACTCCTGCTTTCAGCATCTGTAAATATGGATTATCTAGACTGGTGTTTACAGAAGTTGCAGCTCAGCAGCATTCAGTGGACCACTGATTTCAAATTTGTCGAATATGGGATATTAGTCCTTAAAAAACTGCTGAAACTTGAAACCTCATTTCACCTTCTCGGCTAACAACCTGTAAATGGAGCAAGAATTTTGACAGACAGAGTTCAATCTTGAGAATTATTATAAAGCTAAATAAGGTCAAAATTGTAAAACACAGTTAACATAATAAGTAATCCCCCCTTATATCCAATTGCCATTACAAACCTGCAACTTGATAAGTTAGGTACCTTATTAACAGCAGGAAAAAAGCATAGGTCTAGCAATGGGGAATGCCTAAAATACCTAATAAAAACTAACTGGCATTCCATCTGTGTTCATTTTGTTGCCAAGGGATGGGAACAATGTCTTAGCAACATCCCTCCTGGAGTCGCAGTTTTCATAAAACCCTAAATGCTCTTTTTCTTGAAACGTTCTTCGGGGTTGGGAGAAACCCATAATCTGGAACTCATCAGAGAAAAACTAAAAGGGATCCATAAATGTATTATGTATGTAATTTTGCTCCCTATAAGGATCTGAGCATACCCATCACTTTAGAAAACTGTAGCCTATGGGGGCAGAGAAATAAAAACCACAAATCATGCTGGAAAGCAGTAAAAACAAGATTAATACATTGCAGTATATTGGCAGGAAGATGATGGTCAGATGCAGATCTCATATTCATCTAATAAACTCTTGAAAGTGGAATATATACTGCACACACATAGGCCCACACATACATACATACATGCATGCACACATGGTAGCAGTGACGTGCAGTCAGGGGAGGCAGGAGAGGCAGAGCCTTACCACTGTCAATCATGAAAAAGAAAAAAAATGTAAATGGGAAAAGGCGAGTGCTGAAGTGAGGTTACCTAGCTCACCGTGAATGACTGCCTGTTTAAAAAAGCCTCTAAAGCTCCGAGCTCTGCCGCGAGGAAAAGAAAGTGCTTTAGTCAGTGGGGTGTCCGGGGAGAGGAGAGAATATTCAGCCATTCTCTCCTCCTCTCGCCCACACCCCGCTGAGTAAAGCGCTTCCTTTCGCCCGCATGAGCTCTTCCGCGGGCGAAAGAAAGCGTTTTAGTCGCGTGTCCGGGGAGAGGAGAGAATATTCAGCCATTCTCTCCTCCTCTCGCCCACACCCCACTGAGTAAAGTGCTTCCTTTCGTCCGCATGAGCTCTTCCATGGGCGAAAGAAAGCGTTTTAGTCGGGTGTACGGGGAGAGGAGAGAATATTCAGCCATTCTCTCCTCCTCTCGCCCACACCCCGCTGAGTAGCGCTCCGTGATCCTTTTCTGTGCGTCTGGCATTTAGATAGATAGCCGGATGTTTTAAATGCGAGGCGCACAGAAAAGCAGCTGCTGTTGGGGATCGCGGAGCGCTTCGCCGGCGAAGCGCTCTGCGATCCTTTTCTGTGCGTCTGGTGTTTAGATAGATAGCTGGATGTTTTAAACGCCAGGCGCACAGAAAAGCAGCTGCTGTTGGGGATCGCGGAGCACTTCGCCGGCGAAGCGCTCCGCGATCCTTTTCTGTGCGTCTGGCGTTTAGATAGATAGCCGGATGTCCCAAATGCCAGGTGCACAGAAAAGCAGCTGCTGTTGGGGATCGCAGAACGCGAACCGGCGAAGTGCACTCAGGAAGGCAGGGTAATGGGGTCATGTGTGCTTGAGGCTGAGGCAGCCTCAGGCTCCAGCACACGTGGTCCCATTCCCCACCTTCCTGATGACGTCACCAGCCTCATCAGCCGTAAACCTCACCGCATGTCACTGCATGGTAGTGCCAAGTGACAACAACATCAGGAAGAAGTATAAGAAGCTGGAGAAGTAACAGGGCCTGAAGATGTAGAACGTAAAGGCTAAAGTGGTCCCAGTAAGAGCACTAGGGGCTGTGATTCCTAAGGTGGGAGAGTGGCTCCAACATATCCTAAGAATGGCACCAGAGCTTTCTATCTAGAATAATGCAATGCTAGGAAGAACTAAGATATTGCAAGGAACCACCAAATTCCAAGGCTTTGGGCAGAGGAAGGCAGTCAGGCACAGACCACCTATAAGGGTGAGAAGGGATATGAGGGATTGAGATATGTTCAATCATGTCCGATTCTCAGAGATTAGTACATGGCGAAGACCTTGCAGTTTTCTTAGGAAGTTTTTTCCCCAGTTTCTAGCCTGATGCCTTAAACACAACATCTATTCTCCCTCCCTCCCTCCCTACTCATCTACCTCCCTCCCTATCCACCCACCCACCTATCTACTTACCTACCTATCTACCTACCTATCTACTTACCTATCCACCCACCCATCCACCATCGATCCATCAAACGATCCATCCATCCACCCACCCACCCATCCATCCATCCATCCATCTCTATACAAATGATACAAATTTCCCTCCATTCTTGACTGCTGACTGCTGTTTTTCAGGTAACACTACTCATTCCTGAAAGCCAAGGAGTTTCCTCGCTGTTCTGAATTCAGTCCCAGCTTTCGGAAATGCAGGGATAAAAATGCCCCTACTGTGAAAATGCTCCAGAGTTCAATGTCTTCCAACACAATGGTGTCTAGTTAAGCACAAAAGCAACTTCCCTTTTGCCCTGAATTTCTGCACTTATTGCCAAAGGAACGAGCCGCAACCATTTAATACATTACATACTGATATCCCACTGGTTCTGACACAGCTTACAGATGATGGCATTTAATTTAAGGGACCTGCTAATAACGCTACTCTTAGTCCAAGTTAATGAGTTGTTATGAGACAGATGGACAGTACTATTTTTTTTAAATATAGAGTGCACCTGTTCCCCAAGAATTAAAAACATTAAGGGGCAAGTGCTATGCAGTCAGTAGGGAGAAAATAAATCTCAGCATGGAGAATAAAGCAAGATCACAGAAATACAACACTAATCTCTAGGAAGTATCAGTTCTCCATTAGCAAAGCAATAGGAACTTGGAGGTCTTCCAAAATTATTTTCTAAAATTCAACTTCTTCCACAAACATTCTCAATTCTCAAGTATTTCCTAAAAAGGTCTGCATGTGTTTGGTATGGTTGGGTAGGTAGCCACCAGTCACCTCAAGCTGTCGAAAGAGAGTTTCTTTAACTAGCTCTAAAATCATCAGTCAATCATATTAATTAGCAAGCGATCAAATTGCAGAAAATGGGGCCACCTTGTTTCTATGCACACCCATGGTGAACTATGCCTATGGAGATTCTTAGTCATCCAGGTCATGGTTGTCCCAAAGGTATTTTTTCAAAAGGCAACTGGATTTACTTTGTTTCTGCTTGAAGAAGTTTGAGGTGACTTGGAGGTTTATCTGTGGCTGTGCTGAAACTTCCAAGAAGCTTCCACACCCATTTGCACTATTCAGGTGACCCTGAGGGCACAGATAAACCTCCAAATGGCCTCAATAACTCTCAGAGGGAGTGCTAACGACCAGATGACTGCAAGGAATATAAATCCTTCCATTCTCCACCATTCAGTCAGAACAGAAGAAGCTTCTTGGATGAAAAGCTAAACATCTTCAAGCAAAAACACAGAAAGTCCAGTTGCTTTCTGGAAAAAAATATATACCTGTGTGATAACCTATGTAAGCTCTATTTGCAACTGTGATTATCCTAAGCAATCTAGATGGGCTATTTTTTTTTCTTTCAACAAAAAGGATTATAAAGACTTCCTGGGTAGAATTGTGATGATGATGATGATTTAGGGACAACAGTAATGGAATCACAAAATTATGAAATGGGAAAGGGTATATAAGGATCATGGAATACATGCCTTGGGAAATGGAGAGTCGACACCTTCCTTACAGAAATTGTCCCACAAGAAACTTTATTGGTTCGTTCTCTATTACTGATCTTCTGCCCTTCCTTTTTTTATTTAGTACATTGCTGTGGTTCAGCTATAATTGACATTGGAGATAGAAGATCCTAGAAAAGCATTCCTTCGTGACTTATGACCGATTGTCTATTAACCATTTAAAATTACTATGGACTCTAAAAATAGGACTTCCAGTCTAGATTTGATATTCTGATATATGCCCCACATGTGCTTCCATGACCATATTTTGGGTGCTGGGCAAAAGACCAACATTCCAGCCCTTGCATTCATGTAACCATGATTTACAAACACACATCAGAAACCAGTGTTTACTTTCACTTTCCAGCAAAAAATTCCCCCCAGCTAATAATGGCTGTGCTTAATGACAACAGAATTCACATAACAACCACAGTATTTGCTTTATGACCATTACAAAAAAGTCATAAAACTGTTGAGCTCATGTTATCACCTGCTCTATGGCCACCATGACTGAAATTGTGAGCTCAATTACAGTCTTAAATTGAGGACTGTTTTTATTGCTGTACCGGAGGATGCAGTTATATACAGATGGCTCAAAAAGCATTGGGACATTATGCAGAAAAAAGCAAATAGCACTATGATGGTAAAAAAAAATAGTTAAAGAGAAATTATAAAGAGAACTTATAAGGCCTTGGTAAGGCCACACTTGGAATACTGTATTCAGTTCTGGTCGCCATGATGTAAAAAAGATGTGGAGACTCTAGAAAGAATGCAGAGAAGAGCAACAAAGATGATTAGGGGACTGGAGGCTAAAACATATGAAGAATGGTTACAGGAACTGGGTATGTCTAGTTTAATGCAAAGAAGGACTAGGGGTGCCATGATAGCAGTGTTCCAATATCTCAATATCTCAGGGCTGTCACAAAAAGAGGGAGTCAAGCTATTATCCAAAGCACCTGTTGGCAGGACAAGAAGCAATGGGTGGAAACTAAACATGGAGAGAAGCAACTTAGAACTAAGGAGAAATTTCCTGACAATTACAACAATTAACCAGTGGAACAACTTGCCTCCAGAAGTTGTGAATGCTCCAACACTGGAAGTTTTAATAAAGAGATTGGATAACTATTTGTCTGAGGTGGTGTAGGGTTTCCTGCTTAGGCAGGGGAATGGGCTAGAAGACCTCCAAGGTTCCTTCCAACTGTTATTCTATTTTATTCTAAATATATTAAAATGAAAAATTGGACAATGATCTGTTTGATATTTGTTGCTTGAAGAAAAGCTTTACTCCTATTGGAAAGAGATCAAAGCCTCTCGTGATACATTAATTTCACTTAGCATCCAAGGGGTAAACTGGCACTGAAAAGAGTCCTTGGCCCAGGTCCTGGTGAGTGTGGTCCCAAATTAAATCCCGACTTCTTGCAATTATTATTGACAACCATCTCATTACTGCTGGTAAGTTTCTTGGCCAGCCTTCCGAAGCCTGAGTCTCCATATCGTAATTACTAATAAAAGGAAATACAAGAAGGAGCACAGGGCAACTGTAATAGACCTGCCAATCACATGTCGACACTCCAGACCCCGCACATTTATTCTGGCACTGCTCAGAAACACCCCAAGCACAGCAGCTAAGGTTTACCTCCGTACCAATTATTCCATGGAGAAACACAAGGACATTTCTTCCTAGAGGTCTAGAAATAAACTATAAATTAACAAGTACAAATTTGCCAGGTACTGAATTGTGTGTGTGTGTGTGTGTGTGTGTGTGTGTGTGTTTGTGTGTGTGTTTTGGAAGGAGCTTGAAGTATTATACAGGATCTAATTCTGGAGAAATCCATGATAGTTTCTCCCAAACATGCTTTTTCAAGAGGAAACTGGACTTTTGGGTTTTTCTGGGAAGATGTTTTGCTTCATATCCAAGAATCTTCATCAGCTCTGACTAGATGGTGGGGGAAATGAAAGGGTTTATACTCCTTACATACAGATGGTCATTTGCATCCTTTTAGAGAGTTGTTGAGGCCACTTGTCCTCAGCATCACCTGAATGGTGCAAATAGATATGGAGCCTTCTTGGAACTGCTGAAAGGACTGTGTTGTTGACTGGGGACAGATGATGCCATATCCCCCCTCTCTGTGTTGAGAGAGGGATGTTCAGTTTTCACATAGATGGCCTGTTTGATCCCTCTTTCAAATCAGTGGTCCTCTCTGTCCAAAATGTGGACTTTGCTATCTTCAAAAGAGTGACCTTTGTCTTTTAAATGCAGGTGGACTGCTGAATCTAGTCCTGATGGGTTTGTTCTTGTGCCATGCGTTTATAAACTGGTTGTTTTGTTTCCCTAATGTACAGATCTGCACATGGCTCACTGCATTGTATGGCATATACCTTCCATTCCTCACCATCCAGTCAGAGCGCAGAAGCTTCTTAGATGAGAAGCAAGTCCAATTGCCTCTTGAAAAAGTACCTTTGGGACAACCATGAACTGTGTGACTGAGAATCTGCATAGATATCCATGGTAGTTTGTTTTTCCCTACCGCAAATGGGAGAGCAGTTACAGAGAGTCTTTGAATTACAACTACAATTGGGGACCAGAACGTCTGTTACTAAGTAAGGCAGGATTTAAGTGATAAGTAAAATAAGACCCTGTCTTATTTTTGGGGAAAGACAATATCACGGATTCTCTTATTCTTCCTCTTCTATCTACTTCTCTTAATGTTTTGCAAGATGGAGGAACACTACATATGGATCATCACATCTACAAAGGAGTCAAATACAGACCAGCAGTATGCAACTCAATCAAGGCATCTTCCAAACCTTCCTTGAAAAAAATCCCAAGCTAATATGCCACAAAGCAAAGCACTATCATCCATTTTCTTTAAGAGTATTTTCTTTAGGAGTAAGCCTACATGACTGGGGGGGCGGGGGGGGGGAGGGGAGACGAAGCTAGGTTAATAAGGAACATCCAAGGCACTAGAATTTCATTACATTTGCCTTGTGGGAAATGAGTGTTTTGTAACTTTGTCAATCACTGCAGATACCTAAAACTATTTTTCAATATTTCTAACATGTTTGCTGAACCAATAAAATAAAAATAAAATACTGCCCAGTTCTGAAATAAAGGTGCACTCTGTATACTTTGCATGTTAGGCCCCAAACCAAGAATGACACATGGTGTGTGTTACAAAGCAGAGTTCTTTAGCGATTGGATTAACCTAACAGAGGATAGAATATTGAATATTGAGGGTTATGATCTGGTATATGGTTGACATGCTTATCTAATATATGACAAGAAGGTGGATAAGATTTTTTAAAGTCATATTTTAAGGAATGCTTTACTGCGTGTCTGGAAAAAATATCAATATAGGTTAAATATAAGATACCTACGTAGGGGGTGCCCAGACACGCTATAGAGAACATAAGTATAGAACAAAAACAAGATGTAATTACATATGCAGAACTTCTTAGTATGGATGGAGGTGTACCACAGTTAAAATCTTTGAATGTACTAAGAGAGGAAAGGATAATTCAAACCTGGTTTCAGTACGGTCAGTTACAGGCTAAATGGAAAAAAGACCAGGAATCTGGTATCATCCAAAATGAGGATAATTTGATAAAACAAATTAGGGACCAGGGTCAAATGCACATAAAAAGGTTGTATAATGTATTGATAGAAATAGACTCAGAAACAGAATTAGTTAAATATTGTATGATAAAATGGGCACAAAATTTTGAAGAACCAATAATGATGGAAACATGGGAAGAGATTTGGGTAAGAAATGTAAAATTTACACAAGCTCAGAACTTGAGAGAGAATTTTTACAAGATGCTGTATAGATGGCATTTAGATCCAAAAAGGCTAGCCTGTATGTATCCGAATCTACAATCTAAATGTTGGTGATGTGATTGTGTTAGTGCCACATATTACCATATTTGGTGGACTTGTAAAAAAGTTAAAGCATTTTGGATAAAAATATGGTGGGTTATTCAAAATATTTTGAAAAAGAGGATAAAGTTCACGCCCCAGTTGTTTCTGTTAGGTATAGTTTCAGATTGTACTGTTATAGAGACTAATTTGATTTTGAACCTAACGACGGGAGCAAGATTGTTGGTGGCACAGTATTGGAAGAAGGAAGAGTTGCCCACTATCCAAGAATGGACGTTAAAAGTAGTAAACTTAGCAGAGATGGCCAAAATCTCAGCGTATCTGAAGGACCCCTCAGATGAGAAGTACAAGCTGGACTGGAGAAGATGGATTGACTATATTCAAAACAAATACCGGACTAAAAAAATTAAGTTAGCTTATGAATGAAGGCATAAGGAACGCTACAATTTATTTAAAGCTAGTTTAATAAAGCGAGAGAGTAACATGTTAAAATTAGTTAGCTTATGTTAGCGTATGGTTGTTAAATGCTTATACCCTGTATTTTGCTCTGGGAGGTCGGGGAGAGGGAGGGAGGGAAGAGGGGTAGGGATGGGGGAAGAGGGAAGGGTAAGGGGGTAATAATTGTAAAACTTATTAAAAATTTTAATTAAAAAAAGCAGAGTTCTTTAATGTTTCACATCTACAGTATAATAGGCAGAGTCCTGCAAAACCTAAGACTCTACTGTCTGCTTCTACAATATAATAACCAATTTTGTTGTATATACGATGTACAATGACAATAAAGACTATACTACATACTACATGAGGTAAAGGGAAAGGTTCTCCTCGAACATATACGCTAGTCATTCCCGACTCTAGGGGTGGTGCTCATCTCTGTTTCAAAGCCAAAAAGCCAGCGCTGTCCAAAGACGTCTCCGTAATCATGTGGCTGGCATGACTAAATGTCGAAGGTGCACGGAATGCTGTTACCTTGCCACCAAAGGTGGTTCCTATTTTTGTACTTGCATTTTTATATGCTTTCGAACTGCTAGGTTGGCAGAAGCTGGGACAAGTAATGAGATCTCACTCCATTATGCAACACTAGGGATTCAAATTGCCAAACTGCTGACCTCAGCATCTTTAGCCACATATTACAGTCCCTACATATTACATATACTCTGTGAACTATTAGGTAGGGGCTGTCTTCATCATCTTTCTCTCACTATACTATCTGGCTGAGTTGCCTCTTAGTCCTGGGATGCACCCCCTCTTCCTCCTGGAAGCCCACCATCCTCATTTCTAGGATGCACACCCTTCCTCCTGGGAGTCAACCTCTTGACTGAGTAACCACCTCCTTCCTGCTGGGGTGCACCCCCTTCTTGCTGGGAGTTCACCACATTGGCGCTGAGCACAAAGAGCACCCTGCACTATCACTATTAAGCAATTGAGTAAGATAGCTGGTAACATCCTAGTACTTAGTAATCCTGTAGGAAATAAATATATAATAATTCTGATACATAACATTAACTACAATTTGTATTTTCTAATAAGCATCCCATTTCTACAACCTAGAACTAAGATGTAATTTCCTGAAAGTTAGTGAGTGGAACAACTTGGTTCCAGAAGTTGTGAAAGTTCCAACACTGGAAGTTTTTAAGAAGAGATTGGACAACCATTTGTCTGAAGTGGTGTAGGGCTTCCTACCTAAGTAGGGGGTTGGACTAGAAGACCTCCAAGGTCCCTTCCAACTTTGTTATTCTATTCTAATTCTAGTTCTAATTCTAATTAATAATGTATCATAATACTATACATTTCCATATAAGAAACAGCCACCCATCTAGCTCATGATTCTATGCTGATTACCTGAGCCTAGACAGGTGGTGTATTACAAGTCCCAGTATTGCTCTTCCTTCTAGTGGGATATGAAAAGCAGGATCTTCTAAACACAAATTGTAGCCAAAGTTCATCCAATCAAGTATGCAACAGCAAAATATCGAGGAAAAAAAATCAGACGAGAACAAAAAATAACAGCATGGACTAATTTTAAAAAAAATGACAAACATTCAGTAGAACAAAATGAAACCTATATTCCAAACTACTATTTTTTTTCCAGTGGCTTTTAGGTGCAATTTCATATGCATTCTGTTTTTGTGTCATTTTAACATCTATTTTATTGTCAATGCTTTGCTGTTTGAAAGAGCTAGTCTGCAATCAGAGTGACACATTGCTACATATTTCACATATCCTAATGGAAAACTTTGAAGATGCATATCTTTCAATACAGATGTTTGGTGTGGAATGTTTTGGTGGTAATTAGAATGTGACTAGGAATGAATACACTCTTCCAAAGACCCAACATTTATTTATGAAGGCTGATGAAACTCTAAAATCATAGAATTGGAAAGAGACTTTTAGTCTATCAGATCCTTCAGTGTCTGAAAAAAAAAAGCAAAGCATGATACAGGTAGTCGTTGACTTACAACCACAATGGGGCCTGCCCACTACTGTTTCAAGTTGTGATGTCCATAAACAAGTCATCAAATGACCAACCCAAGTTTGCAACTTTTTTTGTAGCTGTGACTAAGTAAAACATCATGGTTGTTAAGCAAATACTGCAGTTATTAAGTAAATTTATTGTTTGCTATAGGTCTACTTTTATAGGTAAAACTGTCTGTCAGGTTTCCTAAAAATGCCCTAAATGATTCATGAGTATAGAGCCAAGTTTCAATACAAAACTAGTCATTTATTAGGAGCATCATAGGCAAGATATTTTCGCAGTCAGATCTAAGCTTCGTTTGAGTGATAGCTGACCTTTATCCCTGTTCCTTCCCTCCCCTCAGTCTGTGTCATAAATCACAATCCCTAATGAGGTGTACCCCTCCCAAGCCTACTGCAGTAATCTGAGATCCGACTTCAGCCGACAGTATGCGTGGAATGCACTTCCCTCTTCTCTCACTATGGCAACGTTGGGAGTTGACATTAGGATGTAGAGGCTGGTTATCATCAAAACTGTGTAAATTGTGATGACATGACTGTGGGATTCTGACATTGATTGCAAATTCAGGTTGGTTGCCAAGCACCTAAATGCAATCATGTGACCTCAGGCGAGGAGACATTATAACGTTGGAATCAGATCATAAGTACCCTTTTTTTGGGGGGGGAAAGGGGTGGGTTGTCCATCATAACTTCAAACAGTCACTATGCAACCAGTCATATATCAAGGAGTAGCTCTAATTAACAAAGTAAGTATTGTGAGTCAATTAAACAAAACCCACTACTTACATACTTCAATAAAAAAATTAAAATGCAAGTACATCTGAATGGGATTTGCATCTTGACATCTCTATTTCTGCAAAATTATTTTGACATCAGCTTGGTTTCTCCAAATCTTTGTTCAGTGTAGGAATCCACATTAAAACTTCACTGAAGATAGTGGTCTAAGCTCAGCCTGAACATATCCTCTAAAGGAAACCTCTAATTTTCTTTCAAGTTTGATTGACTCTGTCCCCTATCAGTTACAACAAACTTGTAAAGTTATGGATACAGTGGTAGCTCTTCCAATGAGCCTCTTTAGCATTTGTTCAAGCTTTGATGCTACAATTAGTTGTTATTAGCCACTCTGGAAAGCTTTGAAGACTGGCAGAAATATATGTCAATTAAAAATGAGTAAAATCTCCAGGGGAAATCTCCAGGATTCTCAGTCAGCTACCCCTCAAAGCCTCAAGGTAAGACTCATTTTCTGAGATAGATAAAGGGATGTAAATGTGACAGCTGAGCAGCCTTATATGCAGGAAACATTAGAGAATGTTTCCTGCATACTGCGTACTGTGTGAGAAAAAGATATCCAACTGCATTCCACTTCTTTGGTTGGAGAAGGAATATGATACTGGACCACATATTGGCCAGAGTGAATGAAAGTGGCCCTTAAAATGTGATGACTAAATGGAATACAACAAGGAGAAAACTATAGCTGTTAGATATTTCTATAGCAATACCAATAAATTCTAGCACAAACATTCCAGGTTGCCATTGAAAGTCAAAGCACTATATTGCTTCTCTTGGTTTATGCCATGGTAGCACAGTTGTTAGAATGCGGCACTGCAGGCTATGTCTGCTGACTGCTGGCTGCCAGTAGTTCGATTCTCACCAGCTAACTCTGCCCACTGCCAGGAGTTCGATCCTAACTGGCTCAAGTTTGAATCAGCATTCCATCCTTCCAAGGTTGGTAAAATTAGGACCCAGATTATTGGGGACAATATACTGACTTTGTAAACTGCTTAGAGAGGCTGTAAAAGCACTGTGAAGCAGTATATAAGCCTAAGTGTTATTGCTATTTATGTGCATGCAAGTTTAAAGGAGCAATGTTCACTATATGCAGCTTTTGATTGTAAATCCCAAAGCGAATAACTCTTTTGTCAGATAGAGAAGGACATGCCCTGTGTTGACTCCCACTAAATACTATCTTTTTCTTAGAGTATATTTGTATTTGTATTTATTTAGTTTGTCAAACATGTACAAGAAAATAGGCATAAGTATAAACATGAACAAAGGAAATGAGTACAAATAAATGGGGACAGTAGGACAGGGACAGTAAGCACACTGGTGTGGCATACCCCCTTTATGGACCTCTTAGGAATGGGGTGAGGTCCACGGTAGACAGTTTAAGGTTGAAGCTGTGAGGGTTAGAGGATGTAACAATGGAGTCAGGTAGAGCATTCCAGGCGTTGACCACTTCATCAACTCTTTTGCTGAAGTAATATTTTCTGCAATCAAGTTTGGAGCAGTTTACTTTAAGTTTGTATCTATTGTTTGTATTATTGAGGTTGAGATGGTAAGACATTGTAGCAGACAATTTTGTGTACTGTGCTTAGATCATACCACAGGTGGCACAGTTCCAGACTGTCTAAGCCCAAAATTTCAAGTCTGGTGGCATAGGGAATTTTACTGTGAGTTGAATTTTATTGTGAATTTTATTGTGAGTTGAGTTGAATGTGGTATAGGGCACCATGAAAATGTTTTAAAAGTGGGCATATTCCATAAACAAGTCCATCAATATTCTTATATCTGAATAATCTGGACATCTGAAGCTTCTAACTGATTTAATAAAAAAAGCCCACATACAATATATATTGCAATCACCTAAATGAAATTAAGGCACGTTACTACAGCCAGATCAGGTGGGGAGTATTTTGCTCTTTTAAAGACCTCTCAGAAATCATTTTAATTAAGTGGGGAGTCTTACTTTACATCCCAGAATCCCACTGTGAGCTTGATGTCAACATGTCCTAGATGATATACTGGCAACGATAGATGGGGAAAACATTGTTTCCATCTTAACATTCTTGGATGTTTCTGCTGGCATAAAAAATTCTCTCAATCCATGTGTTATGTCACTGTTAAACATAACAACTGAAAGTGAGTTCAGTGTGTCAGCCAAATTAGTATGAACATAACAGACTGAAGCAACTAAAAAAGACATGCACTAGAAAACACATGCACATGATTACACACTCACGCACTGAAACAAAAAGACACATATATACATATGTCTATTCTGAAGAGGCTTGTAGTACTAGCACACTTTGATGTGTATTTTTTACTATGGCGAAACCTCAATTTCCAAATCTGGTAACTATATTTCCTTTAGCTCAAGGGTGAGGAGTCTGTCACATTTCAGATGTTTCTGTTGTGGCCAGCAGATCTGGCAGCAGATTCGGACAGTGAGGAGATTGGGGAGGAACATGGGCCAGTCCTGGAGTCTCTGGGGAAGGCTCTGACGAGTGCTCTGCATTGGAGGCAGAGAGGGGGCCAGGACCCATCTGACAGTTATCAGCTGCCTTTGGAGTTGGACATCAGTGGAGCTGAAGAACATTTGCAGCCTGTTCCCAGCATGTGCATGCGCAGAGCTGCCAGGAGAAGGGAACAGCTAAGGAACAAGGGCCGACTCGGGAGTAAAGCCACAGGTGGACGGTGAATGGCCCCTCCCATAAAGAAGAGCGAAAGGGGAGGGGAGTTTGCAGGAGACAATTAGTTCAATTCATTAGGGTGAAGATCTCTTCCTCACTTCTTGCCAAGTATTGTCTGCTACTGGCATTTGGAAGATATTGGCCTGGCAGCTCTCCAAGCCTGATAAATGTCTGTAGTTGCGAAATCTTATAAAAGACTGTTGGCCAGGACTTTGCTGGAGAGGAATTCACTTTAAAACTAAATAAAAGGGGTTTTATAGGGATGAGGAGTCGGCTTCCTGCTTTTGGGAAACCTTGGTCAGAAAAGTTTCTGAATTAAGTCCTAAACTCTCTCTTAAGATGGCTCACAGCAACCAAAGTTCCTGGAAGTTTGAACTTCAGCATTACTGGAGCACATAAGAACATCTAAACCAAATGATTTTGCATTAGGCTCTCACATGATCCCCAGCAAGATCTGGGAATTGCATCTTAGCATGTGGAAAATAATTCCAGTTCTGGAAGATTCTTGAGGGGACCTCCATGATATTTATAATTAGCCTAAGAGAAGCCTACAATGATAATTGCATTGACTACATCCACCTTGAGAGTGGTATAATCTGGAGCTTTCTTGATGGGAGGAATGAAATGGTGGATTGTCCTTATAGGGGTGGGATTTTACTAGTTCGGACTGGTTCGGGTGAACCCATAGCTCCAACAATCATCTGGGAGTGAACTGGTTCACTCTGACAATCAGCTGGACCTACCCACCCGCCCTTGCTTTTTACTGACCCAGCAGTAATGCAGAAGGTAAGTTTTCTCAAAGCTTTGTGTGATGCACGCGATCACTGAACTGGTTGTTAACCAGTAGGATCCCACCACTGCTTATGCCACTTGGAGGGAGAAATTGGCTGAAGGGAGATCCTTTCTAAAACTTAGTAGTATTTATCTAGTTTTTAGATAATGAGATTTCTGTCTACGGATGAGCAACAATAAAGATACCACTCAGATCAGCTTATTAAGTTGTTTTTGGTTCCTTCTGCTTGACAAGTATTTAAGCAAATGAAAAAGTAGGCATATATTTAATAGCTAACTATATTAACTAAATAAAGTGGATTTTCTTGCAGACCAATACTGATACAGTATACAGCACACATTGCATCTATTAATATAAACATTAATAAATTGAGATATGATGATGGTACTGGCACTATCTATAAAATAGATGTTAGCAGGCATGTGAAAAGCAAAGATACTTAAAAAAACCTCACAATTCCCTTGGCTATTTCCTTCCTCTGGCTATCATTTGAAGCAAGACATCTACATAGCAAGATTCCTTATTTGGGGTAAGTAATGTTCCTTGGTTTTCTCTTTGATTCATTTCAGATTTACCAGCCAGCTGCCTAGATCAATTGGACTAGCCAAGTTCCCATGGGGGGGGGGGGGGTGGAGGGGTCCCCTGGCTATTAAAGGGGCTCAGTCACAAATCAGTTATAGTAGTGTTTGTTCCATTCCAAGAGGAAAGACAACATGAAAAGCTTGTCTGGCAGATTTATTGATTACATTTCACCAGTGACCAGCAAGAAGCAAACACTCTGAAAAATCCCCAAAGGTGATCATTAGCACTGAGTAACTGTCACTAAACATTAGCACCAGCAGCAGACTGGAGCAAAGGCAAAAAAAAAAGCACAATAATTTAAAGGCAAGATTATCTCTCTCAAGAGAGAAGAGAAAGTCCACTTGCATTAGGCAATGCTCTTTGCAAGAAGGGAAGTACAATGACACAACTGCTTAATGCATCTATGTAAAGCAACACCACATGGATCAGACACTCCTGATCATCAAACAGATCCAACCCTCTCACCTGTGGTGGGATGCAACTGGTTTAACTACTGGTTTGGTGAGTGTGTGCTTCACACTCCATCCCCTGCGCCGCACCTCCCTCCCACGCCACACCTCCCCACGGCCCATTTTGGGCCTAGGAGGACTCTTTGAAGCCTCCTGAGAGTGAAAATGGGCCACGGGGGGCACACACCCCTCCGGCCCATTTTGGGCCTAAGAGGCCCCCTATACTTACCAGGGGCCAGAACGGGGCATGTGGGGACTCCTGAGAGGGGTGGGGCGGGGCCAGCTGGTTGTTGGAATTACCCGTTCGCTGAACCGGATGTAAAATTAACATCCAGTTTGCCTGAAGCTGTCCGAACTGGTTGAATCCCACCACTGCCTTTCGCCATATATGTTACAGTTACCAGAATGCAAATATTATGATCATGCCCAATTCTGCAAAGTCAATCAGATATTGCTTATGGATCTCACCATTAGTTAAAGCCATGTCAATGAAGGAACAATTTCCAGGAGAAACAGCTGCACTACAGCAGAATAGATGAATGTTGTGTTTTTGAAAGACAAAGATATAATGCACTTCCTAGATATGTTAAACATTGTTCTAGTTCAGGGGTGTTAAACTCACATCCTTCATGCACCGCCCATGCCCTGTTTAGTTGGCACCTCTTTTCTAGTTGGTGAAAGGCCATTTAGATGACAGTACATAGCTGATCTTGGCTAACCACACAAGATAAACAGGATCAGAGCCAGTTTAATACTGGGCCTGGAATTAACCAGGAAATAATAGGTATATAAGCTCTTGAAAAACACCCAAGAAGGTAGCAGCAAACTATTCTTGTCTCGTGTATATAGAAATGTATATAGTTTATAAGATCTACTTGAAAGAGACTTTACTTTCAAAAACTTGGGGAAAGTAAAGCAGACTTTAACTATGATGTCAGAGGGCCTCAGAACACAAGAATAAATTATTCTATAAAAAGTACTGTATTTACTTCTTAGGGAATTTTATCAATTCATTGGAGCAACTATCTAATGGGTCACGAAGATCTTACCACAGGTGAGCATATTAACCTTTGCAGCAGAATAACAGCAAGACATGAAAAGGAATAGTCTACTTCATTTCATGGGCAACATACTCTCCACCAATGTTTTATTGGAGAGTGACAGCTGGGAGCTTCTGGTTGTTCCAAAGGCATGTAATAACCTTCAGAAATGTAAAATGAGTCTCCCCAGTTTTGCTTTTTATGATAGATTAGTACACATATTAATGCATGTATGGTGACATGGTCAAATAGTAGATATCCATCTAAAAAGAAAAGCAATGAACAGTTGGGAAGACAGCTTTTTTTAAAAAAAAATCCTTTGGATTTTTACTTAATTTTGTTTCCATGATGATGATAAGGTGAAGGTGAAGATTCCTCTTGCACATATGTGCTAGTCATTCCCAGCTCTAGGGGGTGGTACTCATCTCTGTTTCTAAGCTGAAGAGCCAGCGCTGTCTGATGACAATTCCGTTGTCATGTGGCCGGCATGACTAAACGCCGAAGGTGCACGGAACACTGTTACCCTCCCACCAAAGGTGGTTTCTATTTTTCTACTTGCATTTCACTTGCTTTTGAACTGCTAGGTTGGTAGAAGTTGGGACAAGTAACAGGAACTCACTCTTTTATGTGGCACTAGGGATTCGAACTGTTGAACTGCCTACCTTTCTGGTTGACAAACTCAGCATCTTAGCCACTGAGCCACTGTGTCCCCTTATGATGATAATAGTGATGGCAATTTCTACTTTGCCCAACCACCAAACTTCTCAGGATCCAGAGAATATAAGCAGCCCCCTTCTACTGAACTGTGTTATTCCAGCAGTTCTACCTTGTTGATTTAGACTTGTCACCTGCAAACGACCATGGATAAGTCATTCATAGTCATGCTGTTTATGAAAATGAAGGAAAGAGGAAGAAAGTGGGGGAGAGTGCTTAGGCACTTATGCTTCCAGTTGTCACCACATAACAATGGTGGGTTCTGGATCCTGCTGCAACTGGCACGGTTGCAACGGGGTCCGGCGTCTACCACATGAATGTGCACACTGCATGCGCACACATGCGCAGCAAGTGCATTCATCCTTACCTCTTGTGAAGTCTCCACGTAGCTCCATGATGCTCCAGCTGCTCGGCAGAGTGTCGCGCAGGCACCGTGCACTCTGTGCTCATGCACAGAAGTGCCAAAGAGCTCAAATACAGGTAAGGAGCTCGGGTGGGTGGGTGGGCCCTCTGGAGCACCGTACCAGAATGATACCCGGTGCTCCAGGCAGGCACCGGTACGTCCGGTGTACCACCTGCAACCCACCGCTGCCACATAAGCGTAAGATCTTCCTTCTCTCCAGTTTTTCCTTAAATAATGGAATATACACAGTGCACACAGAAAACTGATTCCAAAGCTATTTTTCAAGCCGTGTCCTCCCCCCACCCCCCACCACCTTAACCTAACAGGTGATCTATCTTTGGTGTCCATATGCCATTACTTCAGGCAAAAAAAAAAAGTTTTACATTTCTCCTTCATTCTCAAATGACATTGCTCCGGCTGCCAAATGAAAATGCTTCAATGGCTAGATAGATTGTTAATGTTGCCAATCCTAAAAAGAAAGGAAAAAAGAAGGGAAAAAACCATTCCCAGGACAGGATCAAGTCAGTGTTCTTGCTGAGAAGGTTTGCAATGACTCCAACAAACAATAATTTAACCTTCATGTCAGGCTACAAACAAATTAAGGGACTCTCAAAGAGAGCCACAGTGGGAAAAGACAGTTCAGAATTAACTCAAAAGAGAAGGATCATACAAAGATGTCTATAGACCAAATGACTCCAGGTAAATTTCAGCCCTTTGAGGTAGTCTAGGCAAGAAGATCAAATCATGATCATTCACACTACATTCATTGTAAGAATCTTGCAAATCTGAAAGCATTTATTTCCTTCTGGAAACAGTTTAGTTTCCAGAAAACTAGGGAGGGTCCCTTCTGAAATATCTCCCATGTTCCCTTTTTTTCTGGTGGGCCAAGATACCTTTTCCTTGATGGTTGTCTAGCCTGTGCCACTTCCTCCTGCCTTCCAAGGTCATTCCCAGATCAAGCCAATCACATCTGGAAAAGACGATCTTTGGTAGAATTGTGGATTTCACAACTACTCTAACCAATTTCCCCATTACAAAATGCAGTTCACTCTAAATTATTTATGCCTGTGTCCATAACAAAGGTGGTATTCAGCAGGTTCTGACCAGTTCTGGAGAACTGGTAGCAGAAATTTTAAATAGTTCAGAGAACCGGTAAATACCACCTCTGATTGGCTCCACCCTCATCTATTCTCTGCCTCCCGAGTCCCAGCTGATCGAGCGGGAATGGGGATTTTGCAGTAACCTTCCCCTGCCACGCTCACCAAGCCACGCCTGCCAAACCATGCCACGCCCACAGAACCAGTAATAAAAAAAATTGAATCCCACCACTGGTCCATAAGTGTGTGAATAAAGGAATAACCATAAAGAAGGTTATCTTTGAAGAATCATCTCATTTCCTGGGTACCCACATGAGCACTCTTCATGTTCTACCATCTGAAATAAAGTAGATGATCGTTTCTAAAAAAACATTTTCTACTGTGGGCCTCAGTTGAGGAACGACTTCCCCAGAGAGACAAATTTTCTGCTTGGTTTCTTGATATCTGGGTACCAGACAAAGTTTTTTCCCATGAAAACATCCCAAGATAATTCTAATATATGATTTTCCATTCTCTTAGCCCCAAACCACCAACCCACAATTGCCTGCTGGCTGTGGATGCAGGGAAATGTACCCAGTAATAATATAAGGTGGTACAGAAGGAATAAATAATTGCAAGGAAGAATCCGAGATAGGATTGTTATTTTGCCTGCATTCTCTTGTTCAGAATTACAGCTTACCTCCTAGGAAACCCTGGAGCAAGCAGCAAGTTTTAAGCAAGGATTTCTTATCCACCAAGAACCCCAGTCTAGGTGGAGGGTCTTTCAATCCTCTGTAGCAAAATGGAATTTTGGTAAATAGGAAATCAACTACCCGCTTCCCAACCAGCAGTTTTCAACAGGAAAGGAAGGAATAAAAAAACCTGTACTTTTTCCCACTGAGGAATGGAATACTCATGTTGATAAGACTTTTCATGCTCAACTCCTTCTCCTATTACCTTTCTTTCCTTTCTTTGTCCTAGTTTTACAATGCTATGGAGGTTGACCACCAATTACACAACACTAAACTATCATCCAATGGCAGGAATATCACAAACATCCGAGAACCATGTTGGTGAACCTTTTCGGCACTAGGTGCTGAAACTGGAGTGTGTGCACATGCCAGTAATCGGAAGAGCAACAACCCAGTGTGCATGCCAGGAAGATGATCTTCCAGCATGTGCATGCGCACAGGTCACCTGGTATTCCAGTTTCTGGTACACATGCATGTGTAAAGACCAGCTGTGCAGTGCACATGTGTGGGCTGGAAACCAGGAGAACAGCCACCCGGTGTGCATGCGCGTGTGGGGAAGATGATCTTCCAGTTTCCAGCGCATGCATGCACACCTGGTCTTCTGGTTGTGAAGACCAGCTGGTTGGCGTGCCGGAACCTGGAAGACCAACAAGTAATGGCTTGTATGTCTGGAGAGATGGCTCTACGTTCCACTTCTGGCAAATATGCCATAGGTTTGCCATCACAGTCTGAGAAGAACCTGCTAAAGAAATCAAAAACAAAAGTATTTGGTGCTTAATGTCCACTCATTCAGTAACCATTACAATGGTGCTGAATGAGGAAGATTTACAAGGGGTAAACAGCTGCAGCTGTTGAAGCACCTCTCCTTCCCAAAGTTCTTATAATCACAATTAGGGCAACCAGATCAAAATTACAGTGTCATATTGTTCTGCCAAGCAAAGTCAATGAAGAAGTTGGCAGAAGATACAAATAATGACCACGTGACTGGCAGAGGTGGGTTTCACATAATTTTACTACTGATTTGCTGCACACTGAAACTGTGAGCGGGTGCATGCAGCCCTCCACGCATGTGGCTTGCACGCATGCTAATGGCTGAGAAAATGTGGCTAAATAGGATGGAATAGTGCTGGGGTGGGTGGATTAACCCACAGGTCGCCTACTACCAGTTTGCCTGAACCAGTAACTGGCTGAGTATCACCACTGGTGACTAGGAGATGCTATAACTCCACAGAATTCAGGTAATGACAATGATTGAGACTGCCATAAGTTGGACCAGTCATGTGACATTGTGCCTTATGCCTGAGTCACTTATTAATGGGTTCCTGGTTCCAAATCGAAGACTTCCTGTTCTCTTCACTCAAGGAATGCCTTGGTAGGGAACATTAATTCCAAAGATGAGTTGAGATGATGTATCAGGGCTGAATGCATTTTGATCCAGGCTGAATTTTTAGAAGTCTTCCCACTGTTTTATTTTCTTCTTTCCTTTCCCTTTAGTTCCCAACATTGGAAGAAAGCTTCGGACAAAAAACAGTTTCAAGAAAGATGTGAATCTACATATTTTGCGAACATTTTCTGGAATCCTTAATCAAGGAGTTTGAGTTGGTTCTAAACTCTCCCCCCTTTCAACACTGCCCTCCCTTGAAAGAGGAGGAAGAAAAATGCTATCAGCAAACATTTGCAACCCTCTATGTATACTGTCTATCCCCCCTTATATGTTTCCATACAGTTCTGAGATATTGGCAATTATTATTTAAGTCAAAAGGGAAAAAGAAGAATAATTTACACCATCCATCATTGTTTCCTTGTATGAATAAATTACAAGACACCGCAGCAAATCAATTGTGGGGAAAGAAACAGCCCATGCCAAACACCGTGCTTATGTGTATAATTTCCTTAATGTTTTCCATCCTCATATATCAAAAATACAGAATGAATTTGGCAAACCTGATGCAGGAGAAAGCTCATTATGCCAAAGTCTCGCAGCCAGTCCACATAATAAGAGAAAAAAAGGGAATGTCTAATCCTCTAGAAGTAGCAATAAGATCTTTGGGGCCTGATTGTCCTTCCCAATTTCTTTTGCCAAAGAGGTTCATACAGTAGAAAATAACCTCTTACGTGATGAGATTTAGAACTCACAATTTCACAGTTCATGGTTTGTGTAGGAACTTTCTTAAGCAAGGGCTGATTCAAATCTACTCGAGGCCATATGTGAAAAGCTGCCTTCTAACAGATCAGATTTTCCATCTAAACCAGTATTGCCAAGAGACCGGTTCCCTTGAGTCCTTTTTATTGAGAAATAAAAAGATTTCTCCCATCCCCTGCCTGCTCTTGTTTAAACACTAAAGAAGCCGAGGATTACTTTTGAAGGAAACATGTCCATTTCTGTCAAGCTGCAGTCCCTACCTATAATACAGCAGGGGAATCCTGCCAACCCTGCCAAAATTTTGAAGTGAGAGATTCATAAAAACTATAGAATAATCTCTAAAATAAACTTAACCTTGTCAATGACCCAGCTTCACTTGCTTGCTTTAGTCTGCCTCCAATAAAGCATCTCATTCCCCACAAAATGTCCTATTGCAGTGATGGCTAACCTTTTTGTCATTGCACACCCCCACCCATAATGCAATGAGTGTGTGACAACCCCCTAAGCATGCATGGTGACCCCCCACATTCTCCCCCTGCATGCTTGTGCAACACCCCCCCCGTGTGACTTCCCACGACCTGTTTTGGGCCTAGTACACCTCCCTGAAGCCTTCTGGGAGCAAAAATGGACTGGCGGGAGGGGCATGCACATGTGTGGTAGAGCTGAGCTGGGGTGATGGCTCTCATGCCTGTGGCACGTGTGCCATAGATTCGCCATTACAGTCCTATTGTCTCTGACCATCAAAAGTTGCCCATCCCAGTTAGTATGAAAGATACGTTTTGTCAGACAGTGTTTCTCAACCTTGACCATTTTAATGATGGGTGGACTTCAACTCCCAGAATGCCAGAAGTCCATCAAGGTTGAGAAGCACTGTTCAAGAGTATTTACTAGACTTTGCAGCATACACGTACTTTGTTCGTGTATACAGCACTACTTCTACCTTTGAAGTCTGAAGAGAAAAAACTCCAGTGAGGACTCCATTTTGCCAAAATGCAGCAATCTCATGATTTACAATGAGATTACACTTTTTCTGACCACCTCCTACACATTTCCTGCTAATACTAAATCATACATCCCATGCACATTAAAATTGGGAGATAATTTATGCAAGGTGTATCAGTTAATATTAATCAGCTGTTAGGCACGCTCAATTTTGAGTTCTGGGGGTATTTTATGGCTCCTTAGAACAATAGGTTCCTGTTTTTCAGTCCAATTTGCCTTTCCTGTTATCTCATTCAGTTATCTTTCCCTAGCTAGCCATTTCCTCTCGCAGCTGTTTTTACAGCTTGTATTCTTCCTTTCTCCACTTTGAAGACCCAGCTAATTTTTGCCTGCGTGTCTATCTCATAAACTGCCTTTATGCTACCATTTCCTCATTCCTATCCATTGTAGTTTCTTTGACAGGCTTGTTTCTCCACTCAGTAAGGTTCTACTACACAGCAGGTTCAATTTTTCTTTTGATATTAAATTTTAAAGACCATTCACTTTTTCCTATCACCTGCTCCTCAACCACTTTGAAACTCATCAAATTTGGTACTCAACACGTTCTGATGTGAAAATTTTGTCCCAGTACTCATTGTTTGTTTGCTACTCAGTGTATAAGTTAGAACTTGTTCGTATTGTCTGTCTTGTGATTCACTACATTATTCTTTAGGGGAAACATTTGTTTGGTACTTATCATTTTTGGTATTCATTGTGCCTCCTGGAACCAATTAATGATGAGTACTGAGATACTACTGTTCAAGATTTACAATGTAGAAGTGCCCCACATATTTTCCTCTCCTATAAGGTATCTTACCTTCAAATGCAGGTAGAAATAATTATCTAGCAACACTTTTTGTTGAGAAAATTTGCACTGATTCTTCTGTTGTTTTAAGAAACTGCAGAAAACCTGACTAAAAAAGAGAAAGCAGTCCAAAGATAATTGTATATACGCTAATTTGACTCATTTCCATATGAAGATTACATTGCCGTAATTTTATAAGCATTGGGATATGAAGAATTTGTCTTTCTTTCTTTCTTTCTTTCTTTCTTTCTTTCTTTCTTTCTTTCTTTCTTTCTTTCTTTCTTTCTTTTTTCTTTCTAAAAGAGAGCCCTATTTTTTATGTTAACCACCAATAAATCACAACCAGGAGGTGAGTCCATTTTCCACATAACGGAAGGCTCATTCCAAAGACTTACCATGTGGTGTTTCTGATTGTGTGGAGAGGCGGTGATCTGTGGCATCCAGCCATGTGCCAAACTGGGTGTTACAACGCTCCTGCAATCGGTGTGAGATCCTGGGAAGCAGGGTATGAACCCATCCTGAATTCTCTGCTGTTGAACGACAACATCAACAAAAACAAAATATTACTGTAAGATAATAAATATCCAATCTTACAAAGGTGCTTTTTCAAGAAGCAAGTGGACTTAAATGATTTTATAAATGATTTTATAGGCACTAATTCAAAGAAAAGCCAGAAAGTCCAGTTGAAAAGAGCACTTTTGGGACAACTATAACCTGGATAACAGAATCTCCATAGACATCCAAACTTACAGAAAATAGCTATAGCAATAGCAGTTAGGTTTATATACCCCCAGGCTGTGGGTAGAGTTTACCTGCAATTCTGCATTTTAACCATTGTGCCACCAGAGCTTGTTATCAAGCTTTCTTTGATCTTTTCCTATGTTTTTATATCATATGCCTGATCATCTCTGGTAAGTTATTTTATCTCAGACACATCAACTGCATGTGGCTGGAAAAGTCCTGGCTGAGTTTTTAAAGGGGCAAAGATTGTCCAAATTGGTATAGACCAGGGATGTCCAAACTTGGTAACTTTAAGACTTGTGGACTTCAACTCCCAGAATTCCCAAAGTCCACAAGTCTTAAAGTTGCCAAGTTTGGACACCCCTGGTATAGACAGTATAAGGGGTCAGAGGCTGACACAGAGAGAATAAATGTTAATGTAGACTAACATCATGAAAGAAAGAAAAATGGTTTGCCTATTAGAGGCAGGGTGGCGCGGTGGTTAGAATGCAGTACTGCAAGCTATTTCTGCTGCCTGCCGGCTGCCTGAGTTCACATCTCACTAGGCTCAAGATTGACTCAGCCTTCCATCCTCCCAAGGTCAGTAAAATGAGGATTGTTGGGGGCAATATGCTAACTCCGTAAACTGCTTAGAGAGGGCTGTAAAAACATTGTAAAGCGGTATATAAGTCTAAGTGCTATTGCTAGAGATAATGAGAGGCCCCATTTCACATTTGAAACCATCAGCTCTAGAAGGTAGACTACACTAAGGCAACAATGCCATGAAGACAGGATTATTTTTTTTTTCAGTAATCCTTGACTTTTGACCACAATTGGGACCAGAATTTCCATTGTTAAGCAAGGTGGTTGTAAGTGAGCCGCAGGTAATTTTATGATATCTTTCCCATGGCTGTTAAACAAAACATTGCAATTATTAAG
Source organism: Natrix helvetica (assembly GCF_964273705.1). Classification (NCBI taxonomy): domain Eukaryota; kingdom Metazoa; phylum Chordata; class Lepidosauria; order Squamata; family Natricidae; genus Natrix; species Natrix helvetica. Next base: position 127,804,998 of record NC_138554.1, on the reverse strand, counting down.
TGAATCAGGAGGTTGTTAAATGAATCCTGCTTCTCCCGTTGACTTGGCTTCCTGGGAGATGGCTGGGAAGGTTGCAAATGATGCTCGTATGATCCTGGGTAGCTGCAACCATTGTTAATATATGTTGTTGCCTAGTGTCTGGATTTTGTTCTTGTGACTTTGGAGAGGTTATAAGTCAAGGATTTTCTGTACTATAACAGCCATAGTACTGTAGGAAGTTAGCACCCACCCCTCCCTCTCCTAGAAAAATGAAATATCTTAGGAAATATTAAAAAGGCAGAATATTATATCTCCCTGGATGAGAAAAGGAGAAACATGTTTTTAAAGACAAAGCAGCTTCCTGCAGCTTCCTGCCCCCCTCCCACCTTTGTCAATGGGCCATTAAGCCCTGAGCTAGTCTATTCTACATAACAAAGGTAGGATAAACCCCCTACATTTCTCACTACACAACATCAGCCAGTAAGGCTCAAACAAGCTTGGGTCTTGGGACAGCCTATAAAGTTAGCTAAGAAACCCACCCACCCCCCACCCCCAGGAGTCTAACAACCAATCAGAATACATTTCTTACACAGGTACAGGAAGAGGGGACCAGGAGAGGGTATAAAACTCAGGGCTCTCAGCATCTTGACCCTTTTTCCCCCTTCATCCAACACCTTGAAGCATGGGATTGCCTTTCCCTCTGCCCAGGACCTCAAACCATGTGGTCCTGCCACCATTGTAACCATCTTTTACAGCAGCCTCCATGTTTCCAGTGTCTTTCTCCCCACTTGGAACTGAACCCAGATGGACATTTCTTCCCACGGTACAAAATCGTGCCAATTCGAATGTACTTTCTTCTTCCCTTCCTTTATTTCTGTGTGAACTAGAAAGGGGCTTGGCTGAGACATTTTTTCAAGTTAATTTCTTGATCTGGCCTCAGATTCCTTTTATCTGAAAGTGATTCTTCCTCTTGTCCTACATGAATGATAAATGATGGGTCTGAGCTCTAAAGATGCTACATATCGAGTTCAAAACATTTCAAATGCTAAATGTTTTGCAAAACATAAAGGCCCTTTGGGAGGAGATCATGAGATGGGGAAACTCAGGCCAAGGGGATGCTATGTAGGCAGAATTCCGAAAAATAATAATAGGTGGGATTAAGAAAAAAAACATCTCAAAGAAAAAGTATGAAATATTATAGAAACAATTCAACATGATCATGTATAGTAGTGTATGGTAGGGGAGATTGGATCAAGATCAGGCAATGGAGCACTAGAAAGATGGCTCAAAACACAATAAAATTTAGGAGCCTCGTTTTTCTGAAGTGGAACAAAACAAAATTTGAGTTTGTGGGAGTCTCTCTCTCTCTCTCTCTCTCTCTCTCTCTCTCTCTCTCTCTCTCTCCGTGTGTGTGTGTGTGTTTACTTCTGGGATCCCTCTTCCTCTCTCTCCCTCTCTCTCCTTCCATCCTCTCCCTGTTTCTTTCTGTGTTTATATGCCTAGGAAGAAAGACAGAAAGAAGACACCTCACACTAGCAATCTATTTGATGAAAACTCAGTGTAAGTTCTTAATTCTTTGTCTATACCCTTTTGTCTTCTTTTTTCCCTTGAATTTCATATACTTTATTTACTACTATCTTAATATAAAATACAAATGAAATTAAAGACAGGAATAGGATATGGAAAAATAGGGAAGACAAGGGGAAAGTGAACTGAGGAAAAGGGAAAAAAAACCAGTGGCTTCGAAAAACTTTTGCTGTTTTAGAGGACAAAATGAACTTTCTCTCTCAACTTTTTATTTTTATTTAATTAGTAAGTACCGTGTTTTCCTGAAAATAAGACAGTGTCTTATTTTCTTTGGACCCCCAAAATAAGCACTTGGCCTTATTTTCGGGGAGGACTTATTATTTTTAAGTTGCAGGAGGTGGCGAGCGGGGTTACCTCATGGCTGCTGCTGTGTTGCAATATTTTTGGGGAGGGCTTATTTTCAGGGAAACAGGATACTAGCCATTTCTATAACAACAAGCTAATCTAATAATCAAAACAGTCAAAATTACTCCTTTTTCTGTTTCGAGCACAATGTCTAGAAGCATTCTCTAAGTAGAAACAAAGCTAGAGACATTCTTTTCCTTAATTACAACAATTAATTTTGTTATCTCTGCCAGTTCCATTCCTTTTTACATCCATTCTTCCATAGTGGGAATTGACATATCTATCCATTTTGGCATATATAAAATTCTCACTGAAATTCTTTAACATAGATAGTAACAAGATTCAATTTTTCCCACGACGTTTATCCAATAGAGCTAAGAGGAAAACTAATAAAAGTCTGAATACCATATATTTTTCACCCTTCCTACTAGCATCTAACTATCTAGGTCGAGGAATCCTGCTACAATTATGCTGTAGATACTCTCAGATGATGAATCCAATAAACAATAGGCTTGAGGTTTCTAATCCAATAAACAATAGGCTTGAGGTTTCTAACTAGCTCTCTTCCTTGTCAAGAGGAAAAATTGTTCACTCAGTATTAGCTTGCAAGTAATCTGAGTTTCAAAAAGGATGTTGGGGCAATTCTCGCCATAACTAAATTAAATGCAAGTGTGACTTTAAGCAGGTGGCAGCTTTGATTTGAAATAGAGGTTACTGTGAGATAGTAAAAAGTGAAGGGTTGACACCAAAGGGAATTAAAGGACTGATTTCACTTATTGGAGTACATTTATTTCAACCCTACATCCATTAAGGGCAACTATACTGACAGTGCACGCAAACCTTTTAAACTGAGAAATTGTAGGTTCCATGAATTCTAAGGGGTTGGGCTTTGTCATTATACTGATATAGAAATTCCAGGAAGCAATTGATTTGAAGAACCCTTCATCATTTCACTCTTATTAGATAAAAGGATACATACTTCAGTGCTAAAACAGAAACTCGATGGCATGAAGACTCTGGATTGATTTTTTTAAAAAAAAGAATATCTGAACAAAAGACATTATAGTAGTCATGGATGAAGGCATAATAATTAGCAATGGAGCATCAGGGGCTTCCTTCTTGAAAGGTTTCTAGGAAATTAAAACTGGGCCTTCACAACTCATGATTTCTGAGGTCCAGTAGAAGGTATCATAAACTTGCCAGCTTCTCCTGGAATTGCATGAATAGGACATTTATCAAATCTTTGATGGGACCCATTTAAAAGTTGCCCTAGCTCAACGTAAAGTTTTTACATGATATCTTCTGTTGTGTATATGTCAATGAGTAGAGATGATTTTGAGAATAGAACCGGAGATTTGTGTATGGAATCTCATTGGTGGATGCTGAACCAGCCACTCTGTCGCAACACAGCTTGTCTTGAAGGATTGTATGGGGGAAAGTGCTATTTTATGAAAGGTGGGATATAAACCTAATGAAGGCATCAAAGCACACATACTTATTCATCACTTTCCTCAATATGGAAAAAATATTCTCTAGCACAGGGGTGTCAAACTCAAGGCCTGTGGCCCACAAGGTGATTAGATCTGGCTCACGGGGCCGGCCTGGAAACAGCAAAGGAGTAGCCCAGTGCTGGCGAACCTTTTCAGCACCGAGTGCCGAAACGGGAGTGCACATGTGCATGGGGGAATGTCAGAAACTAGAAGAATAGGTCCCCAGTGGGGACGTGCACACACGCCAGAAAGCGTAAGAGCAGTTCTCCAGTGCGCATGCACACGCGGGGAAGCTGGTTTTCCACAGTTCTCCAGTGCACACGGACACGCAGGGAAGCTGGTTTTCATGTTTCCGGCGTGCATGCGTGTGCAAAAACCATCCAGCTGGCACGCCAGAACCCGGAAGAGGAACGGGAAACGGCTGGTGTGCCCGGAGAGATGGCTCTGCATGCCCCCTCCGGCACACGTGCCATAGGTTTCCCATCACTGGACTTCCGCTTGGTACCTTTGCCAGTGGCAGAAGTTTAGCAATAAAGGATAGATGTCACATAAGAAGAGACAAACTATTTTTATTTTTGTCACAGGATCTATTTCTAACATGGCATTGACCACATACCTTTAGGAAGGAAAAGGCAGCATACATGGTTTTCATCGCTTCTTTTATCTTTAGCGCAAGATAGCGAAGTTGAAAAAGAAAGAAGGACTAACAAAAAGTTCCAGGGGCCTTCATGGTTGAATAGAGGATTTGACACAGTGGCTACTACTGCACAATTTGTACATTTGGGGTCTCCTGATTGAGCAGAAGGTTGGACTAGAAGACTTCCAAGGTCCCTTCCAACTCTGTATTTCCATACCTTATATGAATATCACTTCACTTCATTATGGCCACAGCAGTTCATGGGACTGTATCACCTTTTGCTTTGATTACAATTGTGTTGGTGGAGTGTAAAATCCTTGAGGAAGAACACAAATGCTCTTCACATCCCAGTTCACACCTGGAGATCACCATTTGTGCTCTAATTATATGTGCAAGATCTCAGGAATACTTTTGAACATGGATGACATAAAATCCCATGACACCGATACAAAAAAAAAAAAAAAAAAAGGACCTAGGAATATAACATGCTAGCAGCAGTCTTTATGAAAATGGACTTGGTGTCTGTGGTTGTATGTGTGCATGCTCCGGGATTTATGACTTTCCGAAAATAAAAGCACACAGAAATATATTGAAGCTGGTGATGCTGAAGTATGATTATGGTTCATCAGATTTTCTGACATTTGAGCTATAAATTAAATACAGAGTACATTGTAATGTAAAGTCCGTGTCTACTTATTTAATCTAATCAAGTCTCAAATACTTGCTTTAGCAGGCTAATAGCTTCTTGAAGGGGCTGCTCTGCATTTCATTTATGTGATGGATGGGATGGGAAGATGAATTAAATAGGAGATGAGTACCTTAAGACAAGGAAAATAGTGGCTTTTGTAGACTGTATCACCGATATTGTTGCTATCGTGATGCTTATTACAAAAGTTCCCAGTGTTTTCCCAGATCTGCTGGATCAAAATATGGGTCCTAACTAGATTTACTGATTCTAAGAATAAATGGAAAAATACTCAGCAAAATTCATAAATAACAGTTTATTCATTTCCGCCCCACAATGGTTCATATTTTGTCCTCTATTCATTGAACACGGGTATCAATTGCACCGTAAAGCAGGCAGCCATTAACACACACTATAACACAAAATGTGGCCAGTAAAATATGCCTTATATAAAGAAGCTTCTTTCTTTGCATTGCTTCTAATGTGCAGTCAAAGTTGTGGTATGATAAAAGGTAACCAAACAACCTGTTTTTAACTTTTTGGGAATTGGTCAGAAATTGTACACTCCTTTAAAATTCTGTCTTGATTCATTTAAGTGTCCCTTTCTCCTCAGTAAAAGTATCCAAATATTCTAGCTTTGCATCGTATAGGAAGTATTCAAACTACTTGCCCATTTTCATAATTTTTTTCTTAGCTGTAAGATGTCTTGCTCTGAACTCTTTGAATTTTCTGTCAGTGAGAACAATCAGTTAATGGAACAGCTTGCCTTTGGAAGTTGTGGGAGCTTCATCACTGGAGGCCTTCAAGAAGAGATTGGACTGCCATTTGTCAGAAATGTAGGGCAGGGGTGTCAAACTCGATTTCATTGAGGATCACATCAGGGTTGTGTTTGACCTCGGGGCAGAGGTGGGATTCTACTGGTTTGACCTGGTTCGGCTGGACCGGTAGTGGTATTTTGGCCTGGGTCACAGAACCGGCAGCGACCCAGGCTGGCCACACCCCCAGTTGCTGGTTCCCGGGTCGCTGCTATCACTGCCACCATCGTTTTTTGAGTTCTGTGCAAGCATGCGCACAAGCAAACCGGCAGTAATGTCAGCTGAAACCCACCCCTGTTTAGGGAGCTGGGATGGGCGTGATCAGGGGGCGTGGCCAGCATGTCACTCATGTTGGGCCTGTGGTGGCCTGAGTGCCCTGCCAGCAAAAATACCTTCCGAGCTACACTTTCTGCTGCAACAGCCTCCTACAAACCTCTGCAAGAGAAAACAGAGCTTGTGGAGGGCTACATGCAGCCCTTACAAGCTCCATTTTTGGCTGGGATGTCCTCCTCCAACCCTTTGCCAGAGGAAACGGAGCTTGAGAGGACTGTGAGTGGCCCTCTTGAGCTCCATTTTTGCTGCCAGAGACACCGCAGGCCGGTTGTTTGCGGTTTCCAGAGAAGCCCCGCGGGCCAAATCTAAGCACCTTGAGGGCCAGATCCAGCCTCTGTGCCTTGAGTTTGACACTCTGGGTTTGTGCCTCTTATTTGGGTGGGGTGTTGGACTGGATGAACTGAAGGTCCCTTCCGACTCTGTTTATCTGTTAAATCTGTTAAATGCAAGGAGCCAATGTGAATTCATAGAAGCCTTGTCAATAGAAGGCCTCAAACAGATTCTAGAAAGATATTCTGTTGAATCAGCACCAGTGGTGTTGCTTAGATTCCTAATATTCCCAGATGTTTAGACCATTAATACAAAATACAGATATTTCTTGACTTACTATTTTCTGTTTAGTGGCCATTCAAAGTTACATGAGGAATGAAAAAAATGACTAGTGACCATTTTTCATACTTATGACTGTTGCAGCCTCCTTATGGTCACATGATCAAAATTGAAGACACTTGGAAACATTCATATTTATTAATGTTGCAATGCTCTGGAGCCACATGATCACTTTTTGTGACCTTAATGAAAAGAAGGATTAGGGGAGATATGATAGCAGTGTTCCAATATCTCAAGGGTTGCCACAAAGAAGAGGAAGTCTAGCTATTCTCCAAAGCACCTGAGTGTAGAACAAGAAGCAACAGGTGAAAATAATCAAGAAGAGAAGCAACTTAGAAATGAGGAGAAATTTCCTGACAATTAGAACAATTAAACAGTGGAACAATTTGCTTCCAGAAGTCGTGAATGCTCCAACAGTGGAAGTTTTAATGAAGAGATTGGATAACCATTTGTCTGAGGTGGTGTAGGGTTTCCTGCCTAGGCAGGGGGTTGGACTAGAAGACCTCTAAGGTCCTTTCCAACTCTGCTATTGTATTGTATGTTTCATGGCAGGTACTGTCTTTCATGGTTTTTGATCTGAATTTATCATATGTATTCGATTCACTTGCAATGGATTATCAGCTGGGTTATCTTTCCCACTGCTGAAGCAAATACGAAGTTTCCATTTTTTTAAAAAAATAGTCCCCATAAAAGGGGAAATTGAATTATTTTTCTGTCACTGCCATTTACATTTTAATGAGTTCTAAAATGGAAATAGAACAAGTTAAATGAAATCAATATATAGACCACTATTTTTCATTTGAACAGGAATTATGCAAAATATTGTAGTTGTTCTCGACGCGCGACATTATTTGGCTTCAAAACAATATGTAGGGACCATAAATTTTCATAAGTATGCTAGGTCTATAAAAAGGACACCAGTTTTGGCAGCAGGATAGGAATGAATGAGACTTTTTTCCTGCTAGTTTATTATTATTACAGATTATTGAATGCTAAAATGGTAAATAAATATTCAGGTTGCATGACTAAGAATGCCACTGAAGTTTCTTCTGCTGTTGCGATGCACAAATAAAAGTCTTAACTCTGCCCCTCTCTTTTGAATATAGGTTATTAAGAATTCATAAAAAGAAAAAGTTGAAATTGTTCAAGAAGGATTATCACGTAAATTGCAAGCAAAAATCAAGCAGAATCTAATGAAACATAAAATTGTATCTAGTTCATTGCTAACAAATAAATAATCCATTTCAGGATTATTTTTAGGAATTGGTGGTTTTACAATGCTTCAGCCAAGTGTCACAAACTGTGCATGCCTACCTCTTAGCAATGAGCCCTGGCATTATTGAATTTAGGGCACTTCAGTTCTGTTACTGCATCCATTACTCAACGCTCTAGAAGCCAAATGAAACCAAATCATGATTGTCTAGGTTTTGTTTAAAGCCTTTTATGGCATGGGACCAAGTTATCTGAGGAACGGTCTTGCCCCAATGGGGTTGATTTGCCCCACTCTGGCAGAAGAGGCCTTCTTTGAAGGTCGTGGATCAATGAATTTGGGCTAGCAAGGTCAAGGAGAAAAGTCTCCTCTGCCATAGTTCCCAAGCTCTGGAAGTTCTTGCTACTGGAGGTAAGATCTGATTCCATCTTTCTGGCCTTCAAGAGGAGCCTTAAAACCTGTTTCTGCTGGTTGGCTTGGGGTCCTTGGAATGCACTAGGCTGGAGGCAGGGGTGGCCTTCTACAGGTTTGCCGAGGTTTGGAAGAACCCATAGCTAATGTTATGGCCAGTTCCAAATCCCAAAAACCTCCAAATCCCACCCTTGGCTGGCCTCTCCCCTCCTCTCCCCTCCCATCCCAGGAGTCTCCATGTAGTCCATTTTAGATGTGAGGTAAGTGCAAGGGCTTGGGGAAGCTTGGTGAGTGGAAAAAATGGGCCTCCCAGAAGTTCCGGAAGGCTTCCGGAGCCTGGGGAAGGCAGTTCTCACCCTCCCAGACACTTGAGGAAAGCCTCGAGAGCCTGGGGAAGGCAAAAACTGCCTCCCCCCTGCCAGGGTGAAGGAGGCCAACTAGGCCATGCCCACCATGGCTATGCCCACCCAGCAACCAGTCAGAGGAACCGCTGCTGAAATTTTTGAAGGCCACCCTTGGCTGGAGGCCGCTGATTATGTAAGAGATAAAAGCCCACCTCTCTACTGCCCATGCTCTTGGTTTTAAAGCTTTATTTCATTGTTGTTAATTTTAATGTTTTGAATGCTTTTATATTTACATTTTTACGCTGTTATAAACTACCCGGTCACTCTAGAAAGTAAGACAGGTGGTCTATAATGTAAACAAACAAATAAAATCTACAGACCCCAAAATAGTGAGAACCATTTTCAAGTGGATGAACTTCTGGAAGAGAAGTAGAGAAAAGAGCTAGGAGCCAGGATGAATTAAGAGCTCCTGCCTATAGGATATCAGATTGTTTAGCTACTGGTACTTCAATATCTCTTGATTCCCATCAGAACTACAACTTCAGGTGCACTGAGCTAAGCCAGCAAGAAATACAGTTAACAATGTATGGTTGGACAGTAGATTCTGAACTAGCAGAAAGACAATGTAGAAGCCCTACAACGCCTTTGCTCTTTCTCACTTGAAAAATAAGAATCTATAATTTACAGATGGTACTGGATCTCTGTCTTACCTCATTTCTTCTCAAAAACACAAGGCACAAATGAAGACAAATACATGTATACCATGATAATGTTGTAGGATCCAATCTTGGTCAGTTACTGGGACCAAAGGTTTTGTCTTCTGAGCTTCCGGACTTGTGCTGGAGCTAGCTAGAGACAAGTTCCCTGAAGATGTGCTCCAGCACACGTCTGAACGCTTGGAAGACAAAACATCTGGTCCCGGCAACTGAGCCAGACTGGATCCTGCAACATTTGATCGTATCTGGACCAAATGTCTATGTAGTTCCTCAATGTAGATAAATTCTCCTATGAACTGAACTGGTGATTTGATGGGCATATCCATGCATTTTACTTGACATGATGCAGAAGAGTTTTCTGTCTTGTCTTCTTCTAGAAGATTTTTCTATTTCACAATCTCTCTTGCCCTAATGTCTTCCATCCAAGTGCTAACTAGACCTGAATCTGCTGAATCTCAAGCTTAGTCAAAGTTAACTATATGTTTTCTCTTATTGCACTTCAGGATTATTTTTATATATTAAATTACAACCCATCCTGACTATTAGCCTTATTGGTTGAAGCTAATGAAAGATATACATTATGGAGAAAATCAGGTTGGAAAAGTTAAATCTAAGTCAACATAACAGAGATGAATCAGACACCATATTTGTGGTAATCCCACCTGCAGAATATGGTACTTGCCAAATGAGCAACTGTTATTTAACACCATGCCACTTATAAAAACGGTGTTAGAGACATCTTAAGCTATAGATTCTCAAGTGCTTGAGGAAGGCTTCTGGTGGGATATGAGATCATTAAGTACAGTCCACCAAGTATAAAATAAATGTCAACTTATTAGAGACCATGGAATTTTTTCTTGTTTGGTGAGGTTAATATGAAAGAAAGATAATCTCTCTGCTCCTGTGTTCAAAGGATAAGGTAGAAAACATTTGCAGTGATGCTTCTACATGAACTTTTCAGGTGCTCCTTGTGCATAAAGGAAAACTCCCATTTGACATGACATATGGAGGAATAAATAACTCTTAGAATTATATATCTCATGATAGACAACTGGCAAACCCTGAACAAATAGAAAGAAATACTTCTTTGAATCTGAAATCAAAAATTCTATTTACCTGTTGCCCTAAAACATCAGACACAACATTTTTAAAAATTGTTATTCATTTCAAAAGTCAAGATAACATATAATCGTGTGGATATAGTATCCAAGTGTATATTTGGAAAAAAGCTGTTGATAAATTGTCTTTACACAACAGGTCAAGAAGGTTTCTCTTTGCCCAAAACTTTTGAAAACAAGGCAAAGTGATTTGTATGTTTTTCCTTTTAAAAAGTTCACACATGGTGTCATCTTTTTTTTGTTTTAAGCTGTCATTTTGAAAATATGGTAGTGTTTCAATTTAGTGGAGATATATTGAAAGAAAGAGGAACCATGCACACAATTTTAATGTGTTTTTCAAGGTCTGCTGGTATTTGCTGCATTTGTTTTTTTAGTGAGAAGAGAAAATGAGATGGGAAACAAAAAGTAGAACTGGGTGAATGGTTTACAAAATTAGTTTGAACTAACCTAAACTGAGTGGTTTTATGGATCTTAAATCTCATTTTTCTTTTGGATTCTAGATATTCCTCCTTGCTTTTGTTATCTTCTGGATTTGTTTCTTATAAAAGGTAAGGTGGGGAAGTTTCTAAATTTTCCAGAGGCATCATTCAACAAGGTGCTGTTTTCTCAGAAAAACACAGTGAATTGTATAAATTCCAATTGCTATTAGAATATATCATTATGGTGTTGGAGAAGACTCCTGAAAATACTGTGGACAGCCAAGAAAACAAACAAGTGATAGAATAACATAGTTGGAAGGAACTTTGCAGGTCTTCCAATATAACCCCCTATACTGCTCAAGCAGGAAACCCTATACTAGACAAGACTACCACAGAACATTAACCAATCAACCCAGAGTTCTCACACAAGGAACAATGGACATGCTCAATATATGCTACTTAAGACATATTATGCAAAGACTAGCTCTATGGAGAAAGATCTCCTGGTGGTAAAGTGGAAGGAGAGAATAGTTTGATCAACAACTGGATGGATGGACTTAGATATAGGTGTCATGGATTGATCATTGGAATTTATGAAAGATCAGGTTAGGGACATATTGGCATTGAGAAAATTTATGAATTGAAAATAAATTGATGGCAGATAAAGAATCTCTCCCTCCCTCCCTCTCCTTTCAATATTTAGCATAAATTGATCTTAATGAGCAGAGGTGGCACAGTGGTTAGAGTGCAGTACTGCAGGCTACTTCAGCTGACTGCTAGCTGCAGTTCAGCAGTTCAAATCTCACCGGCTCAAGGTTGACTCAGCCTTCTATCATTCCGAGGTGGGTAAAATAAGGACCCAGATTGTTGGGGAAAATATGATGACAGCTTAGAGAGGGCTGTAAAAACACTATGAAGCAGTATATAAGTCTAGGTGCTATTGCTATTGCTAATAAGGATATTAATGTATATGCTGCCTAACTTCTAGTGATTCTGTAAAATTGAGTGTGGGATCACTTCCAACAATGAAGCAGATTAGGGAAATCTTGAACAGAAAAGATCAAAATACCATGGTATTTAAGCAAAAAAAAATATGAAATAATCTAAAACAATTTCAGCTCCTTTGTTTCTGTCAAAAGCCATTCAGGATTTTTCCCCTTTGCTGCTTTCAAAACAAAGAGAAGTTTCCATGTCCCTTCTTGGAACGTCATTTTAAATTTATATGGGATTATAGCAAATAATAAAGGATTTTTTGCAATTTACAAATAATGAATCATTTGTGTTTTTAAAAAAACTAAATGTATTTGTAGTTGCTGCTTTGAGAGCCAGTTTAGTGTAGTGGTTAAGACATTAGGAACCAGGAGACGGTGAGTTCTAGTTTTTGTCTGAAATAGTATAGAGTTTCTGGCTTGAGCAGGGAGTTGGACTAGATCATCACCAATGTACCTTCCAACTCTGTTATTCTGTTATTTATTTTTGCCTTTGGCACAAAGCCAGCTGACTTATCCTGCACCTGTCAAGTGTTTTTTATCAGGGCAACCTGGTCTACCCAAATATGGGATGGAGCATACTGCTTTTGCTTTCGCCTTATAGTCCCAATTCAGGAGCCTCTGCAGACAGTCGCTTTTGTGACAAACTATTTTTTGTGTAAATATAAAAATAACACTTGATCCATTCACTTGCTCTCATCCCTAGGAAGGAAGCAATGGCAAACTACTTCTGCAAAAATCTTGCTATGAAGACCGGCAATCCTCAGACACATTTGAAAGGGGGAAAACTGATGCTCTTTCATTCCAGTTTTGTTCTTTTGTTTCTTCCAGCACTACAATTTTAGCAAAGGCTTGCTTTCTGGGAATGGACAGGTGAGCTGCTAAAGGATAATGAGGGCTATTAGAGTTGAAGACTGCAAAGCAAATGAATTGAGCTCCTCCAGGAACGGCTATTCCTCAGAGCTGAGTACAACGCTTCTTACTACAGATGCACACACCTACCACAAAAGTGGCTGCTACAGTTCTAGATAGATATGCTTCTCCTGAGCCAATCTATCTAGAATCAAGAGAAATTCCTGGGAATTATTGCAGAGATATTTGTTCCCTTGTATTTTTTAAAAGCAATACATTCAGTTGCAGGAACTGGGTATGTTTAGCTTAAGAGAAAGAAGGACTAGGGGAGACATGATAGCAGTGTTCCAATATCTCAGGGGTTGCCACAAAGAAGAGGGAGTCAAACTATTCTCCAAAGCACCTGAGGGTAGAACAAGAAGCAATGGGTGGAAACTAATCAAGGAGAGAAGCAACTTAGAACTGAGGAGAAATTTCCTGACAATTAGAACAATTAATCAGTGGAACAGCTTGCCTCCAGAAGTTGTGAATGCCCCAACACTGGAAGTCTTTAAGAAGATGTTGGATAGCTATTTGTCTGAAACGGTATAGGGTTTCCTGCCTAGGCAGGGGGTTGGACTAGAAGACGTCCAAGGTCCCTTCCAACTCTACTATTGTATTGTATTGTGTTGTATTATAGAAGTACAATAAACAAAAGAACATTTGAAATAGAATTTTCATTAGTCTTCACCATGGTGGGAGAAAGAGAACGAAATTAGGTCTATTAAAAGAAATACAAGATCAAAGAGTTGGAAAGTGCTCATGGGAGGAAGAATGACAGACAGTCTTTGAGTTACAATTGTCAGGTCATGATGGCTGTTAAACAGGTCAGTCACACAACTGATCTAATTTTATGATTATTATTTTTTTGCAGCAGACGTTAAGTGAATTGTAACTCAAGGAAATGAATTGAAAGCAGAAGAAGAAACAAGTTTGTTCAAGAAGCAGCATGAAGAATGCAGTTGAAAAAGGGAGCTCTTAAAGATGAATTAAATCTGTAACAAGACTATCCCCAGTGGTGGGATTCAAGTAATTTAATAACCAGTTCTCTGCCCTGATTATTTCTTCCAACAACCAGTTCACCAAACTGCTCCGAAAGTTAACAACCGGTACTCCTGAAATGGCGTGAACTGGTTGATTATCCCTATTCATTAATTTATATATTTGATTTATAGCCAAATTTCTTCAGGAATGCCAATCAACTTTTCATCTAACCCTGATGTTGTGTAGAGAGAAAAGGAGTGACTCAAATTTACCTAGGCATCTTTTATGCTTAAGGTGAGACTAGAACTCATAGGATCCTGGCTTTTAGTCTGGTGCTTTAACCCCTAGATATGGGTGTCAAACTCGATTTGTGTTTCAGGGTTGTGTTTGACCTCAAATACGTGGAGGCAACTTGGCCGGGGGAACATGGCTGGGATGGGCATGGCTAGGATGAGTGTAGCCAGCTAGACATCACTCATCAAGGCTCCATTTTTGGCCGTGACAACCTTCTGTAACCCTCTGTTACCAAAACAGAGCTCCCCTCTCGCAGACAGCTGCAGGAGGCCAGCGCAAACGAAAACGGAGCCTGGGAGGGCTGCATGCGGCCATCCCGAGCTCTGTTTTTGCTGGCAGAGGGATCATGGGCCAGTCCTTTGCTGTTTCCATGGGCCAGATCTAAGAACCCCATGGGCCGGATTTGGCCCCCGGGCCTTGAGTTTGACACCCCTGCCCTAGACCAAACTGTCTCTCTTCAGCAGAGAATTTATACTGGTTTTAGAACCAGTAAGTCTTTTACAGATATGAATTCCAAATTGAATGTGGATATTTCCACGTAGGACGAGCTCTAAACCCTGTGACATCAAGAGCAAGATCATTTTATTTTCCAAGTTCTGCATCAGGTTATCAGAAACTGAAGCAATCCTGCAGTTCTCCAGAGATTGTGAACAATTTACTTTCCCACTAATGAGAATTCTTGCCTTCCAACTTCCTAATTATAAACTTTAATGTCCTATAGGAATTGTTAGAAGGTATTTCCCTTTCTTCGGCTCTGTGTCACTGTAGCAACATGCAGCTATTGGGGAGTGGGGGGGAATGTTATAGGAAACGTAACCAGTTGCCAGGTATCTTGCTAAATGTCTTGAAATATTGGAGGAAGGATGGCTTGGAAGAGGGAAGTTCCTTTTGGATTTTTGTGCAACAAAATAAGGAAATGTACAGGACACAAACTAAAAATGTCAGTGGGGAGATTGCTCCCAACTTATTTTACTTTCTTTTTCTGTAAACAGAGGTATAGAAACATTTTTAGTTTATTTGACCAGATAATTGTAGTCTGATGAGAAAAATGCCCAGCAAACGCTCTTTGTTCTCTGTTCTAAAATATAACAACAACAACAACAACAACAACAACAACAACAACAAACCAGGTGATTGCTTCTGCCAGTTGGAAGTTTTAAAAATCAATTTCCCCTTTTAAATCAGCTTTTGAAAAGCACGATTTTAGGGCTGTCATTTATTTTATTATGTTGCATCATTTTGTATTAAATTCATCTGTCATTCAGTCTACCTTTGCAATGAAAGAAGAATGTGTACATTCTAAAAGATAAATAAATGGTTAGAATAAAAGGGGAAAAATTGTATGTTTCACAGATATCCACAAATTAATAGAATATAAAATCTTAAAGGTGATAATGCTTAATCCAAGAAACCCAAATGCTACATGTAGAGAGCTTTTAAGTGTCAGTGGGGAAAAAAGTGTGTTGAATTTGGGAAATGATCCAGCATCCATAATCTAATCACTGTTTTTGAACCTGGGCATCTTTTAAAGGTGTGGACTTCAATTCCCAGAATTCTCCAGGCAACAAGTTTAGAGTTACCACCCTAGATTAGTCAGAGGTGATATTCAGTAGGTTCTTACCAGTTCTGGAGAACCAGTAGTGGAAATTTTGAGTAGTTTGGAAAACCAGAAAATACCACCTCTGATTGGCCCCGCCCCATATATTCTCTGCCTCCAAGTCCCAGTTGATCAGGAAGGAATGGGGATTTTGCAGTAACCTTTCCCTGCCAAGCCCACCAAGCCAAGCCACCCCCACCAAGCCATGCCTGTCAAGCCACATCCACAGAACCGATAGTAAAAAAAATTTGAATCCCACCACTGAGACTAGTGTGTGTAGTGAAAACAGAAAAAGAGATAGAGAGGGTTCACAGAGAGGAGGCTGCATTAAGATTCCAACTGGATTTATTAATAGAAACTCATATTAGTAGTGCAATAATAGAAAAAATGTAATACAAGGAAGGGAAGCGGAGAGAAGAAGGAAGGAAGGAAGGAAGGAAGGAAGGAAGGAAGGAAGGAAGGAAGGAAGGAAGGAAGGAAGGAAGGAAGATAGGTTTTAAAAAATCCTTATACTGACAGTCCTTGACTATATCTGTGCCTTTTTTGTTACTTGTCAAGTAGACTAAGACATTGTCATGGCAACTCAACACGTGCCAAGTTGAAAAGTTAGAATCCCTTCTGCTCTTGAGGTGGTTCAAGTCCATTGAAAAGCTAACTTGTAGTAGGAGGGAAAGATGCAAGGTAGAGAATTGAAGTGTATAATTAAAATATTCAGAAAGCAACAATTTAACAGCAGCATGGAATAAAATATTAATTTCTCTGGAAATAGAACACAAACTGAGTTTGAAAGTGAACTACTTTTCAATGGAGTGAAAGGATTTCCCCTCCTCTTTGCAGTCAGCAAATAGAGGAGAGAACGAGGATTTAATTTATGAATTAATTATGAATTAAATAATTTATTAGTGCCATATAAAACTAAAGATTATGCAAACTGTATTTGTAGTTTTCAAACATTTCTGAAAACAGTGCTAATTACCCTAAATGTTGGTTGATTGAATGAATATCCATAGATGGATGGATGGATGGATGGATGGATGGATGGATGGATGGAGAGCAATAGCAGTAGCAGATTTATATACTGCTTCATATAACTTTATAGCTTTCTCTAAGCAGAAAAGTCAGCATATTGCTCCCAACAATCTGGGACCTCATTTTACTGACGTTTGAAGGATGGAAAGTTGAGTCAATCCTGAGCCCTGTCAGTATCTAACACCAGGTTGTAGGCAGAATTAGCCTGAAACATGCTAACCACTGCATGCACCACCATGGCTCAGAAATACATTGCATAAAAGCTGATGTGAATGCAACAATTCTATTGCAAACAGAAAATTAAAGGGTGTAGAAAGTTAGCACCCACCCCTCTCCTAGAAGAATGAAATATTCTAAGAAATATTAAAAAGGCAAAATATTGTATTTCCCTGGGTGAGAAAAGGAGAAACATGTGTTTTAAAGACAAAGAACAACTCCCTACTCTCAGCAGATATTTGGTACACATTAAGACTGGGTCAGCCTATCTACAAAACAATTAGAACAGCTCCGGGGTGATGGGATTAAGACATGACCCACAGGACATAAAAGGATTAGCCCTCTACCCATCTAGCAGTAGGGCTCACTGTATTGCAAAATCACTTGGGGACATTACATCACCCAGCAGGGTTCAACCAACCTCAATTCAGACAACCTCAGCTGTAACCATTTCATAGCCCCTGGGATTTTGATAGACAATAGAATACATGCCCTTGCCACAGGAACAGGAAGCTCAAGAGAGGGTATAAATAATACTCACTCTGCACTCCCTGTGGTCAGCTACCCAAAATAACATGTGGTTTTTCTTCACTTCACATCCTTCCAAGCAGCCTCCGTGCTTCCAGTGTCTTTCCCTCTCACTTGGAACTGAACCCAGAAGGACATTTCTTCCAGTAAGGGTATATAGCAAATATAATGCCAACTAAAATATTTAAAATTAAGCTGGATATTTCCAGCTGCTCTGTAACACTACATGGAGATGCAGACTTAACAAAAGCATCTCTTCAGTATGGATGGGGACAGCCATAAATCCAGCCGGTTTGGATTTTTGAGATTAAAAGAAAAGTGCATTTAAATTGTATACAATTGTTCCCTAAAACATCTTTTATAGTTAAATATTTCAAGGTGAGAAATTCGATATTTGGATGAACATACCTCAAAATGATAATTTTGCTTCAAAAAAGCAGAGAAATATAATTCACATTCATTTCCTTACAAATATGGCAAAATAACGTTTATTTATTTGTTTGCTTGTATTTTGCCTTTAAGAAATAATTCAGGTTGATGATTGACCCAAAGTCACCCAGCCAGCTTTCATTCCTAGGGTAAGATTAGAAATCATGGTCTCCTAGAAATTGATCCATAATAATAATAATAATAATAATAATAATAATAATAATAATAATAATAATAATAATAATAATAATAATAATAATAATAATAATAATATTTATTTCTTAGCCGCACCCTCTCCCGAAGGACTCGGGGCATACTCAGTTAGCTTTCATGCCTAAGGCAGGACTAAAATTCACTGTCTCCTAGTTTCTAGCTTAGGGTCTTACTCATTAGACCAAACTGGATCTGCTGTGATCCCAAAAATTCAGGTGCTTGCCAACTGGGATGCATTTGCAAAAGTTGTAGCATGCTGGGGAAAACTTCAACAAGAAATCAGATTCGCTTAACAACCATGTGAATCATTTAACAACTATAATGATTTGTTTAACAACTGTGGCGAAATGAGTCATAAAACAGACACCATTTACTTAATAACCAACTTGTTTAGCAATAGAAATTCTGGTCCGAATTCTGATAATAAATCAAGGACTACTTTTAGAGGGGCTGCTGAAGCACCTTAGTTCTTTAGTGATACAGCTCCATCCATAAAGATGTAACCTAGGGGTATCAAACTCAAGGCCCAAGGGCTAGATCTGGCCTGCAGTGCTTAGATCTGGCCTGTCACCCTGGAAAATAGCAAAGGATTGGACCACAGTGCCTTTCCAGCAAAAACAAAGCTCGTGTGCGGCCCTTCCATGATCTGCTATCTTTGACAGATTGTCGCTGAAGGCCATTCCAGGTGAAAATGGAGCTCATGACGGCCACACATGCCCCCCCTGAGCTCCGTTTTCACTGGCAGAGGGCTGCAAGAGGCCATCATAGCTGAAAATGGAGCTCAGGAGCTCATTTTTGCTGGCAGAGCCTTGGGCCACCAAAGGTGCCACCCGATACGAGTGATGTCATGCTGGCCACACCCACCCTGGCCACGCCCGCCCCAGCCCCCTGAGGTTAAACACAACCCTGATGTGTCCCTCAATGAAATCAAGTTTAACACCCCTGACGTAACCACATCATATTTAAAGGCATTTGATTTACAATTATAGCAAATCTACCCACATTCTTTTAATTGGGAAAGTCAGAAATGGACCATGTATGATGTTAGATCAAAAAAAAAAAAGAGGAACATATAGAACTACAGTGACTCTGATAACACTAAGACCAGATGCTAGAAACAACTCCACAATCACTGTGTTTTTCCACAGCCATGACTGTTATAGGAAAAATATGATTTCCCTCATCTTGCAAATCAGAATAATCATGTCTTGCCTCTTCAAAGCCTGCTTTCATTAGACCGCATCTCAAGGGGCAGGCCATATATTCACCATGCTCATCTTAGGTATTTTTATGAAATGCTTCCTTTGGAATAAGGAAACCGTGACACAGAATGGCCTAGGAAATGTAAGTCATTATCAGTTGTTGCATCTTCTTCTTAGCATCGTAGCAATTTACTCAGCCCAGGCTGTTTTTAATTTAATGGAAGGAGCCATCTGAATATGTACAGCAATTTTCAGACCGGCAAAATAACATTGCTTTATTCCCTATTATTCCAATGGAAAGAGGAGAGACAACTTTGATAAGGGAAAGAAGTGACTGAAAGGCCTGGTTTTTTGTTTTTTGTTTTTTTTTTGGTTACAGAAAGAATGACATGACTCTTAACTAGTTCTCTAATTCATGCAGCCTCACTTTCACAGATACTACTGTCCTGATTGACCAAATTTGGTGCAACCAAAATATCTGAAACCATAAATACTCCAATTTCATTAAAAAAGAAACCACATTTATTTCTATGTCTGCCTCATTTTTAAATCTCACCCTTATCTACTAGAAGCTGAAGGGATAGAATTTCTCTACCCCACAGCAAAATAATGACTTGCCTAAAGTTACTCCATAGTCTTGAATCTGTAATTCCCATGTCCTAGTTTGATTAGCGTAGCCTAGTAGTTAAGGTGCTGGCCTAGAAACCAGGAGACTGTAAGTTTTAGGCATGAAAGATGGCTGGGTGACTTTGGGCCAGTCACTTTCGCTCAGCCAAATGTACCACACAGAGCTCTTGTTGTAGGGAAAATAGGAGGATGAAGATTACGTATATTTGCCACCTTGGATTACTTAAAAGTGTTAAAGGCAGGATAAAAATCAAATCAATCAATACAAATACCTTGATATACTCATTCCCTTTGCTGCTTTATGCAATAAGGCATGCATTAATGTCAGGCTGTCAAAATTCAAGGCCTGGGGGCCAAATCTGACCCTGGACACAGTGAAGGACCGGCCTGTGGTGCCTCTGCCAGGGAAAATGGAGTTTGTGAGGGCTAGGGGCGGCCCTCCTGAGCTCTATTTTTGCTGGCAGAATGTTTCAGGAGGCCTTCGCAGGCAGAGTGCTTGTGCCACCACAAATGCCCCCAACATGATTGATGTTGAGCTGGCCATGACCACCCTGCCCTCACCGATTCTGGTCCTCTGAGGTCAAACGCAACCCTGATGTGGCCCTCAATGAAATTGAGTTTGACACCCCTGCATTAATGTGTTTATATGTATGTTTCTTATCCTTATGACATCACCATGGCTGTTAGCCTTCTCAACTGGACTAGACAAGGAACATGACCAAATGAGCTAATTCTACTTAATTATAAAGCTGTATTAAAAGAATCTTGCATGTCTGAAAGTACAAATCTCTCTTCACCTGCCTGATAAATTAGGGAGGCATCTTTCTGAGTTTATCTCTTCCTTCCTATTATGCAGTTGCAGGCTATGCTGTCTCTTATCTGATTGTTTCCTAGATAGCATCTCTTGCCTCATCGCTCAAGGTGATTCCACATACAATTAAAATGGTTTATAATGGTTTCTCATTCTTATACATACTCTCAGTCACCCTCAGAGGTTTTCTTCAAGTGACTATAGTGAAGTCTGCAAGGGGCTGTTCAGGAGAAGCCTGAGTCTTTGTTGGTGGTACTGATGATAGAATGTCTCTTAGAATCCCTGCCCATTGAGCCTGTGCTTATCTCATTGTTAATTTATTCTCTGCCTTATTACATAAACCCAACCATACCTTATAGGTCACAGCAAAGCTTTTACATAACTTCTTACTGATTTACATATTCTATTATAATCAATATATATGTATATGTTTATCTATTTATTTGTCCTTTTTATTCAACAGCCAGGCACTCAAGGTGATTGTCAGGCCTGCAGCCAGTTCCTTTTGGGATCTTTGGCCTGCTACATTTCTATTCTACTATACTGTTTCATTAGTGGGGAATTGGGAGGGGGAATAGTAAGGAGTAGAATGTGATGTTGTCAAAATAAAAAATCCCTTTCTAGAAAGCCAAGGTCATCCTTTGTCTCTGCACCTCTGCATCTGACAGGAACTGGATAGGTGGAACTGCCAGCATGGCAGTGGAAGATTGGGCCATGTGATGGACTTGTGGGTGTGGGGGCAAGATCTTGAACTTTCAACTGGGTAGGGAAAATCGGGAAACTTTCAGATTCAGGTTTTCCCAGATGTGCCAACATGACTCTCTTAATAAATTGGAACTTTGCCTTGGATTCTGATTTAATTTTGGATATTATTTGGAAGCTTGATAGTGATATACATAGCATTGCTTGGTCTTTTTCTTTCTACAATAGTTTTTATATAATTTAAAATATTTCAAAGTGTTCTTTTGATATATTTTAAATATTGTTATATTTGTTTTATAACTTATAAGCTTCCCTAAGTAACCTTATAGGGAGATGAGTGGCATAACAATAAGCAAATAGTAAGTAATAAAGTAAAGAGAGAGGGGGGGGTAGGTAGGTAAGTAAGTGAAATAAAATAAGATAGATAGATGATGATAGATAGATAGATAGATAGATAGATAGATAGATAGATAGATGATGATAGATAGATAGATAGATAGATAGATAGATAGATAGATAGATAGATAGATAGATAGATAGATAGAGCTGTGTTGGGTAGACTGGGGTAAAAATTTGAATGCCAAAAATAAATTTTGGACTGACTTAGATTCAGTCCTTAATCTCTTACTAGGAAAATTGCTGATCTACATGTGATGGAGTCCTTCCCCACCTCCCTCCCCCCATTTCCTTCCTTCCTTCCTTCCTTCCTTCCTTCCTTCCTTCCTTCCTTCCTTCCTTCCTTCCTTCCTTCCTTGTTGACTCTAGAAACTGCCTTGAAAAATCCATAAAATTTTCTTAGTAAGATTGACCCAAATTTACTCAGCTCTTAAAGTCAAACTACAGCTCACAGTCTCCCAATTTCTAGAGTGGTACACTAAGCACTATACCAAACTCATCCTCAGATATTGGCCTACAACCTTCTGAAATACTAATCATGATTGCCAAAAGCCTGGGATTTTATGATTTATCATCCCTAAAGGGTGAAGGAAGGTATTAATAACTTTCCTCTTTCTTAAAACATTCAAATAAATTGAAGACTTGTCGCTGCTTTACTGCAGCTTCTTCAAATGCCAAAACATCTGGATGTTACAGAATAATCTACCAGAGAAAATTAAAAGTTGTGTGACTATTTCAGTCTTATATTTCCCGGGTAACATCTTTCTCCCAACTAAAAAGAACAAAACATAATTTGTGACCTTTCAAAAGATTTACACAACATATGTTGCACAAGTCACTAGGTAATTGTTGTTATGCTGATGATTAACATGATATTGACATTTTCAACAAGCTGATACAAAACAAAGCTTAATTGCCATTTCCTTATTAAAGGAGTGTAACAGTTCTTTTGAAGATGTGAAAATAATAAATCAAGAGTGTGAGTTTTACAGGATGATTATGCTTTACCATATTAGATATGATTCCTAGTCATTAATTTATTATCCCCAGGAGACAAAGATAACTTTGCGTGTTTTATCTCTATTCTTCTTTATGTATGTAGAAATGGTGTTTGATAATGGAGGATAAATAGTGATAGGGAAATCTACTTTTTAGCTGGAAAAACTGGAGAAAAATGGGCAAAGTCAGAATTTAATTCAATGCATATATTTTCTACTTTTATCATCCAGTAAATGGAAAAAAACATTATATACCCCTACCTGAGAATTTTCCCAATTCTCTTCTCTGTAAGAAGCTTCTATATTAACATACTTTCATCAAAATGAATGAAAATGGGTTAGGAAAAACTGCAGAATTTCTCCACCTGGCACTATTTCTATGTAATTTTAATGTTTTGTTTGCTAGGTTTATTTGGGAGGCCAATTTGCAAAAAGCAAATTGTAGGTGTATAAAAGGAAATAATTAGTAAAACATTGTAAAACTATCTACTTTGAGATGTCTGATTAGCACTGATGTTGTCACCTAGTTTGGGTAATGAAACATCTGCAAGAAAACAACCAAGCTCAGAGAACAGTACACAAAATTGTCTGCTACAATGTCTTACCTATCAATGACTTCTTCAGTTTCAACCTCAATAATACATGGGCAAACAATCGATACAAACTCGATTGCAGAAAATATAACTTCAGCAACAGAGTGGTCAATGCCTGGAATGCTCTACCTGACTCCGTTGTTACATCCTCTAACCTCACAGCTTCAACCTTAAACTGTCTACCGTTGACCTCACCCATTCCTAAGAGGTCTGTAAAGTGGGTGCACATAAGTGCACCAGCCTCCCTAACATCCCTGTCCTATTGTCTCCATCTATTTGTATTCATTTCTTTGGTTTATATCCATGTTTATATTTAAACCTGCTATCTTGTAGATGTTTGACAAACTAATAAATACAACATTCATTTGAACCCTAAACTACAAATATTTTCTTTTATTGGTACTATCTACTTTCCCGCATATACCTATTTTAGCGTGCACCTATTGCCATAAAAATATTTTTATTTTAGAAATATTTAAACAAGTACAAATAATGAAGGGAATATGATAAGGAGTTGATATCTTGTAGCTTGTTCTCCAGTAATATTTTCTTGAAAACCAATTTCCAAATTACCAAAAGCTGTGATCTGACTTTATCTGGACACACTTTGGAAACGAATCTGTGATACTGATAATTGGTTATACGTCAGTGAAGTAAATCTCCATATTATCTATTGATATTGACCACCTCCAAAACTCATATTCACTGAAGAAAAACTGTCTATTTTGTAAAATCCTGCTGAGAGTCCATCTCCAAGAAAAAAAATTCTCCTGGATTAGGACCTTCTCATCTCTGTTTCAAAGAGTCAGTGCTGTCCAAACACATCTCCGTGGTCATGTGGCCGGCATGACTAAATGCCAAAGGAGCATGGAATGTTGTTACCTTCCCGCCAAAGGTGATTCCTATTTTTCTACTTGCAATTTTACATGCTTTCAAACTGCTAGGTTGGCAGAAGCTGGGACAAGTAACAGGAGCTCACTCTGTTATGCGGCCCGAGGGATTCGAACCGCTGAACTGCCAACCATTCTGATTGACAAGCTCAGCGTCTCAGCCACTGAGCCACCACATCCCTCCTTTTCAATTGTTCTTTCTGTAGAACAGTTTGTCTCACCGTAAGACAGTCACTTCCCCCCTAATGTGTTTCAAAAAGAGATTTTAAGACTTGGTTCTGGAAGAAAACATTAGGTTTCCTTTTACAATCTATTTCTCTTAGTTAGCCCTATTGTACTATATTTAAGTATCACTGTTTTGATATCTTGATTTCTATTTCTGCCATTTGGGGTCATTGTAGTGTAGAGTGGCGTAGAAATATCAGTACAAATGAATAAATTTAGTGTTCATTTTAAGAGCAGCTAAAAGAAGAAGAAGAGAATAGGGAAGAATTATTCTGAGTAATTTAATGAGAACCAGTTTGGTAGGTTGGTTAAGGCTTAGATCTCCTCAGACATGAAAAATTATGAAGCAATTTTGGGCCAGTCACTCAGTCTTAGTCAGTCCAGCTCACTTCATAGGTTTGTCACTAAGGGGAAATTTGGACGAAAAAATATTAACTATATTTGCTGCCTTGTGTGGTATATGAAAAAAAGATGGGAGATAATATTGATGACTAGCCAATAACCCGACATTGCCCAGGTATTTATTTATAGGGGGAAAATGTCTGGACCAAATGTAATTCCTCGAATTTTCCCTCTTAGAGGGAGCAACTTCTCCCTGCAAGAGCAACTTCTCCCTCAGCCCTGATTTGGGCAACAATTAAATTAGTTAAAAATGTTTTCCCTGTGCCCCCAGAAACATGATTTCTAATGTTGGATTTTCCTCCTTACCAGAGGGAACCCCCTTGTGAAGTACTGTGAAGCCATTACCACGGCAACTCCACTGTGCTGAACAGTAGAATCCATTTTAAGGCAGTGCAGTAGAAGCTATTTTAAGGCACGGCAGTCTGTATCTTAACGGAACACACACCCTGAGGGGTTTTAGGAGTGTCTTACCCACACAGTATTTGTTTCCAGAGAATAAATCATCTGTATACTAAGTTTGGTTGAAATTGCTCGAGGCGTTACAGGATTCTGTTGGAACACACAGACACACATGTTTTTATATTACACACACACACACACACACACACACACACACACACACACTCCTAACATTAAGAACACTTAACCATGGAACAGGTCCTTCATCGCTGTTTTTTAAAGAAAAGACTGGGCAGCTACCTGTCTGAAGCAGGTGGCTAGGCTAGAAGACCTCCAAGGTCCCTTCCAGCTCTATTGTGATTGATTGAAAGACAGACAGATGATAGATAGATATGCATCTTGTAATATTTATTGTGTTTCAACCAATGGGTCTGCTTCATTCTAAAATAAAGTTTCAATATTGTCCCACCCCATGATTGTTTAGAAGAACCTGCAGTCTCTTCTTTCAGAGGAATATTTTTTTACATCTAGAAGATCTGGAAGGAAGGGGAGAAACTATAATTTGTTATTGTCAAATGGCATTAATTCCCCTTTAAAGCTCTCTTGTTTTGCTTAAGGCAACTTAAGTACCATGTATAAATGGATTAAAAATGACAGTTTCTCCAGCAAGGAGATAGGTGACCATGTTCTTTTCTTATACGGTACATACTGTGGGAGAAAAAGAGAATAAAAAAGGCAGCAGTTTTACAGTGCGCATGTTATATAAAGGCCATCCCTCGCCCCCTGCTCGGCTTTGTGAAAGCTTAACAATCCCAGTGATGTATGCAAAAAGACTTTCAAAGAGGAAAAAATAGTACTTCAGATAACACTAAATTAAGTTCATGACAATAAATACGTTCCCACGAGTTACTAGCTCATAGATGGGCTCTTAAAAAAATACCTCATTTTTTGAAACATACAAATTTATAGTGTGTAAACTCAAAAGCCTCCCCAGGCAAAGGGCATTGAAGCGATTCTCCAAAGTGATTGTACACATGTAACAATGCTTTATAATAACCTAGCAGTCCTTTTGTAAGACTGAAAGATGTGGTACGCAGTGTTTGAGATCAGGCAGAGTCCTTAAAAGTGTGTTTCTTAGGTAATTTTAGCAGCAATCTGAATATTGTTAAGCTGGCCATAATTTTCTACATTGGTCAATTATAGCATTCCCCCCCCCCCCCACTTTCTACCTCCTGTTTATAGACAGTCATCTTAAACTACTCCACATAAGGATTGTAGCCAGAAGTGGGTTCCTACTGGTTTGGCATGGTTTGGCCGAGTAGCTAGTAACTTGGCCTGCCACGCCCCCGAACCGGTTCTCTCGTAGGCACCACCATCTTGTTTTTTGCCTCTGCGCATGTGCAGAAGCATTTTTAGTACTGCACGCATGTGTGAAGTGCACATGCACTCACGGCGCATCCCTGAGCAGCCGGAACCCAGGGGTGGGTTCCTGCCAGTTCTAACCTCTTCTATAGAAGAGGTTCCACAAATCTACAGTGCCGTTTAGAACCGGTTCCAGCTCCCTCCCCCCGCCCATCTGCACATCATCAAGATGAAGAGTGAGAGGAGGAATTCTGGGAGTTGAAGTCCACAAGTCTTAAAGCTGTTAAGTTTGAACACCCCTGGGTTTTTTTTAAAGGGTTAGGGGTGCAAGGGCCTTGTAACTTGATAGCTTTAAGATTTGCACACTTCGTTGCCAGAGTTCCTGAGCCAACATTTTGGTTGCTAAGCAAGAGCGTTGTTAAGTGACTTTCACCACATTTTACAAGTTGGCCATGTCAACCCAGTAATATGGCTGGCAAGCCACTCCCACCTAGTCACATTGCCAGCAAACCATTCCCACAAAGTAGGCCACACCTACAGAAGAGGTTCTAAAAAAATTAGAAACCCACCACTGCCAGAACCCACCCTGATTATAGCAGAATAATTTCTACATGGAGCTATTTCAATTCCACTATTCCAGGTTACAATCATTTAAAATCATAGTCGTAAGATATAATCCAAATACTACAATTATAGAAAGGTAGAGACCCTAGAGAAAAAAACAGAAAAACGATATGGTTAAAAAAATAAAATAACAGGGGAACTCTCAACTCATCAGAACAAACAGAACACTGGACACTCAGTACCAAACTTGAGAAAATTGTCTTTTTTGGGGGGGGGGGGGGGGTTCTAGCAAAATAATGATGCAGTCACCCACTGGATATAGCTGGAAAGGTACAGGTAGTGTTAAATTTACAACCAACTGTTTAATGATTGTTACAGTAGACCCCAAAAAGCTGTATGAACTAGTTCTGAAATTCTGATACTGTCCCCCTATCAGAGATGGTATTCAACCAGTTCTGACAGGTTCTAGAGAACCAGTAGTGGATATTTTTAGAAGTTCGGAGAACCGGCAAATAGGTTGGCCTTGCCCACACTGCCTCCCAGCTGATCTTTTGCTGCCCTGAACAGGAGAATGGAGCTGGAAAGCAGATTAGTGGGGTAGGGAGGAAATGGGGATTTTGTAGTATCCTTCCCCTGCCTCGCCCACAAAGCCATACTAGTAAAAAAATTGAATCTCACCAGTGCTTCCTATGATCAAGTGACCACATTTTGGGCAACCAATTCCAAACCAGCCAATTTCAGTGCCTTCTGATCATGCAATCATGTTTTGTGACATTTTTTGTGGTGTTAACTTTCGATTTCTGGCAAAACCTGGCCCCTAGTGAATGATGGGTTTGCTTAACAATCAGAGTATCCACAGTTTTTACTTGATGTCTGCTGTGAAAAAGGTCATAAAAATGGCCCCAAGCATTTAGTGATCTGCTCTAAGACGGTCATGACTTGCCAGGCTCAATTACAGTCATAACTTGAGGACCGCCTGTATTTTAAATCAGTATGGAAGGAGGGGGAATGCCGTTTGTCTTTAACAAGTACTTGTCTTAGTCTTCAGGACAGGACAGGGAGCATCTTACAATTTTGAGGATTACACAGAACTCAGTGCCCCACCTTTTAAGTCGACTTCAGAGGCATTGATTTCAATTAACTGTCATTTAGAAAGGCAGGAGCAAAGGAATAGGGAAATCTACAAAACGTTTTCATGAATGAAGGCGAATATACGTATCCAAGGTTAATGTTTCAGGATCCAATTTGAGTAAGTCACCGGGACCAGAGGTTTTGTCTTCTGAGTTTTCAGATTCGTGCTGGAGCCCATCTTCAGGGAAATTCTCTCTAACAGAGTGTGTGCTGTTCTCTGTGTGGTATTTATAGTGTCTATTGTATGTGGCTTTTAGATGTTGATTGGAGTGTGTTGATGGCTAGCTTTTAAGTCATTAGCTGTCATTTGCTTGTGCTGCTGAGCCCTTGTCTTCTAAGGCTGGTGGTAAATTAGCATTCCTGTTAACCAATGAGGGGCCTGGTTCCTAGGCTTCAATCACTTTCCTGGCTGTTTTTGTGCTTGCTCGTCCAACAATCTTAGTAACTACGAAATTAAATGTTTGTCCTTGTTCATTGCAGTGTGAGGCTACCAACGAGTTTGGGTCTCCTCATCTGACCACTCATCTGATTGCCCATTTTAAATAGCAGTAGTCTTTAATTAACAATCACAACTGGTACTGGCAACTCCATTGCTAAGCAAACAATCATTAAGCCATATATGCCTATGATGGACTTAAAACCTTACTTCTGTCACGATCATTAAACAAAGTTAACAAATTATTAACTTCATGGTCTTTAAGCAAGACATCAAGTGACAATCACTGTGATTTTATTACTATAGAACGTCTACTTATTCTCTTTTTTTAAAAACACACACAATCAACAGAAAGCACAGCGATTATAAACCAACAAGGAAAGAAAGGATGCCTATAATCAGAATTGAACTACAATACCTGAAAGAAACAGAGGTTACAATCCAAAACTGAGGGACTAAAATGCAGATTTCCCTAAAGATTAGAGATGAGAATGCCTGACAACAGAAGTGATGGTACCGATTTTGATCTGCTCCCTAAGACTGGGGAAAGAAAATGGTGCTGTACAGTTCATTCAATTGAACAAATGATTCCCAGGGTCAGTTGAATGATTGTTCAAATTCAAATGATTGAAAAAAAGAAACCCACGGCTAACATCTGTGTGGAACAATCGGTTGAGCATCACTTTCTCACCACAGTTGATGGGATTTGTAATCCTCTGAGATTGTAGGGCTTGCAGTTAATATCCCACATTTTTCCTTTTCCTGCTTTAAAATTCATTGTTTTTGGGTTGGACAAATGAAGGCAGCAGGAAATGGATGGCTTCGCAAATACCACTGGGTGAAGGTTGAGTAAATTCGCTTGGAATCAGTTCAAAATCACAATTCGCCTTGGGAAGGTTATGTCAAGCAGTGCAAATTCAAGGAAGCAAGTTTCATACAGAATCTTGTTGATTAGGTTTAATGATGACAAAAGGGGATAAGGTTATAGAATCTTGGGAAGAAGGTCCATATACCCCAATTCTCACTTGAAAGGAAATAACATGCATCACAGTAAAGAATTTATGAGCAGTTAGATCACCTTTCTCATGGAGTCCCTCATAAGGGGAATGTTGGCTTGGAAATCTTGGGAGTTAAAGTCCACAACATCAATCTAGCCATTGTCTATCCACTGCAGGATGAAGAGATCTTCTGCATGTTTCCAACCAATATGGGCCTGAGCTTTCTTTTTTCAATTGGGCTCACAATACTTGCGGATGTTGCCCATCTAGTTTTAGGTCTCTTTTCTGAACCCTTTTAATCAAGTGGGATCCATTCTATGACTGCCTTGGTTCCCCTGTCATCAGTTGTTCTTACTATGTGATCAGCCCATTTCCATTTCAATTCTTTCACTCCGTTGATGATATTGTACACTTTTATTCATTTTCTAATCCATGTGCAGGTCTTTTTTGTCTTGTCTTGTGATGCCGAGCATGTCTCTTACCATTGTGCCACTTGTAACTTTTATATCGATTGTGAGGTAAGTTTCCATGTTAGGACAGCACACACTTATCTAAAACTTTCCTCTTCAGGCATAGGTAAAGGTAAAGGTTCCCCTTGCACATATGTGCTAATTGTTTCTGACTCTAGGGGGCAATGCTCATCTCTGTTTCAAAGCTGAAGAGCCAGTGCTGTCCAAAGACATCTCCATGGTCATGTGGCCGGTATGACTCAATGCCAAAGGTGCACCAAGTGCTGTTACCTTCCCACCAAAGCGGTCCCTATTTTTCTACTTGCATTTTTTTTTTTACTACTTTGGAACTGCTAGAAGGTGGGACAAGTAATGGGAACTCACTCCATTAGGCAGCACTAGGGATTCTAACCACTGAACCGCCGACCTTCGGATCGACAAGCTCAGCGTCTTAGCCACTGAGCCACCTTCAGGCATAGGAGGAGGTTATTCTTGAAAATTATGCTTAGCTTGTTGAATGCCTGCCAACATTTGACACATTGTTCAGTTTCTTTTATGATATCACCTTCCATTGAAATTCATTGGCCAAAGTATGTGCAGTGGTCTACTTCATCTAATTCTTCTCCAGATGTATTTTTTATTTCTTTGATGAATTTATTAAACATGACCTGACTCTTCTGAGTCTTGTGAGAAGATAGCAACATCATTTACTAATCCTATGTTATCAACTTTCTCCTGGAGTCCCTTATGCATAACATTATATATAAGAGGATTGTTGGCTGGGGAATTTTGGGAGTTGTAGTCCAAGTATAGTAAGTTATCAGAGTTGAAAAGCACTGACCTAAAAGAAGAATGGATGCCTTATTTTAGAGATAGATGGAAATGCCCAACTTCTCTTTACCATGAAAACCTCATTTTTCTTTTCCACACTGAGATTTTCTTTCCAGATTATTTCTGCATCCCCACCTCAGCAATTGTGAGAAAGGCAGGTATGAAGAAACAACATTCTTAACTGATAAGAATTACAGAAATAATAAAGGTGCTTTAAATCTGGAAGAAATGAAACATGAGTTGATTTGCATTATTAGAGCATTGTGAGTAATGTAATTGTATTATTCTCAACAGTACTGAGAAAAGTACATTATTTTATGAAAAAAAATGTTATGTTAATACTGTTTTGTAGGCTAGAGATGGATGAAAATCTTTTTAGGTCCTCACCCCAATTTGTAAGATTTTTTTTTTTTCATAAACATGATAGAAAGGCATTGAGTTAAAAAAAATGGAGCAAAAAATAAAACTCATTTCTGCCAATTTAGAATTTAGCCCCTTTGGCGTATATCACTCTCAAAAGATTGAGAATAATCGCATATAATCAGTTCATGGCAACGGAACTAAAAGTTCAATATTTAATTTCATTCAAGGGCATAAAGCTAAATTAGAAACCCAAAAATGATTTTGGTATTTTGGGTTTATCTGCATGCTCTGATTTACTGGGCCTTTGATTTCAATTTAAATAAAAAAGAATTAAAAAAAAAACATCCTGACACAGCATGCAAAGAGAAAGAAGTGTATAGCAATGGATAAAATAAATATTCTATATCTGAATTTTTCAGAGGGTTCAAACATCCTGCCTATCCTTATTTTGCTCTCCAGTCCAAATTTAAACAAATATGAAGTGGATTGCTCTATGTCCAATAATACCAATACCTCTTGAATTAGTGCAGTATAAATGAGAATTTTGTTTGGAATACAGGTAGTCCTTGATTTACAACAGCTCATTTAATGACCGTCAAAGTTACAACAGCGCTGAAAAAATGTGTCATAAGCATTTTTCACTGTTACAACCTTTGTAACATTCCCATGAGCACGCAAACAAAATTCAGAGGACTGGTTCATACTTATGACCGCAAAGCAGTGTCCCAACTTCATGTGATCACCTTTTGCAACCTTCTGACAAGCAAAGTCAATGGGGAAGAAAGACTCACTTAACAACTGCAGCAATTCACTTCACAACTGTTGCAAGAAAGGTTATAAAATGGGACAAAACTCACTTAATGTCTCACTTAACAACAGAAATGTTTGGCTCAATTGTGGTCGTAACTCAAGGACTACCTGTATTATTTTTTACAAGAATTCACAATTTCTTCAGACACAAGATAGAACGACTTCCTTATCCCCAGGAAAGTCAACCGGAATATCAGGTAGAATATTTCAGTCTTTAAATTAAAATTTGATTACAGTAGCATAGAATCCAGTCATTACTTCAATTTGAACTCCAAATTATTATTATTTAATCAATTTATAAAAAGCAACACATAGAACTACAGTAACTGAATTTCAAGCTGACTTTATCTCAGGCTGGCTTTCAATAGCATAAAACAATAATATAAAACAATTAGAATGTTAAAAAACTCAAAACATTAAAAAAAAATCATCCAAAATTAACTTAAGCTGACAGAATTGCCTTGTGGCGAGGTGGATGGACATTAAACTTAATACATACATAAATAAATAAATAAACTAAAAACTGGAAAAAGAGACAGTTAACATAAATTGACGGAGGTCTAACTTAGACGTATTCTAATCAGCAATGATTGGCTATGAATTTTAGGTGGGTGCCATCATATTTCTGTAAGTACTGAATTTTTACTCTTTATCTATATTATACAGATATATCTTATCTGCATCATTATTCTGTACTATACTATATTATATGTAAAATACTAAAATCTGCAGTGTACATTTTTTTCCACTATGAAAAAAATATTTTTGTTTTTCTATGCATTTTTCTGCAGCACCCAAATATTTCCCCCGCCTTTTTTTTTTTTTTAAAAAACATCTTTTTCTAGCTTTTGTAGCTCAGGAATGTAAGATGACACACATCTATATAGGGACTAGACAGATATTACAAATATCACGTTTTGCATATTATCTATTTACAAGAATTTCTCCAAAAATTTATTGTCCTTTTCAAACAAGTTGCAACAACAAAAAAATCGCTTTGATCAAACTGATGATGATTTTGGGGGGGGGGGAATCTCTCTCTCTCTCTCCCTCTCTCTCTCTGGCATGGCACTAATACAAGCTGTGATTCAGACCATGTGTTTGCTTGCGCAATTTAAGAACGGCAATATTATGGCATCAAGTGCATGGCAGGCCAATATGGCAAGTGAATAAGCAGGCGTGTATATGGGTGAGGGAAACACAATGGTGGGCGGGGGAAGAGAAGAGCGAATGCTGTACAAATGAAAATTAATTGCACCCAAAACCTGAAGGAGAGAAACCTGTAAAAGAAAAATATCACATTGCAGCCAAGCCTGACCCTTTTCCTTGAAAACCATTTTCCCGATTTGTTCAGGTCATCAGCAGGATGGAAATGAGTCTCCGCACAGCTTCTTCACACATCCGGATTTAATAGACTTTTTTCTAGTGATAAAGGAGCACTAATGAG
This sequence comes from Natrix helvetica, assembly GCF_964273705.1. Lineage (NCBI taxonomy): Eukaryota > Metazoa > Chordata > Lepidosauria > Squamata > Natricidae > Natrix > Natrix helvetica. The sequence continues at coordinate 127,771,494 of NC_138554.1, read as the reverse complement.
TTCATTTTCAAGCTATTAAATTGGCTATAATAGCTAGTTCTTCTGATGATTGTGCAGAGACCTGCCTGTCACAATGGGTTTTCTCTTTGGCACTTAACCATTGGCTGTCCTTGGGCTGGGAGATAAATACATAATTTGAAAAGAAGGGGGTTGGGGGAAGGAGGAAGAAAAGAAAAGGATAAGGTATACAGAGCAGGATACCTTCAGCTGCAACTAATGTTTTTCCTTCCTTTTGTAGAATGAATAGGTTGCTCTGGATTTCTGCAGGAATACAAATGGGCTTATTGGAAATACCTTTCTACTTTAACATAAGTGATGATACTTCTACCCCCAATTCACAAAAGAATCTGAAATATCCAAAATACAATATTTCAGCTTTCAGACAGTTGGAACCACGGATTTTCATCTCTCTCTCATCTAAAATACTTCAAGGCTTTCCTTGCTCTTCATGAAGAACTTAATATTTTCCTTTCCTTTCTCCCACCCTCTCCTCCTGCCCCTGTTTTAAAAGTGTAAATTGAATGTTGAGTTCAAGATTTCTTCTTCTCCTTTTTGTGTGTTTGTGGAGGGATGGCACAACCATACAAATGAATGCAATTAGGGAATTACTAGGTGATTTTATGTCTGGTTTAAGTACATATCACTTGCATTATTTCTTCAATCTATCAGTCTCTTTAAAGGCAGGCAATTAAAGGCAATTCAAGAGGCTGGCATAAACTCTGCCCTTCTCATTACTTTGGTAAGGCAGTGTTTGGAGCTTTTTAATAGCACTGTCTATTTTCTCTCAAGCTGTGTGGTCTGGAGGCATGCAACATGGTAAGAGAAAGAGGTGACTGCCATCCTTGGTAATTTATTTTAATAAGGCCTCTTTCCTATAGAATTGCCCACTATGAGCACAGGAAAAATAAAATCAGCTTGTCTGTCAGATTCAGAGAAATAGCAGGCCAACAATGTAACCAGGTTAAAAACATTCCAAAGTCAAGACGTTAGGTAATTTTAAAAAAACATATTTATATTTTTTCTCTTTACTGTATATACAATAAGTGTTTGGTGAACAGCGTACTGTCTGACTCAATTTGCTTACATAACAATATTAAATTCCTAGTTTCTACTTCTATTATCCAACCATTGGTAAAACAAGTCCCAAGTTCGAAAATATTCTGTCTTCATTTTCTTTTATCTTCAGTGTTAGTCTATCCATTTCTGCACAGTCTAATATTTTTTAAATTATTTCTTCTTCTGTGTGTGTTTCCTCATTTTTCCAGTGTTGGCAAATACAATTCTTGCTGCTGTCAAAATATGTAATATTAAATATACATTTCCTTTTTCATACTTCTATAGTAATATGCCTAACAAAAATAATTATGGCTTATAGTCTATATGCTGCCTTAACATTTTTTTAACCACATATGTATTTTTGCTTTTGGACATGTCCATCACATGTGATGATATGTACCCTGAGTTTGATTATATTTCCAACATTTAATGGACATGTTTTTAAACATTTTGGCTAATATGGCTGGTGGTAAGTGCCAACTATAAAACATTTTGTACAAGTTTTCCTTATATGTAGTTGCCATAGTCAATTCATAGTTTCTTTCCCAGAGCTTTTGCCAATTATCTAATTCAATTTAATTCTTGATTGACTTCATTGGGATTCTGCAACTATATTTATAGGAGATTGCTTCTTCATCTGAAGACAAATTTGCCTTAACTTCCAAAAATGGGACATGAGGAAGCAACTGCTAAATGAATGCCACATGCCACCAGGTTTTGGAAAGATGGAGCAGGTATTGTTAGGAAAAGGCTACACCAGACAACCATTGCACATCAATAAATCAATACCGATTCTGTGATTTGGATGGAAACAGAAACGTTGTCTACATTATTGATTTAATTGTTATTTTTATCCTAAAAGCAGTCCTTTAAAATGACTGTATACTGTTTCAGATTATATTGTTGTAAAGAAAGCTCACCCAAACAACAATTAAGAAACAAACAAAAAAGTTAGGATGGGGAAAGAAACAAAGCTTAATAAAGTTGCTAATGCTTTCTGTTGTCAATGCAACACCTTGGAAATGCAGTATCATATTGTTTTTACAGTTGTAATTCTGCAGTTTGACACTGAAGATCTGCTTAAGAGTCTCAATTTGTTCTTAAAAAACCTTCCAGTTTGTTATTCTGTTTACAAAAAGGAATACAATTCAGAAGAAGTTCTTAGCCTACTATTTCTATGCAACCATAAATAAACAGGAAGAAAATGATTTCTGCAGCATCAATTCACATGTGGGCCTATCTGCCAATCTACCTACAGCACAGCATAAAGATAATGTTAGTATAGTATAGTATCTATAATAGTCAATAATTAATATATATAAATCCTATATATAAAATCATTGGCCTATTATAGTATATATGTAGTCAATATTATATATACGTACGTACGTACGTATGTATTTGTGTTACAACCCCTGGTATGCCCAAATATGGCTCCTTCAAAGTTGATTTCGTATCCTGTAGCTTTAAGGTGCTGGAAAAGGGAGGAAGTTTTTTCTTACTGCGTTCTTGTGTTCTGTGATGCGTGCATTTATTCTCCTGTTTGTTGTCCTATGTATGTTGCTGGGCTGATTTTGCATGGTATTTCATAGACTCCTTGGTTTTCTAGCTGGATTTTGTCTTTGGGGTTTCCTAAGATGTTGGCTATTTTTTGGTCAGTGGTGAAGGCTGTCTTGATATTGTGCTTATGGAGAATTTTGCTGATTTTATCTGTGGTGCCTTTGATGTAAGGGAGGAGGGTGACAGGACATGAAATCAATTTTGAAGGAGCCAGGTTAATCTCCAAAACAGAACACCTCAACAAGAGAATAATTATGGAAGCCATCAAAATAGAGAACCACCCCCACAACATGACTAAATGTGATGATACCTCTCGCCTACCAAACATCTGGAAACCAGCCCTAGTCAACAAATGAACACCACCCACTACCCAGGCCGTTACAATACAAGACAACAATGCACACACAGCCAGCACCAATCAGCACCAATCTACCAATCATGATACAACCACACAACCAATCATTCCACTTGCTGAAACAAAGCCAGCACCCCATCCCCTCCCACCAAAATTTACAGAAAGACGGCAGCTCCGTTCGCATTTCAAGCCCAAAGCCTGAAGATGGCAAGTGAGATCTTGCTGAAACATTGCCAAGACAATCTCAATCTTACACGGGAAAAGACCCGAAGACAACAAAACCAGCATATATATATGGGAGGGACCTCACTACTCCCCCTTTCCGTCCTTCGGCTCATTACAGAAAACCATCCAGGCAGAAAACCATATTTTATTTTTAATTTTATTTTTAATCAAATCCCAGTAAGGGTATGGCTAGCTGATGAGAGCTAAATAGCTTGAAATAGATCTATCCTAGTCTCCCTTTATTTACTTATCAGCACAAATACAATACAAATATGTATGTATGTATGTATGTATGTATGTATGTATGTATGTATGTATGTATGTATGTATGTATATTCATTGATCTATTATAGATCTTACTATATTTGGAAAAAAGGTCAATTGGAGAGAGAGGGAGAGGGAGAGAGGGGGAAGGGGTAGATGGTGGTTAAGAACACAATTGAATTCTAGCTTCTGATTCTATTCCTAACTTTTCACAAATTGTCTGAAAGTTCACTAAATACTAAGATATTAGCATTTTACAGTTTGACACATTCAAACTGTGAACTTGTGTTACTGTGAATTTCATGCTCATTGAGCTTCTTCTTTCAAGCTTAACTAATACTTTTTCACAGACAATCAACCTGCCTTCCTAATGACGTATCCCTAGTTCAACTTTAAAACATTTTAAAAGAAAATCAGTGGATATTCTGATACTATTCAGTCATTACAGTTCATTTTTTAAGCAAGTTGATTGGGTTACCAGAACTTTTTTCCTCCCTCGCTAAATAGCCATCCTCAATCCGAAGCCCTACAGCTAACTTTACATTCATAACAATGGAAGGGATTATTAAACCCAGAGAGAGCATCAAATATGTTCATTTTAAACTGTAAATCTGAATATGAAAATAGGCAGCTAAAATTCAAATTAGTGGATTATTCAATTGAGAGATCTCTAAAATTGTACCCCATGCAAAGAACATACTAGAATTATTCATTCCAGTATCAATTAGTTATTAATTTGTTGGGGGGGGGGGTTTAAAGCTATAGTGCATTTTTTAATATACTGTATCTTCTATTGAGAATTTTGGGATTGCAGCTGGTGGAATGCAGCTACAGATTTTCTCTGCATTCTTTCCTCTCTAATAACAGCAGAAAACTGAGTCGAATAAAAAAAAATCTTTGCACAGCCCACTAAGAGGTCACATCTTAAGGAGATGGGAATATACGTTGTCCCTATTTAGTAGAAAAGATGCTCACTCTATGGTACATTCCATCTCAACTACTACAATAATTTTAAAATGATGCTACTGTTTAAAAGAGGCTGGAGATTGCAGCTGGTGTAAAACGCAGCAGCTAGACTGCTAAACTGGTGCAAAAGGCAGACATCAAATAATTCCTAGAACTGGGCTAGTGGTTTTCTGGACGCAGTTTAAATTGTTGGTACTAATCTCGAAAGCCCTAAATGGCTTCAAAACTGACAGAGATTACCTTTCCCATTTAGGAGCTGTCTGGCTGAAGATCTGCAAATTCAGCCTTATCTCTCCCACCACATTTATCACCAGTGAGAAAGCAGCTTGGTCACTCTGCAAAATTTTATTGTACTATTAAGTTGGAAGAAGATACATACATAATAATCTTTCAACCTTAATGTGCTTCTAGATAGTCTTTGTCAGACCAAAATACTATAATGGCATCTCAGAATCAGTGGATATATAATTGGAATTTTGAGAATATTGTTTGGGAATTCCCATAAATCATATGCTGACAGTGATGGGTGTCACCAATCACAAGACAACCATTAATAAAAAACAAACAAACAAACAAAAAACAAATGCAAAATCAAGTTTCAGCCATTCATTAGCTTGTAGGAATGCCTCTGAGGTCTTGTGGGCCATGGAGACATGCTTCAAAATTACAGTGATGTTTGGTGCCAATAGAGATGACTATTAATAGTTCAGGGTTGAACTGTGGAGCCCTTAGTGCTCTCTAAGCTTGGCTGTTTTGTTGCAGATGTTTCATTACACAACTAAGTAACATCTTCTGGAGATCTTCTGGAGAACTCACCAAGTTGAGTAATGAAATGTCTTCAAAAAAGCAATCGAACTCAGAGTAAGGACTCCACACTGATGTTTGGCAACATACTTATTACCTGTTCATTTTTCAACTAAAAGAATTAGAAAGCTTTTATACGGCAGAGAGTTTGGCACATACCAAGAAATCTGTTTGAAAACTCATTGTGGCTACCATTTTGGATATTTTAAAAAAGGATGAATGGTTTCCTAACTAAGGACAATTCATCTTACACTTCATCAGTTTCACAAGTATTAGCTATTTGGTCCAACTGAATCACTGGGTAAGACTGAATATTGTTATAAAACTTACAACTCAATCTGAATATTTACTGCAGTTTGCAATTCGTTATAAAAGCAAATGTCTTAAAAATGAGTTTCTAAAGAGGTAGACATTTTAGTTTTTAACAGCCACTATCTGCTTGAAAAAAGGGAGATTTTTGATGACCAATTTTATTTTAATATAAACTTCCACATATATAGACCATTTTATCAGATAAATAAAATCAATAAAAATATTTTATCAGAATAGCAGAGTTGGAAGAGACCTTGGCAGAGGTAGGTTTCTCCTGGTCCTGTCCGGTACGCCAGAAGAGGTAGTGAAAATCTGGCATACCAGACTAGACCAATAGTAATGGTGGCTTGGCCACTTCCCCAAACCTTCGTCAGGAGCTTTTTTAAAAAGCTCCTTTCCCCTGCCGGTTCAGGCAAGATAAAAGAAAAAAACTAAAAACTAAAAGAGAGGGCGGGGGGAGAGGGAGAAAGTAAGGGAAGGGAGAAAAAGAAAGAAAGAAGGAATCTCACTTTTTAAGCAGGATTCGGCAAAGTAGAAAAAATGCTGTTGCTTTAAATCGGGACTGAGCAGGCCTGGCTGTGGAATTCTGGGAGTTGAAGTTCACAAGTCTTAATGCTGCAAACTTTAAATTGAAACCTGCTTTAGATTGAAAAAGAAAGTTTGCAAAGTGACATTCAGCAGTTTGTTTCTGGGTCAACGGAACAACAAACTGGATAAAAGGAAGGATTCTTATGTGGTTGTATGTTTTTGAAGTTTTGGGGTTTGTGCAATATGGGCTTTGTGTTTCTAAAAGGGTTTGGATCATTCCCTGCTTGTGAAATGATAATGATAGCTCATTATCTCATTATCTATCTGGCAGGCATGTAGAATGATCCTTTCTGGGAGTAATATTTTATTTGGGGGGGGGGGAGTTGGTTGCTTCTCACAGAGGCAAGGGAGAAAGAAAGAAAAACAACACAGCAATTTAGGGCTAGAAGGCTACTGAGGCTACTCACCTAGTCCAACCCCCTGCTGCAGCAGGAAACCTTACATTGTCTGGATTATTTTGGTGCCTCTAACAGAGAGGAAATTGCCAGAAAGGTGAAGGAGTTTACTAGGACAAGGCTGCCATGCAGAGGAAGGCAGAAATAGTCCTTGACTTATGACTACAATTGATCCCAAAATTTTGGTTGCTAAGCAAGAGCGTTGTTAAGTGAGCTTCATTACATTTTACCCAATCCATGACATCTCCTGGTGAGTGACATCAAGTTGGCCACGCCCACCCAGTCACATGACTGCTAAGCCACACCCACAAAATAGGCCACACCCACAAAATAGGTAGCAAAAATGTTTGAAACCCACCACTGGACCTTGGGTATCTTCAAGTCCAACCCTCTTCTTAGGCAGGAGACGCTATACCATTTCAGATTAGTGGCTGTCTAGTCTTTTCTTAAAAACCTCCAATAATGAAGCAGCCACAACTTCTGGAGGCAAGTTGTTCCACTGGTTAATCGTCTCACTGTCAGGAAATTCCTCCTTAGTTCTAAATTGCTTCTCTCCTTGGTTAGTTTCCATCCATTACTTCTGGTCCTGCTTCAAGTTCTTTGGAGACCATACTGACCCCAGATTCCCTATGGCAGTCTCCCAAATATTGGACCACTGGTATAATATCATCCTTATTCCTTCTTTTCATTAAACTAGACCAGGCGTCAGCAACCCGCAGCTTTGGAGCTGCACGTGGCTCTTTCATCCCTCTGCTGTGGCTCCCTGTCGCCAGTTGGCACCACAATTTTGAGAGAGCTTCTTGCTTTTTGGGGGGGTGGGAAGCAGGACACACCAGGAAGAGACTCTATGGCAAGGGGTGGGTTTTCTGGTCAGCTCCACAATTGATAAGGCTTTTGGTTAGGACAGGTAGAGGAAAAAGGACGCTGCACTAGGAAGAGACTCTATGGTGGGGAAATGGGACTTCCCGTTGGCTCCAGAATTGAAAGGAGGCTTCTGATTAGGACCATTGTGGCTCTTTGAATGTTTAAGGTTGCTGACCCTTGAACTAACATATCTGACATTTTAAAGAAATGATCAAGCTCGGGCACAAAAACTGAAGGGTCATATGATCATCCTTTGAGACCTTCCCAGCCAACTTTGGCCAAATAAAGTCAATGGGGAAAGCTGGATATGCTTCATGATCATGTGACCCATGTAAAAATGATCTTGCTTAGTAACAGAAATTCAGGTTCCAACTGTGGTCATAAATTGAGGACACTCTGTATTACAGAGGACAAATGCTGTGCTTTGTTATAACTTATGTTCAGTTTTGTGCCACTGCAGGGCCTGGCAAGGACTGCACTGTGTCTTCTTTGTCTTTCCCCACATGCCCCAAAGAAATCAAACAATAAAGAAATCAAACACAATCTAGCGTATCAATCAAAATTCAAGGAAAGTAAACTGGGGGGAAAAAAGGACAGACTTCCCTAAGTCCTTTATTGGCTGGGTCAAATGAAACCAGGGACCTTAAGAGATATTGCTGTGTACAGGATAACTTGTCATTATTGTTGAAGGCTGACATGGGCCCATATCAGGGAAAAACATCAATACAATTGACATTAATTAGTGCCTTTGGCAGACATTCATTTCCCAGCTATTGTGCTATTTCTTAGTAAATCTTGCAGCCAATCAGATTGGGCATTGACTCAAAGCCAATTTATAATAACTGCTACCACAAAACTGCAAAAATAGAAGCCAAGCTAAAATTACAAAGACTTCTGGCTAGCTGAAATGCTGAAGGAGATACCTCTTTTCCCTGGTCCTTCCAGTCTGTTCAAATTACTGTGGAAAGAGTTAGTGTTTCTCGCCATTAAGTTTTTCAGGTTGCTTCTAGCTTTGGCATTCTTGCCATTTCCTTGACATTTAACACAATCTAAAATCACCCATGAACAGAAAAACGTGGGGGAAATTGCAACCAAACGTTTCCTGCATTGACAAACAGTTGTGTGTTTTGAAAATAGTAAAGGTGATGGACGATGAATTATTTCAATCAGCAGAAAATTTAATCTATACTTTTTTTAGAGGTCCTGAACATATTTAAGCTATTATGCAGCCTGATAGCTCATAAAAAAATAATGGTTTTGTAACTAGGGCTAATGTTTCAGACTCATATATTCTCTCCTTCTATTTATCTATTTGATGAATTAATTTAATAGATTGATTACACCTATTGGTTACAAAATAAATAGGACATCCCAATTCATTATTTTAATTTCTGATTTAATAAGTTGTGTTTTTTTTTTCAAACTAAACAAACTAGAGCCAAGCCAACAATGATTTCCTTGCTATATTCAAATTATGATTATAGATTCTGGCTTGGAGACAAAGTGAGTAGGGAACACACACCCACATTATTCTACTTCATGACCTCAGGACACAACAATAAATTGTGAAACTTGTGCATAAGCAATGGCAGATTGAAAATGGATGGAGGGGGAAGCCAATGGTTGTGATCAAAAGAAGAACGAGTGAATGGATTGGTTCCTTGAATTTATTCATCTTAGAAAATAGCTTATTAATTGCCATTAGATGTTAAGAATGTTCAGAAGAACAAGCTTTATTACCACTGGATAAATTTCCTTCTATCTTAGACGTAAGATATTTTATGAAAGTTTAAAAAAATGTTTTTTTTTTAAATAAAGAGCAAAAGAGTAAGTTGAACATTGATTTTGGAAAGTTAGAAATGGATTAAGAATCAGATAGACTTGAAAGAATATTTCCTGTGGGTTGTTTAACATTTTATAAAAGTATACGTGAAGATTTTGAAACTAACTGTAGGAAATCCTCTTGTGGAAAAGTGAGGTATTAAATATTTATTTATTGATAACAGCTTAGTTACAGAAAAAGATGTCTTTTGCATTATTTTTGGAGAAAGGTTACTTTATTTTTCGATAAGTTACTGTGTTGAAAGGAAACCAATATAAAAACTGATTTATTTGATTAAGGTTGAAATATATACACTCTTGTTCCCGATAGCTCTTAATGGACTTTTGCTGATTAAGACTGCATGATGAGATTTTATAATTTGTCTATTGATAAAAGATGGGGGAAGGGGGGAAAATCTTTTATTGAAATATGCGAGAAGGTAATGAGTAAGTGAAGTTGTTTATACCTGTCCGGAGGGAGGGGAAATTATTTCTTTATATAACATGTATGTGTGTATGTATATTATGGGGAAAGTAGGAGTAGGAAAGAATAGTATGTATGTTTGCTGCCTTGAGTTACTTATAAAGAAATAAAGGCAGAATAACAATTTAATATACATATGCCTACCTTTCTCTGTACTTTTTTTTTGTATAATATTCTTAGTTTTTATTAGTTTTTATCTTTAGATTTGTAAACTTTAATGAAAATTATATGAAACTGGACCCAACAATAAATCTATTCCAAGAAATTCAAACCACAGTTTAAAAGTTGTAAAAGAATCTTGAGATTCTCAGTCATCCTGGTCATGGTTGTCCCAAAGGTGCTTTTTTCAAGAGGCACCTGGACTTTCTGGTTGTTCTTTGCAGATGTTTTGTTTCTCATCCAAGAAACTGAAACCGTCTTGAAAGAAAAACCAGGAAGTCCAGTTGCCTCTTGAAAAAACACCTTAGGGACAAAACAGAGTGAGGTTTATACCAGACCCAGGATTTAAATACTATAGCTCTCTTCCCAGCCCCCAGTCTCTTCTTCAATTCTCCTGGATTTCTTCCCATTTGTTTCTCAAAATTGGAATCACATGGTCGTTGTGTGAATCAAGGTTCCCCTATAGCAGGGGTGTCCAAACTTGAGAACTTTAAGACTTGTGGACTTCAACTCTCAGAATTCTGGGAGTTGAAGTCCACAAGTCTTAAAGTTCCCAAGTTTGGACACCCCTGCCCTATAGACTGTTTCTCAGAAACCATTTGGGAAGGTCACAATTGGTGATCACATGACTTAGGCATGCTACAATCATTATAAAAACATGCTAATTTTGATCATGTGACTGTGGGATGCTGCTGCAATCATATAAAATAGAACAATAACTGAATTTATTTATTTATTTATTTATTTATTTATTCTTCATATTTCTAAACCGCCCCCTCTCCCAAAAAGGGACTCGGGGCGGTGTACAGTCCACACAACAAATAAAGATAAAATACAAATATAAATATAACTATAAAAATACATATATATGTAGAGGAGGTTAAAATTAACAGTACTGTACTGAAGAATAAATATGGGTCTAAAAGCCCTAAAAACAATTAGAAACTAAAACATTACCCTTAAAATAACCAGGTGAGAGTATGCTACCAGGAGTTCACAGTTGTAACATTTATAATTATAATTATGCCAGGCCGGCTAATCGGAACAGGTGAGTCTTCAATTTTTGTCGGAAGGAGTGGAGATCCAAGGTGGTTCTAATGTCGGGGGGGAGGTCATTCCAGAGGGTTGGGTCCATCACAGAGAAGGCTCTACTCCGTGGCGCCGCCCGCTGGCATTGCCTAGTGGACGGCACCTGGAGAAGGCCCTCCCTGTGAGAGCGGATTGGCCGCAGGGATGTATGTGGGAGGATGCAATCCCGCAAGTAACTAGGTCCTGAGCCATGGAGCGCTTTAAAGATAGTAATCAGGACCTTGAAACGCACCCGAAAAACCACAGGTAGCCAGTGCAGCTCGCGCAGGAGCAGTGTTACATGGGAGAATCTAGATCTTCCCATAATAACCCGCGCGGCCGCGTTCTGGACTAGCTGCAGTCTCCGGGCGCGTCCCAAGGGAAGCCCCATGTAGAGAGCATTACAGTAGTCTAGGCGAGACGTCACCAGTGCGTGAGTGACTGTGCGTAGGGCATCCCGGTCCAGTAGGGGGCGCAATTGGCGCACCAGGCGAACCTGGTGGAACGCCCCCCTTGCCACGGCTGCCACATGGTCATCCATTGACAGCCGGGCATCAAGGAGGACGCCCAAATTGCGCGCCCGTTCCACAGGGGGCAGTAACTCGTCCCCTATGGCCAGCGATGGGATCAGCTGGCTGAACCGAGGTGCCGGAAGCCACAGCCACTCAGTCTTGGAGGGGTTGAGTTTGAGTCTGTTGTCCCCCATCCAGACCCCGACGGCTTCCAAACACCGGGACATCACCGCGACAGCCTCGTTGGGGTGGTTTGGGGTTGAAATGTACAGCTGAGTATTGTCAGCGTACAGATGGTATTCAACCCCAAAACCACGGATGATCTCGCCCAGCGGCTTCATATATGCATTGAACAGAAGGGGCGAGAGGACCGACCCCTGCGGCACCCCACAAGAGAGTGGCCTCGGGGTCGATCTCTGCCCCCCTGCATCCGGCCGGAGAGGTAAGAGTCGAACCACCGTAACACGGTGCCCCCGACTCCCATCCCCTCCAGCCGGCGCAAAAGGATACCATGGTCGAATTGGAAGCCACCTTGTAGGTCATCTAGTCCAACCCCCTGATCAAGTAGGAGACCCTATACAATTTCTGATAAGTGGCTATCTAGTCTTTTCTTGAGCACCCACAACTTCTGAAAGCACGCTGTTCCACTAGTTGATTGTTCTCACTATCAGAAAATTTCTCCATATTTGCAGGTTGAATCTTCTTGATCAATTTCCATCAGAGGTGAGTTGCTAATTTTTTTACTACTGGTTCGGACATACTCCTGCACGCCCACATGCTGCTTCTGCGCATAAATTCTCTGCCACCACTACTACCAGTTTGGTCGATCCGGGCAACCCACCCCTGGTTTCCATCTATTCTTCCTTGTTTGGCCTTCGATGATAGCCAATCAAATATTGGAACACTGCTATCATGTCATGCTTGGTCCTTCTCTTCACTAGTCTAGCCAGTTCTTGCAACCGTTCTTCATATATGTTAGCTGCCAGCCCTCTAATAATCTTTGTTGCTCTTCTCTGATCTCTTTCTGGAGTTTCATAATCTTTTTTATAATATGTTGACCAAAACTGGATGCAGCATTCTATGTGTGGTCTTACTAAGGCTTTAAAGAATGGTATTAGTTCCTCATGTGATCTTGATTCAATCCCTCTGTTAATGCAATTTAGAATTGCATTGGCTTTTTTGGCTGCCACCACCCACTGTTGATTCATATTCAATTGATTGTCCACTAGGACTCCCAAGACCCCTTTCAGAGTTACTGCTGTTAAGCCAAACTTCAGCTAATCTGTATGTGCAACTTTGTTTTTCCTTGCCTAAGTGTATGACCTTACTCTTCTCCGATGTTGAATTTCATTTTGTTAGATAGGGCCCAGGGTTCAAGATTTTGAGATCCATCTGCATTGTGAGCCTGTCATCTAGGGTATTGGCTATTCCTGCCTACTTAGTATCATCTGCAAATATGGACAAGTACTGTTCACTAAGTCCCTTTTTTCAGTGTTGTACCTTCAACACTGTGTTGTACCTTCAAGTAGTCACTAAATGAATAGTTGTATGTGAAGGACTACCTGTACCAGTCATAGGCTGGGTATCTGCAGCATGGATACATAAGAAGAAGATGCAGTGGTTTTTTTTTTAGTGGCTGTGAGCTTTCAATTAGCTGGCTACGTCTTCCTGTAAAAAGCCCGAAAGCAAAGAAAGAACAACCTCACACTTCGCTCTACATTAAACGCAGCACGGCAGTGGTTAAACATGCACATTGATATATTCAAGTAGTTTATTTCTCGAGGCTTACAAATGTGATTACTATGGAGTACAAAGCTATTAAAAATATGACCTTTCCATACTGTACATCTTGGGAAGGAGCCAAATAATAACTTTGACTGGCTCAGTACAATAGAATGCCTATTCAGCTGGAAATAAAATGACTTTTCTTGACTGAATATTATACCTGGAAGATTAAATGTTCATCATGAGTGTAACACACATATCGAAACATTAATTCACCATTGCAATAGCCAGGGCAGTTAAGAAATGACATTCCCCCCCCCTCTTTGATGGAAAGCAATGCAGAGCGCACCTCTATATGCCTTGACTATTTGAGGGAATATCAGATTGTAAAGCAGGTGGGCCTATGTTTTAGGTTGGCTTGTTTTTCTTTACTTGCCTTGATGGAAAGCTTAATGAAAGCTTTTCCCAAAGGTGCTTTTTTCAGGAGGCAACTGGACTTTCTGGTTTTTCTTTGAAGATGTTTTGCTTCACATCCAAGAAGCTTTTTCAGCTCCATGACCTGGATGACTGAAAATCTCCATAGGTATTTAATGAAAGCTTGTTTTTAGAACTACTTTTCTGGAACAAAGACCTGACGTCATGACGATACGATGTGAGATCTCGGGGCTCTGACGGTCCATTTGGACATAAACCGTCCTGAAAAGACAGTGACAGGGAAGAGTATGTCTTGCTGATCTCAGGGACATTGCAAAGTCCCAGATTGATCCAAGAGAAGCTCTTCTAGCTGGCGCCAAAAAGCACAGCCTCAAGCTGCTGAAGTCAGGACAGCTCCACAATGGAAGGAAAAGCGGAAAGAAAAAGTGTGTCCATCTGGTGAGGAAATGTTATTTTTTATAAAAGACTGCCCAAAAAAGATTGAAGTTAAATTAAATTTGTAAAGAAAAGGAAAAAAGCGGAGGAATTAAGCATTCTTGGACAATGTGTTATCCTTTTTTTTATTTTATTTTTTCTATCGATGGAAGTTTTGTGAATATTTTTTACTTTTTAAAGAAAAAGTTTCAGATTTTCTTCTTCTATTTCTTTTTTTATCTATGGATTAATTTTTTCCCTTTACTTCTACAATATTGATTGGGATGGATTTTTTCTTTTTATTTGGTTTCATTTAAGAACTTTATTTCTTCCAAAGCCTGAAACACAAAGAAGATTTAAAAGGTATATAAAGAGAGTAGCAACCTTAGAGGGAAAAGAAGTTACACTGCCACTTGGAGGTTGGAGGTTGAGACCTGGAAACATTGCTTTTTCTTTGTTCCCTTTGATCATTTTGCTCTTGCACTTCAAAGGCTTCAGCTTGTTTATAAAGAAGGGCATGGATTGTTTATGCAGGTGCTCTCTGGATGCTTGTTGCTAGCTGGAAAGAAGTGAAAACAAAGATTTGTTTTTAAAATAGAGTGGCAGTGTTTATTAATTACAAGGATGACACTACTTCAAAAAGAAACCATAACACTACAACAGATTATGTCGGGAATTCAAAAATTATCAGAAACAACAGAGAGAATTGAGAAGAGATTGGAAAATTTTGGAAATATAAATTTTAATGTGGCAAAACCTGATGGAAACATGGAAGATACTCAGCAAATATAAGATATTCAGCAAATGGAAAAAGTGGAGGCTGGAGTTCTAAAAACCCAGGGGAAAAATGAACAAAGAGGCAAGATAACCGTGGATATTGATAGTGAACTGAGTGTGGATGGAGATGGAAAGAGTGGAACAAGGAAAGGGAAGATATATAGAAAGGTGCTTTACTACAGATTTCATGGTATAGAAGAAGGAAAAAGAGAAGAATGGATGGACTTAAGGAGAGAAATTTTGATCAAAACACTACTGATAACCAAAGATAAATTGATTAAGAAAGCTGATGGAGAGTTTCGAGATTTTATAAGATATGTAATAAGCAACAAGTTGCGAAGAGAAGTCCAAACAAATTTGATTAAGGAAATAACCAGAAGATCAATGCCACAAATGGCAAAAGAAATAGGACTACACTATTATTGGAAAGACACAAGTTGAGATATGAAAACTAATAATAAAATACTAGTCAAATTTAGTTAAAATTATTGATAAGGATAACAATGTATGTATGTATATATATATATATATATATATATATATATATATATATATATATGTGTGTGTGTGTGTGTGTGTGTGTGTGTGTGTGTGTGTGTGTGTATGTATGTATTGGTTTGATAAGAGGAAATTTGGTAGAAAAATTAAATGGTAAAAAAAGGGGGAAAAGCAAGTTAAACTTCATCAAACTATCATTGAATAAATGACTGATAATGTAATACTTTCTATTGACAGGATTAAAGGAATTGGATATAAATTGTAAACAATGATTAAGAAAAGAGGTTTAAAAACTTTGTAAATTTGGTATAAATTTTTAAATGGTGAAAAAAGGGGAAAAAGTAAGTTAAACACAGTCAGACTAAATGACTGATAATGATAATAATGTAATAATTCGTATTGACATGATAAAAGGGAAAATTGGATATAAATTGTAAACAATGATTAAGAAAAGAGGTTTAAATTTTTTTGTTAAAATTAGAGAATTATGTTAAAATGTAGTGTTAATGGATAAAGTTAGATAAATAATTGATACGGATAATAATGTATAGATATATTTATTGGTTTGATAAGAGGAAATTTGGTTAACATTTTAAATGATGAAAAAAGGGGAAAAAGTTAGTTAAACTTAGTCAAACTATTGCTAAATAAATGACTAATGATAATAATGTAATAATTTGTATTGACAGGATAAAAGGGAAATTGGATAAAAGTTGTAAACAATGATTAAGAAAAGAGGTTTAAAAACTTTGTTATTAAACATAATAATTATTTTTTTATTTTGAATGTGTTATAAAGGAATAATGTGATTGGATGATATTGAAAATAGATAAGGTAATGCCACTATGTGGTTTTGTTTTAAATTTTGGAATGTTTGTTATAAAGGGATGTTAAAACAACTATAGTCATATGAAGGATGAGGTATGATGATAACAACCATATATAAATATATGTGATATAAAGAAGATAATTTGATATGAATTAGAGGTGATGACGGTGGAAGGGATGCACGAAAACTTTGTGTAACCAATTGACACACTTTCTACAACTTTGAAATGGAGGATGAAGTGGTAGATCCTAAAATCTACCACCATTTTTACGGTTTAGAGTGTACTTAGTTCAAGATTATACTGATTGCACCATAGTCCCTTCGGGGAGAGGGGGCGGTCTATAAATTCAATAAAATTCAATTCAATATGGCTAGTTGTTCAATATCTCGCCTGTATGCAGATTCATCATTGTCTTGAATAAGACCAATCGCTGTTGCTTTGAGAGAACCTTAAGCAAAGGTAATACAACCACAATGTTCTTGGTGCTTCCCTTACTCTGCATAGAAGCCTCTTCGGGGTATAGGAAATGCTGTATGAAGCCTCCAAGGCAACCCAAGTCAGTATCTGTTCTCCAGAATTAAGGTTTTTTCTTCCTGTTTTTCTGTCAGCCTTCCCAGGTTGACCAGACAGGAAACCCAACCAGATGAGCTAATTCCACTTTATTAGAAGACTACATTGATGGATGTCTGAAAGTACAAATCTCCCACCATTATTTGATAAGTCTGTAATTAGGGAGGAGGGAGGAGGAGCTTCCGGAGGGAATGGAGGACTGCCTCTGAGCTCCGCTAAATGCGGAGGGCTTTTTGACGGGCGGGACGCTGCCAACCCTCATTTCCACCCTGAGGGTCGGGGATTATTGGCGCCGAATATCCTGGCACCCTGCCCGGCTCCAAGCTGGCCCGTTGGGTCGGCCGGGCAGCCGGACAGGAGGAAGATAGCGCGCCAGTCGGTCGCGGCATGGCGGCTGGCGTTTTAAACCAGCATGGCGGCTGGCGTTCTCTGAGTCGGAGTCGGAGCGGCAGAGCAACGGAGCGCCAGCGCCAGCGGAGCAGCGGAGCAGCGTGGCGGTAAAGACTTGATTGGAGGGGGCGAGAAGGCCGGAGGACAGCGGTCTGTGTGGTCTGCGTGACTGTGTGACTGGGCGGATTTTGGCCTGAGACATTAGAGAGATGGTGGCAACCCAGGAGAGCCGAGCGGCCCAAATTACGAGCTATGGATCGCTGAGCTCTAAACTGGCCGGCGATTGTGGGAAGGAATGTAAGGCCCGAGGGAGGCCCGAGAGATCCAAGGTGCCGAAGGGAAGAAGGGAAGGAGAGTGAGGCCTGAGGCGCCGGAGGAAGTAGAGAGTTGAAAGAATGATGGAAGGGCTGCAGGGAGGCCGCAGGGAGGCCGATGCAGCCCTCCGGGGCCCAATAACAATGCCTATGGGTTGCCAAATGGACAGAGGACTATTTTCAACTAAGGCAGGCCATGGAACGGAGGCCTGGAACATCAGAGGCCCATGCAGAAGGTCAGACCCAGTGCTTTGCTGTGCTCACAAGTACCCCCCCCCCCACTCATTTACCACCTACTTACTACGGGCTATCTGCCCTACCGCCTATTATAAATAAATATTTATTTCTTAGCCGCACCCTCTCCCGAAGGACTCGGGGCGGCGTACAATGAAACATATGAAATAAATATGTGGACAAAACAAACATATAACAGAGACATATACCGAGACATACACAAGGAGGAGGTCGGCTGATGAATAAAAAACAATTAGAATACAGTGATTAAAAAACCCCTAAATAATTAAATATAATTAAAATACCCAATTAAAAACCCGTCAGGAGCGATATGGTTAGATCAAAGTATTATGACTTACCATCTATTACGAACTACTTCTTAGCTGCAATCTTTTATCCACCAGCTGGCTACTTTATCATATTTCCACCAGCCATCATTTCCATCCAGATATGGACTATTTTCATCAGCCTATCCCCTTGCCTGGACTATCCTCTTGCCAGGACCATCCCCTTAGTGGGAACTGCGGCTGCTGATACATATTAACATCTACAGCTCCCACTTGATGAACTTGGCCCTGTCTAATTATGTCATACACGAGGCTAGACCTACTACAGCTACGAGAGTCCCCCCTCTCGCAGCTATGGCCTCCTGCCCTTTCGAGGGCCCACCTTGAGGACGGGTTCATTAACCCAGAAAGGTGGAGGAAGCGCACGTTGAGGGTTTTTTTAATTAAATGTTTTTTAAAAGTTGTAAGGGGTTATAGGGATGGGGGGGGAACAGGTCAGGAGGGATGGGGGAGCCAGGCACCTAGGTGTGGTCAAAGGAGGAGGGAGCGGAGTGGGGGAGGAGAGGGAAGATAGCATTCCTGCGCAGGGCTCCCTGATACCAACGGTCGTGGGGAGGGGCAGGTGCGAGGACAGATTAAGAGCGCGCAGTCGGTTGGGAGACCGGGGTTTTTGGTCATTCCCGGTCGTTTGTACCAACCCCTGCATACTAGGTGGTCAGGATCTACAGACCCAAGGCCTGAGACTGCTGTTATGCAACGCGAGGTCCATTGTCAATAAGGCCCCCCTCATCCACGATCTAATTTTGGAGGGGGAGCCGGACCTCGCAGGAATAACCGAGACCTGGTTGGGCCACGAGGGAGGTTTACCCCTCATGGAAATGTGCCCACCAGGTTATCGAGCATTTCACCAGCCTCGGGCCCAGGGAAGGGGCGGTGGGGTAGCAGTGATTATCCGGGAAGACTTGGAGCCGAGAGAGTTCACTGTGCCACAGACATCCGGGTGTGAGTCCCTCGTCGTGAGATGGGGCCCAGGGAGGCAGTTGGGCCTGCTGATAGTATACCTGGCTCCTCGCTATACACCAGCGGCCCTGCCTGAACTCCTCGAGCTGATCTCATCGGTGGCGGTTGAGACCCCCAAACTTTTAGTGATGGGGGATTTTAATCTGCCGTCGATGGGAGAAGCGTCTGAGGGGGTTCGGGAGTTCATGGCTTCCATGACAGCCATGGACCTGACCCAGTTAATTCAGGGCCCTACTCACGAGGGAGGCCACACGTTGGACCTTGTCTTTGTCTCTGGCCAGTGGACGAGTGATCTGGGAATAGGGGATCCAATTATTACTCCCCTGTCATGGTCAGATCACTCACTTCTCCGGCTTGACTTCCCCGGTGCTACACCCCGCTGCGGGGAGGCGGAACCGGAAGGTATTAGATGGTTCCGCCCCAAGCGCCTGATGGAACCAGATAGGTTCCAGACGGAGCTTGGGCCACCTCCTGTGGACCTGACCCGCCCCCGAGTGGAGGACCTGGTAGACGCATGGAATAGTGCGACTACCGGGGCCCTAGACCGGGTGGCGCCTTTGCGGCCTCTCCTGCGGCGACGAACCACCCTGGCCCCTTGGTTCACCGAGGAGCTAAGGGTGATGAAACGCCACAAGAGACACCTAGAGAGTCGTTGGAGATCCTCCCGTTCCGAATTTGACCGAGCACAGGCACGAGCCTATTTGAGGACGTACCTTGTGGCATTAAGAGCGGCCAAACGTCAATATTGTGCCGCTCTTATTGCGTCCGCAGATAACCGCCCTGCCGCCCTGTTTCGGGTGACTCGCTCTCTCTTGTTTGAGAGATCGCGGGAAGCCCCTTTACAGGGCAGAGCAGAGGAGTTTGGGAAATATCTACAGGACAAAGTCGCTCAAATCCGGAAGGGATGGGCCCCTTTCAGTAGTCCAGCTGAGACGCCCGCGGCAAGTCTTGAGGGACCGCTTTGGGAGGAGTTTGACTCGGTTGCCATCGAGGATTTGGACAGGTTGCGTGGACGTCTGCGACCTACCACATGTTTATTGGACCCGTGTCCCTCCTGGCTTGTACTGGCATCCTGGGAGGTTACACGCGACTGGCTCCTGGGCCTAGTGAACGCTTCGTTGGGCGAGGGGCTTCTACCGACCGCCTTGAAAGAGGCGGTGGTGAGGCCCCTGCTCAAGAAGCCTTCCCTGGACCCAATGGACCTAGTCAATTATCGTCCAGTCTCCAACCTTCCTTTTTTAGCGAAGGTTGTAGAGAGTGTGGTAGCACAACAGTTCCCACGTCACCTGGAGGAGAATGATTATCTAGACCCGCGCCAGTCCGGCTTCCGACCCGGGCACAGCATGGAGACGGCCTTGGTCGCATTGGTTGATGATCTCTGGAGGGCCAGAGATAGGGGCTGTTCCTCTATCCTGGTCCTATTAGATCTCTCGGCGGCGTTCGATACCATCGACCATGGTATCCTGTTGCACCGGCTAGAGGGGCTGGGAGTCAGGGGCACCGTTCTACGGTGGTTTGGCTCCTACCTCTCTGACCGGACACAACGTGTGTTGGCAGGGGAGCAGAGATCGACCCGGAGGCCACTCACATGTGGGGTGCCTCAGGGGTCGGTTCTCTCGCCTCTCCTGTTCAACACTTACATGAAACCGCTGGGCGAGATCATCCGTGGTTTGGGGGTGGGATATCATCTGTATGCTGATGATACTCAGCTATACATTTCCACCCCGAACCACCCCAATGAGGCCGTCGAAATGATGTCCCGGTGTTTGGAGGCCGTACGGGTCTGGATGGATGACAACCGACTAAAACTCAACCCTTCCAAGACGGAGTGGCTGTGGCTTCCGGCCTCCCGGTTCAACCAGTTGCTTCCATCTCTGGCCATTGGGGGCGTGCAACTGGCCCCCATGGAACAGGTGCACAATTTGGGCGTCCTCCTAGATGCCCGGCTGTCCATGGATGACCATGTAACAGCCGTGGCAAGGGGGGCGTTCCATCAGGTTCGCCTGATGCGCCAATTGCGCCCCTTATTGGACCGGGATGCCCTACGCACAGTCACCCATGCGCTAGTGACGTCTCGCCTGGACTACTGCAATGCTCTCTACATGGGGCTTCCCTTGAGATGCACTCGGAGACTGCAGTTGGTCCAGAACGCGGCCGCGCGGGTGATTATGGGGAGGACTAGATACTCCCCTGTAACACCTCTCCTGCGCGAGCTGCACTGGCTTCCTGTAGTCTTCCGAGTGCGTTTCAAGGTTTTGATTATGATCTTTAAAGCGCTTCATGGCACAGGACCTAGTTACATGCAGGATCGCATCCTACCCCATACATCCCTACGACCAATCCGCTCACACAGAGAGGGACTACTTCGGGTGCCGTCCGCCAAACAGTGTCGGGGGGCGACACCCAGGAGCAGAGCCTTATCTGTGATGGGCCCAGCCCTATGGAATGACCTCCCCCGTGACATCAGGACTACTTCCGATCTCCGCTCCTTCCGTGTACAGTTGAAGACCCACCTCTTTCAATTATCTGGCCTGGCTCAACCGTAAATTTTTCTTACTCCTCCTGACAGTTCTTTTAAATTTTTAAATTTAAATTTTTAAATTTAAATTGTGTTTTTACAATTGGGGTATTTTAATGGTGACTTTTAATTGTCCAATGTGATGTAATTTGTTACCTCCTCCGTGCACGTATGTCCTGTATATATGTATGTTTATGTGTTTGTATACATGTTTTATGTTTTATACACTCCATTGTACGCCGCCCCGAGTCCTGTCTGGAAAGGGAGCGGCTAATAAATTTAAATTTATTATTATTATTATTAAGTTAAAGAGATGTTTTCTGAATTGTTTTTCTCTGCCCAGACCCCCCTCCTTTTACTGATCATACCATTGGCAGCATCACTTCCTACTGTCTCCCAAGGACATTCCCACATCCTGTACTATTGTACTTTCTGTGTTAACAGAATTTTGCCTGATCTTTTTAGGTAGAATTGAGAGGCACCTCATCTCATCATATCTCTTGCAATGGAAGTTGTAGAAGAACAGCAGGCTGAGCTAGAAGGCGGAGTTAAACATGTCATCAGTTTCGAATCATTGCATTGCTACAAAAGACCCGATTTCAGCCCACCATGAATTCCATTGACCTAAGGGCCACTTTAGCTTTGAGTGTTAGTTGACTAGATTTTTGTATAGAGGTAGTAATAATATATTTTTCCTGTGCTTTGAACTCAATGAATGGTCCTTGTTATTTGCGCCTGACATCAGTGCTATTAAGAGTGATCCCCACTACTTGAGAAACCAACCTAAGCCTATCCTCCATTCCTTATGATTTTGAGGGAAGGTGTTTTGTAACAGTCCCACTACGCTAACAGCTGTCAACATTTCTATCCTGAGGAAACAGCTGTCTGTGGTGCACAGCCTAATTGTTGGAGGCATACTTCTAACAGGAGTTAAACTGGCATCAATCATGTCCATGTTAGGCTCCAAAAATAGGGCAATTTCTTTTTTCCCAAACCACTTTTGTGGATGAGAGCAAGTTGAATCAAACCCTGGGGCCATAGTCAAACGGTTGATTCATACAAGTAGACAAAAAGGTCAGACAGAATGCAAAAAAGCTCTGAATTGCAATTGGCTCTAAATTATCATAACCAAGGAAGGTGACAGTAGGTTGGACCAGATGACTAATTTTGCTTGGCTCAAAGAAGGGTTTTTTTTTTTAATTTCACTGATCATATTTGGATAGTTTTGCATCTGTATTGCTTCATGTGTAGAACTGCCTCAGAAAAAGTTTGCATGTGGTTTAATTTCAGTTGTTTCAGAAAAAAAAAAGAAGAATTGCAGAAGGAAATCAGGTCAATTGTTTTTATTCTCATTCTAATGCCATTCAGTTCTTGCATTAGGAACAATAAAAGAAATTCAGCATAGTTTTCTTTATTAGGAAAATATGGCTTAATTTGCCAATAAGGACAGGGTCATAGCAGATGAATTAGTAATGCATCTGTTATTTTCTGCTTAAAACGTTAATATGAAGA
This sequence comes from Natrix helvetica, assembly GCF_964273705.1. NCBI lineage: Eukaryota > Metazoa > Chordata > Lepidosauria > Squamata > Natricidae > Natrix > Natrix helvetica. The sequence continues at coordinate 127,748,537 of NC_138554.1, read as the reverse complement.
GGTGCATATTTGAGTTAGATGTGTTCAAAAAAAAAGTATGGGAAGTCACATTTAAAAGCATGCAATGTCCATACCTATTTATTTTGTTTTGTTATATGTTTGTTATATTTAAACATCATATTTATAAGGCCACCCATCTGACAATCAAATGACTGAGACACATGCAAGTTCAAAATAACATAGTATATTACAAAAGTGAGTACACCCCCTCACATTTTGTAAATATGTAAGTATATCTTTTCATATGACAACACTGAAGAAATGACACTTGGCTACAATGTAAAGTAGTGAGTATACTGCTTGTATAACAGTGTAAATGTGCTGTCCCTTCAAAATAATGCAACACACAACCATTAATGTCTAAACTGCTGGCAAGATATACTTAAATATTTACAAAATGTGAGGGGGTGTACTCACTTCTGTGGCAGTATAAATTCATATAAATATGATTAGCATTAAAAACTTTGAAGTTAGAAAAAAGCCCAAAATTAAAACAACATTCATTTAGCTGTCTTATTGATAAGGCTGCCCATCTCCCAATCAAATTATTCTGGTCTACAACAATTGCTTATAATTGTTATTTGTTATGTTATATTGCAGTTTATTTTGGATTTTACTGCACTGTCACGAGTGTTTACTCTATATGGCAAACATAGAATATACAAACAAACAAATAAACAAACAAACAAACAAACGGGAAATAAAAATATTATGGAAAATTAATTAAAAGTTGATTATTAGCAAATGCTGAAAACAGTAATACATATTTTGAATGTTTTTTCTCTCTCCCAAAAATGCGTTGAAAATAAGTGTTTACATTTAAAACTGGCTGGATTTAGTTTGATGCACAGAGCAGTACTTCTTAGCATTTTACAGGGAAAATAAGCAGAACGCTAAATCTTAACCGGTTTAGTGGCTACTTCAGATCTCTGCAGGACACCCTAAGCAACTTAATCAAACGAATTTCTTCAATGAGAACTGAAAGTGAGATGGCTCATGGAACAACTGTTCTTCAGTAGATACTAGCTGCACAATATGTGTGTCTTATATGTGCAGTTGTGTTCCCTCTCATCTTGCTATACTTCCTGGAATTCATTGTCTTTTAAACCTCGGCTTGATACAAATGCACTTTCGAGGGTTAACATTCAAGTCAGTTGCCAAAGGTAAAATAGCTATTAGAGTAGATTGATCAAGTGGAACATGATAGCAGTTGCAGCAAAAGAAGGTTAAAAAAAAAGAATACCGTATGTACATTTTAAGAGAGAGAGAGAGAGAGAGAGAGAGAGAGAGAGAGAGAGAGAGAGAGAGAGAGAGAAAGAAAGAAAGAAAGAGAGGGGTGGGGGGAAGGAATGATTGTGAAGGCATCTGAACAGAATGGAATAATTGATGGACAGTGTTCAAACCAAGGAAACAGTCTTGCTTTGAGAAAGAGAAGGATTGCAAATGAACTAAGCGTCCATTTATTTTTCAGTTTGCTACAGGCTTTGCACTTGCTGGAAATCCATGCTTTCTTTGCTTAATGAGACTGGCGGTTTTCATGAAGCAGCTCTAATGTATTATTGGCCAAGCCCAGTAAGGGCAAATCTTTTTCACTTTCCCGTACATTGAAAACACATGAAGATTAATGTAAAATTGAATTATGTTTGGACATAAAATTCAGCGGTGGGCCTCAAAAATATTAGCAAGGGGTTCTCTGCCTGGTTGCTGGGTAGGTGTGGCCATGGTGGGCGTGGCCTAGTCAGCCTCCTGCACCATGTGGTGGGGGAGCGTTTTTGCCCTCCCCGGGCTCTGGAGGTTGTCCTTGAGCCTCCGGGAGGGCAAAAATGTCCTCCCCAGGCACTGGAGACTGGAAACGGGCTTGTTTCCAGCCTTCCTGAACTTCCATTAGGCCCGTTTTCACACGCCCTGAGTCTCCGTGAATGCCCTTGCATTCAAGATAGGCTGCATGTGGACTCCTGGGAGGAGTGGGCGGGGCGGGGCCAGCCACTAGTGGGATTTGGAGGTTCTCTGAACTGCACAGACTCTTAGCTAGAGATTCTCCCGAACCCCCGCGAACCCCCAGCAGTTCACTCCTGACAGAATCTGAACATCATGATTTGGCAGTTCTAAGCATTTCCATATCTGTGGCTCACTGTGAAGTGACTTAGTTTGGCTTCCTGAGAGGAAAATATTCAGACTTGCTGGCTTCTTATAAGTATTTATGTAGCTTTGATTTGATCATGTGTGATCCTGGATAACAAGAATGAACAAAATGGTTGAAGACCATTTTGACATTGCTGAAAGCTTTGTTCTTCTATATTTATATTATCCCAACTCCAGGTGGCTCTTGGGTTACAAACGTAATAGATCCTGTCCATCATGGTCATAATTTGTGACAATCATAAAGCAGGTCAGTCACATGACCGATCCAATTTTATGAACTTTTTTTTTGCAATGGTTGTTAAGCGACTCACAACAATTGTTAAGTGGATATCTTCCCATAAACAGAAATAAATGCTTATTTTCAGCAAAACCATTGTAAAACATGTTTTTTATGACACTGCAAATAGCTGTAAATACAGCCTGGTTGCCGAACATGTGAAGTGCAGTAATGTGACCACAGGGTTGTAAGCAGTGGTGGAATTCAATTTAACAATCGGTTCTCTGCCCTAATGATTTCTTCCAACAACCAGTTTACCTAATTGATCAGAAAGTTAACAACCAGTTCTCCTGAAGTGGTGTGAACTAGCTGAATCCCAGATAAGTGTTCCCCAGATACTGTAAGTGTTCCCCAGATACTGTAGGTTACTTGGAACTTTCAGTAGTCACTAGATGAGCAGTTGTAAGATGAGGACCTGCTGTGTTTCTTTAAGGCTTCTCTTTGGGATGATCTTATTATAACAACTTCATGAGGACAATCACAACATTAGATTTTAGTTATCATGTGTGGGATGATAGAAGAATGAAATATTTTGGGAGATCTTAAAAAGAGGATTATATTTCCCTAAAGGAAAAATGGAGAAACATGCTCTTAAAGACAGAAAGCAGCTCCCAAGTTTTTCTTAATAGCCCACAGCAGATGCCAGAACTTAAGAGATAATGAGCTTATTGGGAAGAGAAAGATATGTATCTAAATAGCTCTATTCATAAGCAAAACAAATACCGTAGGCAGAAATCCATTCAAGACAGGATATTTTGAAACTCCTTGCAGCACAGCTAACAAAGGCAGAATGATAGGATTAGAAAGTAGCTCCTCACCCCAAGATCCAATACAGGAGAAAATTCATTAGCCACAATAGGAATTGCGCAACACGCTTTCAGAACACAAGCCCTTCACTGCACGCACACACACACATCCAGAGCAGCTCAAACTTCAAAATCACAGAAACCTATAAAGATCCATCCACTCATTCAACCATTTGGTCAGCTGCTCAGAATCACATGTGATTGGTGGTTCTCCTTCATCAATAAACACTTCTTTCCAATTAGCCTCCATGTTTCCAGTGTTTTTTCTCCCAGCTTGGAACTGAACCCAACAATTCTCTAAGATACTATGTTTGTCTGAATTGCCTTCATCTTATCTGTTTTATTCTTTTTTTAAAAAAAAGAGTAAGTTTTTTCCCCTTCCCCATCATCCCCCTTATGTGTGTGTGTGTGTGTGTGTGTGTGTGTGTAGGGTTAGGGTTAGGGTTAGATGTAGATATTTAAGTCAATTGCCAATTAACACTTGTGATGTTATTCTAAATATTCTTGAGGGTTGTCACAGTGAATACACTTCAAGGCCTCTTATGCACACACATGGGAGAGAGGACAATGACGGTAAGGTTAAAAGGAAAAAAAAAAAAAACCCCAAACAAACATATTGGAGAAGGAGATGCCATAAAAATTGAGAGGGCAATTCTGTCCATGTGGTCAAGGCTGCCATTTTGACTTTTTTTGACTCTCCCATGGATCACTATTAGAACTTTCAGCACCAAAGTCTTTTGAAGGAAAACAAAAACTACCTGACAAGATATATCTGTGTGTTTGTGTGTGTGTGTGTGTGTGTGTGTGTGTCAATGAAAACCGTCCCTCGAGAAGCTGAATTTGCCCCCCCTCCCAAATATCCAGATCCCTGTTCTTTACATAACAAGATATACTGACAACCAGGGGTGGGCTTCAAAAATTTCAGCAAATTTCTGCCCAGTTGCTGGGTGGGCGTGGCCTAGTTGGACTACTACACCATGGTGGGGAGGAAGTTTTCACCTTTTCCAGGCTCCGGAGGCTTTCCTCGAGCCTCTGGGAAGGTGAAAACTTTCTCCCCTGGGTTCTGGGGGCTCTCCAGAGGCTGAAAATGGAACTTCTGGGAGTCCTGCTTTCCCCCCTCCCCAAGTCTCCATGTGAGCCCTGAACTTACCTCACATCCAAAACAGGAGTGTGGAAGGAGGGGAGGGGTGGAGTGGGTGGTGGGCGGGCCCCCTCAGGGATGGGATTTGGTGGTTCTCCAAACCAGCCATAATGTTAGCTACAGGTTCTTGTTGTTCTTGTTGCTATTTGACTGAACCCGGGTGAACCCATAGTAGCCCACCCCTTTTGACAACTGTTATGACTGCAGGGAATATTAGTGTTAGATAGGCACAAAAGGCGAGCGGAGACGTGAGGCGATTCAACAGATTTTTATTAACACAGATAACTGTCAAGTATTTACAGGAGAGAAGCACGGCTGGGCTAGTCTGACAGCTATTTATGTGAAGCTATCAGACGAGCCAGCCAATCCGAACACTGGATTTTGCCCGCTCTCAGCCAGGTCGCGTCTTAACCAATCAGACGCGACCTGGCTGTTGCTAGCGCAGATGCCGGCTGTCAGGGGGAAATCCCTGATGTCATCTGCCAGGATATTACACCCCTTCCCCCTCAGTGAGTGCGCATGTGCGGACGTTGCACAGACGTACTCACGCAAATAGGCTGGGCGGCACCGGACCCGCCCAGAGCACCTCAGTACAGCAGAAGACGCCGGAGGAGAAGGAGGTGCCCGTGGTAGCTCCTTCCGTGGGGGAGTGACGCTCCGGGCGCCATCTTGTGGGCCTACCTTGGGAGGTGTACTGCAAGTATCAGGTAGGCAGGGCCGAGGGGGCGCGGCCGTAGGCGGGCTTGAGCCGGGAACAACAGGGTAGGCCTGGCCTGACTCGGGGAAGGCCAAAGGGAAACTGGGAGGAGTTCGCCAAATGGGCGGAACACCCCCAACACTGGACGGCCGGGAGGCGGCGTCCATAACTGGAACAGCCCAGGGCAGCTGGACTGGGTCAACTGGTTCTGGTGGAAGGGCACCAGGAAGCGATGCGTCGGTGGGCTCTGTTGGAGCGACGACGGCTGACCCTGCAGGGTTGTTGTCGTTGTTGGACGGTAGGCGGCGCCTCAATTGATCCAGGTGGCGCCGCCATTCGGTCCCATCATGTAGCTGGACCCTGTAAGAACAGGGGCCGGTTATGGAGGTGACGGTGGCAGGCACCCACCTGACAGCCCCTGAGAAGGCCTGAGCCCACACCAAATCTCCCACTGCAAAAACACGGGAAGGGGGCCCCAGGTTGCCAGGCTGTTCTTTTGAATAGAGCGGGTGCAGCCTATCCAAAGTGGTCCGCAGGCGCCGGCCCATCAGCAGCTCGGCTGGAGACTTCCCGGACAGGGGGCAAGGAGTGGCATGCTGTACCAAAAGGTAAGCAGCCACCCTTGATTGCCAGTCCGCCCCCTCCATCCTGCCCAACGCCTCCTTGGCCGAGCGGACCGCCCGTTCCACCCGGCCATTACTAGCAGGATGGTATGGGGCGACCGTGGCATGGCGGATGCCCTGAGAGGCCAGGAACAACTGAAAAGCGGTGGACGCAAATTGAGGCCCGTTGTCAGAGACAATGACGTCCGGCAAGCCGTGGGTTGCGAATAGCCTAGTCAGTTCTCTGACCGTGGCCTGGGCTGTGGTGGACCTCATGAGAATGAGCTCCACCCAGCGCGAATAAGCGTCCACCACTATCATGAAGACCTGGCCTCTGAAAGGGCCCGCAAAATCGATGTGCAGGCGGGACCAAGGTCCATGGGGCAGTTCCCATTCCCGCGGTGCGGCAGCCGGTGGCGCCGGTCGGGAAAGCTGGCAGGGGGAGCAGCCGGCCACCCAAGCGGCTATCTCATCGTCCAAGCGGGGCCACCACACATAGCTGCGCGCCAGGCCTTTCATACGCACTATGCCTGGGTGGCCCTCATGAAGGCGAGATAGCACCTGGTGGCGCAGGCTGGGTGGAATGACCACCCTGTCACCCCACAAGAGGCACCCACTGTGGAGTGACAGCTCCAGCTGCCTGGCCTTGAAAGGGCGAAGGTGCACAGGCACCGGCCCTTCAGGCCAGCCCCTCTGGACCCAAAGCATGACCTGGGACAGGTCAGAGTCAGCCCTAGATTTTTCGGCCACATCTCCGGAAGAGAGTGGCAGAGCCAAATCTGCTATGGCCAAAACCGACAGGCAGGGCACTGTCGGGGGGTCAGCAACGGGAAGGGGGCAGCAGCTTAGGGCAGCGGCGTGCCCTATGTGCTTGCCCGGGCGGTAGAGCAGAGTGTAGCTGTACGCAGCTAGGAACTCTGTCCACCTAGTCATGCGAGGTGAAAGGATGGGAGGGGTCGGCTTGTTACCAGCCAGAAGCCCAAGGAGTGGCTTATGGTCGGTAAACAACGTAAAATGCCGCCCGTAGAGGTAATCGTGAAACCTCTTAATCCCTGACACTGCAGCCATAGCCTCCTTGTCGTTCTGGCTGTAGTTGCGTTCCGCAGAAGTCAGTGTCCGGGAATAAAAGGCAATGGGGGCCTCCGAGCCATTGGGCAGCACATGGCTCAGGACCGCCCCCAAACCCACAGGGGAGGCGTCACAGGCAAGAGTCAAAGGCAGCTTGTCCGAATATTGGACGAGGACTGTCTCTGACGTCAGCATGTCTTTGACAGCCACGAACGCATGCGCTTCGCGGCTGCCCCAGCGCCAGGCTGCCGATCAGTCAAGTAACCGATGCAGCGGCTCGGCTAGTGACGCCTTATGCGGTAAAAATGGCGCGTAAAAATTTAGTAAGCCAAGGAACGCCTGCAGTTCCGTCTTGGAGGCAGGCGTGGGGGCGTTCCTGATGGCTGCTACTTTAGAGGGGGTGGGGTGAATTCCCTGGGCATCAATGGTGAAACCCAGGAAATCCACCCGCGGCACAGCAAAGGAACATTTGCTGCGCTTCAATTTTAAGCCCGCACCTCTGAAACGTTCGAGGACCTTCTCCAGTATTTCGATGAGGCCCGATCGGCTGCTAGCGGCGATCAGAACATCATCGAAATACGGAACCACGCCAGGGAGCCCATGGAGCAGACGCTCCATAAGGCTCTGGAAGATCCCCGGGGCAACGGAAACGCCGAATTGCAAGCGGCGGCAATGGAAAGCTCCACGGTGGGTGACGATGGTCTGCGCGGCCGCCGCCTCGTCATCCACCGGGAGCTGCTGGTAGGCCTGCGCCATATCCAGTTTCGCAAAGATGCAGCCTTGTCCTAAAGAGTGGAGCAAGTGCTGCACTACCGGAACTGGATAGGGGTTCGCCTGGAGGGCAAGGTTAATGGTGGATTTAAAGTCCGCGCAGAGACGAATAGAACCATCCGCCTTGACCGGGATGACCAAAGGTGTCTCCCACTTGGAGTAATCCACAGGCTCCAAGACTCCCTGCGCGATGAGCTTGTCCAGCTCCTTATCAACCTTGGCCCTCAAGGCGAAAGGCACCCTACGGGCCTTCAGCCTAATGGGGGCAACGTGGGGATCTAGATTGAGGGAAATGGGAGTTCCTTTATATGCCCCCAGCTGCCCATCAAAAACGTCAGAAAACCTTGTCAGTACGTCGGCCACGTCGGGAGGCGTGGCCACTACTTGCCGTACCCTGTGCACTGACAGACCTAGTGCCGGGAACCAGTCCAGGCCCAGGAGGGTTGGCAAAGGTTTCTCTACTACCAAAAGGGGAAGGCACCCCGCAAAGTCCCCATACTCCACCCCCACCAGGTGACAACCCAGGGTAGGAATCAGAGTCCCCTGGTAGTCCCGAAGGGTTGCGTCTGGGGAGGAGAGTTGGGTCTTGGGAATGCCTGGGCAGAGGCGAGAGAACTCTGCCCACGATAGGAGTGATCGGGATGACCCCGAGTCCACTTCCATGGTGCAGGGAGAGCCTTCAATTAGGAGCGACGCCTTGATGCGCTCCGCACCTGCACCAGTGTGGAAGGCCGACTCCGCAGGGCTGGTGTGCTGGTCAGCGTCCATGGCGTAGCAGCCTCTGCGTGATGGCTGCTGCTGCTGCTGCCGTCCGGATCGGGTCGCAGGTCTCGGCTTAGCGGCTGCTGTAGTCGAGGAGTCATCTGGGCGCTGAGGTAAGGGAAACTGCGCTCTGCAGACCTGGGCCAGGTGCCCCTTTTTGAGGCAGCGGCGACACACGGCGGCCTTGAAGGGGCAACCTGAGCGATCATGGTTGCCTCCGCAGCCCAGGCAGGCGGTCATGGCTTCCCGGGCTCGCTGAGGGGTGCGTCTTCGGGCCGACTGGCCGATGCGGGCCACTGCTCCGTCCTCTGGGTAGTCGGTCAGTAGCGGGACCAGCTCATCCATGAAACAAGTGCGGCTGGGCGGAGGTGGCAGGTTGAACATCTCCGCCATGGACTCGTCAGAGAGTTCAGCCGCCCTTGCTTGTTCAATGGCCCCGGTGAGCGTGATGTCTGCTTGGGACAGAAGCCGCCAGCGAAGGCGTAAGTCTTTGACACCGCTGACAAATTGTTCAGTGAGGTTGCGGTCTAGATCTGCAAACTCGCACCTCATTGCCGCTGTGCGAAGCGACTGGAGGAACTGGCTCACAGATTCCTCCGGCTTCTGAACACAGCGCCTGAAGGCATAATGCCTCGCTACCCAGGATGGAGTCAGGGCATAGTGGCGCTGTAGGCGCTCCGTCAGGGTGGCCCAGTCCAGTGAGTGGACTGGCTGAGGAGCTGCAAGGGAGCGAGCGGCGCTGAACATCGGCGTGCTGCAACAGCTCAGGGAAAAACTACATTTTTCATCGTCCGGCACATCGCGTCTGCCGTTGGCGATCAGGTAGCACTCGAAGCGCTCCATGAATGCTTCCCAGGTTTCGCCGTCGCAGCCGAAGGGGACAAACGTTGGCACCGCCGACATGGTCTCCTCAGAATTCCGGACAGTCGTCAGGAATGAAGAAGAATCGCCGGGTAGGTTGTGCCGAGGTGGTAACATGCGGTGGGTCAGTGGCAGCCGGATCCCACCTTCGTCGCCAGTGTTAGATAGGCACAAAAGGCGAGCGGAGACATGAGGCGATTCAACAGGTTTTTATTAACACAGATAACTGTCAAGTATTTACAGGAGAGAAGCACGGCTGGGCTAGTCTGACAGCTATTTATGTGAAGCTGTCAGACGAGCCAGCCAATCCGAACACTGGATTTTCCCCGCTCTCAGCCAGGTCGCGTCTTAACCAATCAGACGCGACCTGGCTGTTGCTAGCGCAGATGCCGGCTGTCAGGGGGAAATCCCTGACGTCATCTGCCAGGATATAACAATTAGCAGTGTTTCTCAACCTTGATAATTTTAAGATGGGAGGACTTCAACTCCTAGAATTCCCCAGCTAGCATGTCCACCCATCTTAAAGTTGCCAAGGTTGAGAAACATTGGATTAGAAGAATGAGCTTCTTTTTCTCTTTGATAGCGCTGTCTTCTGAGAACATCAGAGAATACAGATAATCCTTGATTTATGACCACAATTGAGCCCAAAATTTCTGTTGCTAAGCAAAATGGTTGTTAAGTGAATTTTGCCACATTTTACGACTTTTCTTGCTTGGTTGGTACATGAATCACTGCAATTTTTAAGTTAGTGACATGGTTGTTAAATGAATCTGCCTTCCCCATTGACTTTGCTTGTCAGAAGTTTGTAAAAGAGGATCACGTGACCCCAGGACACTGAAACCGTCATAAATATGAATCAGTTGCCAAGGGTCTGAATTTTGAATCATGTGACCCTGGGGATGCTGCAACAGTTGTAAGTGTGAAAAACCATCACAAGTCACTTTTTTCAGTACTGTTGTAACTTCGGATGGTCACTAAAAAAACTGATGTAAATCAAGGATCCCCTGTAATTAATCTTGTTAGATGATCCAGACTTCTGAGCATTTTCCTTCTGCTTTCTCTCCCATTAGTACAATTTAACCCACACCCAACCAATGGGCATAGAGGGGAAAAGAGGGTCTCATCAGTACGTTCTTTTAAAGCAACTATAAATCCTAAAGTCTATTGTGTAGTATCCATGATTAATTGCATTCCAGTGAGATTAAGCTGAGTCATTATCAACTACTTGCTTCTCAACACTCATCATCCTGTTAATTATTGTGTAGCTCTTAGGGATGTTTTCAAAACAGACTCATTTTCTGTTACCATCATGCCAGCGAGGAGAACTTAATAAGCTGTGGCACTGACGTATCTAGCCGCATCTGATACTTAAATCTACCTTGACAAGCAGGATGTGGCAAAAAAATTAGCAATATCTAAGGACTGTTGACCTTTAAAAAGTGTCCTGAGATTGTTTAAAACAGGAGATGGGCAAGTATCAAGCTTTACGTCCCTTGGATTATTTTTGTAACACAACTGTTGAAAACGAGGCTTCCTGCCATTTTCTGTTCAAAAGCCCTTGAGAATCCTAAAAAAAAAAAAAGCAAATCATAGCTGAAGAAACAAAGAAAGCTATTCAACAGCCTTTGCCAACAGATATGATGTAGTCCCACCAATTGGGAGCTCTTAATTTTCACCGTACCTTGGCTGACACAAGTGCCTGCCCCTGCTTGATTATGCTATCATGCCATTTCAATCCCTATTTTAGAAAAGGAAATGCATTGAACTAAGATGGAATAAATACCTTTTTGGAGTACGCAATAAGATTTTCAGAGGAGAGAGGGGAAAAATCTCTTGTATGCAGAATTGGACTTAACATGGTTTTCTGTACTTCAAACAACCTGAATGAAACTATTAAAGTAGTATCCTTTGCCTTTTTATTCCTTCACCTTATTGTTTTGAAAATTGCATGCATTATAAAGTTAAATATCATTCCTTTTTATTGAAAACCACTTGGAGATTTTGAATGAATGAATGAATGAATGAATGAATGTGTATGTATGTATGTATGTATGTATGTATGTATGTATGTATGTATGAATGAATGAATGAATGAATGAATGAATGAATGAATGAACAAACGAGTTCTTTTTAACTGGTGGCTGAGCAGTGCATACAGCAGTGTTATTTTTCAAATTTGGGATATGTACAGGAGCTCTGTGTTGATGGACAGCTCTTAAGATAGAAATCTTGGAAACAAATAATAGCTTAGGCTCAACTTAGCAAAGAGATTCCAAAAATCAACTTTCTCTCAAGAGTTCCACCTTGGTTGCAGAGATGACAGTTTTAAAAAACCAGTCCTGAAATCCGCAATGGATTCTCACACCTCAATTGAGAGCAGAGAGGAGAAAATTGACAGACAATCCTGGCAAATGATTTAGCTCATGACATTCAAAAGTTGCCCAAGATGCACCAGCCTGTCTAAAAAACAAGGGAATGGAATGGAAGAATATGCAATCCCTTATTTCTATCTTGACTTTCTCAGCAGGGAAGGACATAACAGCTCATTGAAAATAAGTGAATGCACTTGTAGATGTCCCTGCTTTACCCTTCAATAGAATTATTGGCTTGTTTTTCTTCATTTATTTGGTATATTTTTGTCTTTTCCACCAGGGAACAGGCATTCCTATATCCCATTCAGGTTCTCATTATGCTCTTAACAAATAAATTAAATTGAAAAAGGTAAATAAAAGTGGGCAGAGTACAGAATCCTATTTTTCTTTAAGGAATAGCAGTGCTTAGTCCTTTTGAAGTTATTGTCTCACTCATTATAAAGTTTTGACTTATGACCACAACTGAGCTCAATTTATTTTGTTGCCAAGCCAGGCAGCTGTTAAGTGAATTTTGCCCCATTTTGTGACCTTTCTTTCTACAGTTGTTAAACAAATCCCGGCAGTTGTTACATTAGTAACACAGTGATTGGTTTCCCTATTTTTTTATTTTTTATTTTCAAAACAAACACAACACAAAGAATCTTCCTTCTTTACATACTGTAGAAAGTGTATCAGTTGGTTACAAAAGACTTTCGTGCATCTCTTCCACAGTCATCAAACATAATTCATATTAACTCAGGTATTTTAACTCAGATATTTATACATGTTACCATCATCATACCTCCATTTTCATTTGACAATAATTGTTTAAACGCCCTTCATCATAAAATATACCAAGATTTAATACATAACCACATACTGGCATTTCATTTACTATTTCTAAAATCCTCCAATAACACTGAATCCTTATGTCCTATTCTAGCTAAACATCCATAATATTTAGTAACAAAATTTTCTAATCCTCCTTTCTAAATCACTGTTTACAATTTACATCCAGTTTCCTTATGTTGAACCCATACACACAACACACACACACACACACACACGTGTGTGTGTGTGTGTGTGTTATCATTATCCCTCCTTTATTTCACTATATCCTGCATCATAACATTTCCCCCCTAATAATCAAGACTTAACTGAATCTAACTTAGGTCTTTTTTATTAACCTTTATATATAATCAAAAAGATTTCTAATCTTTCTTTCATGGGTACCATTCAATATTCATATCCAATGATTACTTATCATAACACTACACATTGTATACATTATTATCATTATCAATTATTTATTTAACTATATCTATTGTCACTAAATTTCACTAAGTTTAACTAGTTTTAAATTATACACTTCCATCTATCGACCTGTATCTTTCCAGTAGCAAAACAGTCTCATGTTTATTTATCTGCTTATTTCTTCTGTTCTCCAATTTAAATTAATTTTAAGTTTTTTATAGGCAGTCTCTTTTAAAATGGTAAAAATCCCTCACCAGCTGGAAACACTTTCTCTTTCCTTATCCTTCCATTTTGGAGCCGCCCCAACTTCATCATCCTAGGCTGGATTTTTTGTTGCCGGCTTGAAGAACTTCTCTTTCATCGATCAGGGACTTTACAATGTCCCTGAGATCAGCACGATATATTATTCCTGTTCACCATCTCTGTGGGATGGTTTAGGTCCGATTGGACCACCCAGCGGCAAAAGCATTGGCTGCAGTCTTGGAGCATCGAGACCACACGTCCATATCATCGTGACGTTGGCTCCTCCTCCTGATTGGTTTCCCTACTGACTTTGTCAGAAAGTCACAAAAGGGGACCCTAGGACACTGCAACCATCATAAATACATACCATTTTCCAACCATCCAAATTTTGATTATGTGACTCTGCAGTGATTGTAAGTGTGAACAACTTCCATAGGTCACTTTTTAGTGCTGTTGTAACTTAGAATGTTCATTAAATGAATACTTGTAAGTCAAGGACTATCTTACATTCTGGATTTCACATCAGGTGGCTGATATCTTTTCCTTTAAGATGTCCAAGGTCCATTTCCTAAGCCAACTTAGTCTCAGTGGGGTAAACTGAAACTAATCAGATCTTTTCACAATTTTTCTTCTTATCTATAATTCCTCAGTGCAAAACCTGTCTCCTTTTTATGGCATCTTTTTATTTGCTGCCACCAAAAAGTTATTCTTCAATCATCATTTTCCTAAGCTGCTCAGCACAGTTTACATTAAATTCCAACAATATGAATACATTTGAAAAATTACAGACTGAAATAAGCATAAAATGATATCGAAACAATTTAAATGATTAAGCACTATTAAAAGCACTATCATTTTGCTTCCCCAACCATGCTGATGGCCTCCGAAGAAGGTATCTAAAAGCAACTGTTTCTACAGTTTAGGAGCAATGACTGAAAACTTTCCATTCTTAACAGACAATGGCAGATTTTTCCTGAATCTCTTCTTGAGTGACAGGTATCATGCAAAGAAAATCTTCTTTCTGGTATCCCAAAATCAAGCTATTTATTGTCTGCCAGAGTGCCATTTTTTCTGGGCCCATTAAATTTCTAGGCAGATCCAGACATGATAACTTTGGCAAAGTTGAGGAAGTAGTGTATTTTAAGGAGAGTCAAGATTTCTTATACTTGACAAATGTCTGTGGAGGTTCTCAGTCATCCAGGTTCTAATTGTCACAAAGTGCTTTTTCAAAAGGCAATTGGACTGTTTTTTTTTTTCTTGAGGAAGAAGAAGAAGATATTTTGCTTCTCATCCAAGAAGCTTCATCAGTTCAGGCAGGAATGTGGAGGTGATGGAAAGATTAGTTCTGTCTGGATGAGGGGAGAAGAGTTGGAAAGATCATTTTTCTTTGCAATCATCTGTTCATTAGCAGTCTCCCTGAGAACTCTTGAGAGGTGTTTCTTGAACCCTGGGCCCTATCTAACAAAATGAAATTCAATGTAGAAAAAAGTAAAGTCTTAAAATTAGGCAAGAAAAACCATGTAGACTGGGTGAAGCCAGGCTTAATAGCAATACATGTGAAAGGGATCTTGGAGTCTTAGTGGAGAACCAATTAAATATGAGCCAACAATGTGCAGCGGCAGCCAAAAAAGCCAATTGATTCCTAAGTTGCAGTAACAGACGGATACAATGAAGATCAAGTGAGGTACTAATACCACTCTATAAAGCCCTAGTAAGACCATACCTAGAGTACTGCATCCAGTTTTGGTCACCATACTATAAGAAAAATGTTGAGACTCTAGAAAAAGTGCAGAGAAGAGCAACCAGGATGATTAGGGGACTGGAGACTAAAACATATGAAGAACGGTTACAGGAACTGGGCATGGATAGTACATTGAAGAGAAGGACCAGGAGGGACATGCTATCCATGTTTCAATATTTGAAGGGCTGCCACAGAGAGGAGGGGGTCAAGCTATTTTCCCAAACACCTGAAGGCCAGATAAGGAATAATGGATGGAAACTGAACAAGAAGAGATTCAACCTAGAAATAAGGATAAATTTTCTGACAGTGAGAGCAATCAACCAATGGAACAGAAGTTGCCCTTGGAAGTTGTGGGAGCTTCATCATTGGAAGCTTCCAAGAAGAGACTGGACTGCCATCTGTCAGAAATGATGTATGGTCTCCTGCTTGGGTGGGGGTTGGACTAGATGACCTACAAGGATGCTTCCAACTCTATCTGTAATCTGTTTCATCTGTGCCCTCAGGGTCATTTGTATCAAAGTGCAAATCTTATTGGAACTGCTGAAAGGACTGCATTGTAGAGAGAAGAAAGATGGTGTTATCCTAGGCAATATACTCTGGTAGTGCTGCAACTCAGAAGTCTCTTTCCAGTGATTTTTAGTAGATGAAGCTAATGGGAACTAAGACCCAAGACTTGAAAGAAGCTCAGTCTGCTTCACCATCCTCTCTATCATGAATGCAAAATACAGGTAGACCTTGAGTTATGACAAATTGCTTAACAACTGTTTAAGGTTACCATGGAAATCCCTCTCCCACACAAATGCTTAGAAGCCAGTTCCAAAATTCCAATAGTTTGTTTGTTTTGTTTTGTTTGTTTGTTTTTATTGGATTTATATGCCGCCCTTCTCCCAAAGGACTCAGGGTGGCGTACAACATTAAAAAACACACATCCCAAAAGTTAAAATAGCTGCTCTCTTGTAGTCTTATGGCCACAGATCAGATGCGTGGCAATTGGCTTGCATTTATGATGACTTGCAGCATTCTAAGGTCACGTAAATGTGTTTTACGACATGTTTTGACCCAAACCTGCATTTTGTTTCCAGTTCTGAGCAAAAATGCCCTTTTGCAAACAATGGGTTCACTTTACCACAAAAAAGATCGTAAAAACGTATCAAGTCACATGGCAATCACTTTTATGACCTCACAGTATATCACTGTCAAAATCAGGCTCTAATATGGTCATAAGCTGAGAAATATTTTTTTAAAAAGTTTTTAAAATTTTTATTTTCATACAAATAATCACAAGTATACCATTACATCTTAGCAAGCACTATTTTGTGTTATCCAATATTATATCAATTCCTCTTACCGTCAACCCACAACAACTATCCTAAAAAATAAATAATAATAAATAATAAAATTTTATTTGTTAGCCGCACCCTCTCCTGAAGGACTCGGGGCGGCGTACAGTAAAAACACATAAAATACAAATATGGACAATACATACACAAAAATATAGACGTATACATGGAGGAGGTAGACAGATGAATGGAACAATTAAAATCGCTATTTAAAATCCCCTAAATAAAACTACAAAAATAAAAAACCCGTCAGGAGCGATATGATCAAACTATGGTTGAGCCAGGCCAGCTACTTGGAATAGTGGGTCTTGAGCTTTACACGGAAGGAGCGGAGGTCAGAGGTAGTCCTAATATCCGGAGGGAGGTCATTCCACAGGGCTGGGCCCGCCACAGAGAAGGCTCTGCGTACGCCCCCGATGGCCAGAGATGGAATTAACTGGCTGAACTGGGGAGCCGGTACCCACAGCCACTCTGTCTTGGAGGGGTTGAGCTTGAGTCGGTTGTCATCCATCCAGACCCGTACGGCTTCCACACACCGGGACATCACTTCGACGGCCTCGTTGGGGTGGTTCGGGGTGGAAATGTACAGCTGAGTATCATCAGCGTACAGATGATATCCCACCCCGAAACCACGGATGATCTCACCCAGCGGCTTCATGTATGTGTTGAACAGGAGTGGCGAGAGGACCGACCCCTGTGGCACCCCACAAGTAAGGGGGCTTAGGGTCGACCTCTGCTCCCCTGCCAACACACGTTGCGTCCGGCCGGAAAGGTAGGAGCCGAACCACCGCAAAACGGTGCCCCGGACCCCCAACCCCTCCAGTCGGCGCAACAGGATACCATGGTCGATGGTATCAAAAGCCCCCGAGAGGTCTAATAGGACCAGGATAGAGGAACAACCCCTATCTCTGGCCCTCCAGAGATCATCCACCAACGCGACCAAGGCCGTCTCCGTGCTGTGCCCGGGGCGAAAGCCGGACTGGCGCGGGTCTAGATAATCATTTTCCTCCAGATGTCGTGGAAACTGATAAGCCACCACACTCTCTACAACCTTTGCCAAAAAGGGAAGGTTGGAGACAGGATGATAATTGGCTAGCTCCGTAGGGTCCAGGGAAGGCTTCTTGAGCAAGGGTCTCACCACCGCCTCTTTCCAGGCGGCCGGGAGAGACCCCTCACTCAACGAAGCGTTCACTAGGCCTAGGAGCCAGTCACGTGTAACCTCCCAGGATGCCAGTACAAGCCAGGAGGGGCACGGGTCCAGTAAACATGCGGTAGGTCGCAGTCGTCCACGCATTCTGTCCAAATCCTCGATGGCAACCAAGTCAAACTCCTCCCAGATTGGTTTCTCAAGACTCGCCATGGACGTTTCCACTGGACCACTGAAAGGGACCCAATCCTTCCGGATTTGAGCGATTTTATCCTGCAGATATTTCCCAAATTCCTCTGCCCTACCCTGTAAAGGGGCCTCCCGCGGCCTCTGAAACAAGAGGGAGCGGGACACCCGAAACAGGGCGGCAGGGCGGTTCTCTGCGGATGCAATGAGAGCGGCACAATATTGACGTTTGGCCGCTCTCAATGCCACAAGGTACGTCCTTAAATGGGCTCGTACCTGTGTTCGGTCAAATTCGGAACGGGAGGATCTCCAACGACTCTCTAGGCATCTCTTGCGGCGCTTCATCACCCTAAGCTCCTCGGTAAACCAAGGGGCCAGGGTGGATCGTTGCCGCCGGAGAGGCCGCAAAGGCGCCACCCGGTTCAAGGCCCCGGTAGTCGCATTGTTCCATGCGACCACCAGGTCCTCTACCCGAGGGCGGGTCAGGGCTACAGAAGGTGGCCCAAGCTCCATCTGGAACCTATCTGGTTCCATCAGGCGCCTGGGGCGGAACCATCTAGTGTTTTCTGGTTCCGCCTCCCCGCAGCGGGGGGTAGCGCCAGGGAAGTCAAATCGGAGGAGTGAGTGATCTGACCATGATAGGGGAGTGATGGTTAAGTCCCCTCCTCCCAGATCACTCAACCACTGGCCAGAGACAAAAACAAGGTCAAAGGTGTGACCTCCCTCGTGTGTCGGGCCCTGAATCAATTGAGTCAGGTCCATGGCTGTCATGGAAGCCATGAACTCCCGAACCCCCTCGGATGCTTCTCCCACCAATGGCAGGTTAAAATCCCCCATCACTAAGAGTTTGGGGGTCTCAACCGCCACCGATGCGATCAGCTCGAGGAGTTCAGGCAGGGCCGCTGATGTATAGCGAGGAGCCAGGTATACTATCAGCAGGCCCAACTGTCTCCCAGGGCCCCATTTCACAACAAGGGATTCACACCCGGACGTCTGTGGCACAGTGGACTCCCTCGGCTCTAAATCCTCCCTAATAATGGCTGCTACCCCACTGCCCCTTCCCTGGGCCCGGGGCTGGTGAAATGCTCGGTAGCCTGGTGGGCACATTTCCACGAGGGGTAAACCTCCCTCGTGGCCCAACCAGGTCTCCGTTATTCCCACGAGGTCCGGCTCCCCCTCCAAAATTAGATTGTAAATGAGGGGGGCCTTATTAACAACGGACCTCGCATTGCATAGCAACAGCCTCAGGCCCTGGGTCTGCAGCTCCCGACCACCTAGAACGCGGGGGTTGGTACAAGCGACCGAGTGTAACCAGCACCCACGGTCTCCCAACCGACTGCGAGTTCTTAATCTGTCCTCGTATCTGCCCCTCCCTACGACCGTTGGAATCAAAGTGCCCTGTATTGGAACGATATCCTCCCCCTCCTCCTCCCTTCCGCTCCTTCTGCTCGTGACGACACCTGGTGACCTGGCTCTGTCATCGCTCCTGACCTGACCCACCCGCCCCCAACCCCAGAACCCCTACAAGTTTTTAAAAGACAATTAACTAAAAAACCCCTAAGTCTCCGCTTCCTCCACCTCTCGAGATTAATAAATCCGTCATCAAGGTGGGCCCTCGAGAGGGCGGAGGGCCACACCTGCAAGAGGGGGGACTCCCGCAGTAGGATTAGGTCTGACCTTAAGCACATGTGATATTAAAAAATTCGTCAGGGCCTAGGATCTGTGCTGAAGATGTTCCGGGCAAAATGCCATAGTCCAGTATAATTTGAAAAAGCCAGGGCTCCAGTGCGAAAGAGAATTGACCAGTCCTAGATGGGGGGTGGTGGTGGTGGTAGGCTGGTCAGATGACAAGTGGGGGCTAGTGGATGGTCAATGGTGGATGGCGAGGGGTAGTTACTATTGTTGGTAATGGGCAAGGGGCAGATGGTCAGTCAAGCAGTAAGTCACAGAAGATGGGGAGGTAATCCTCCAGGGCGCACACAGATGGTAAGCAGGGGCAAGTTGTTAATAAATAGTCAGCAGGGGGGTAGGTGGTTACAGTCAAGGAGGCAGCTGGCAGGAGGTGGATAACTCCTCTGCCAAGCCTGATGTTAGAGCCTCCTGCCAGTCCCCAACAAGCCCCCCCCCGGTCTCTGAGCAGCCTCCTGACTCGCAGCCCTCCTCCTACCAGGCCTTCGGCATTTAATTCCTGCCATGGCCTGCATCTTCGTTCTTGGCACCCAAACCACCATTCGAAACCCCAACGCCGCTCCTACCGGCCTCCAGCCTTCCTGCTCGGCCTACCCGCTCGGCCTTCGCCGGCCTCCAGAGTCCCGGCCGGCCTCCAGCCTTCTCATGTTTGACCTACATGATTTCCACGCCTCTCACAGTTAGCAGCAGGCCGGGGGATTCGGCGTTCGGCGTTTCCAGCCGTCGCCGCCGCCCCTTGGGTCCCCGCCGCTCCAGAGTCGGCCTCTCCACCCGCCGCCACCTCAGGCCTCGGTCCCAAGTCACTAGCCTCCAACTCCGGCTCCGCCGACACCAGCGCACCCCCGCACACTCCAGCCGCCATTTACGCCTCTCCTCCAATCTCCTCCGATCTCAAACGGCGTCTCAGGATGGCGTCTCCCATCGGCTGATCACCGGCCCATTCTCCATGCTTTTCCTGATCGTCCAGCTACCCTGGGAGACCCGCTCGAGTCGTAAAAATATCCAGGGTAGCTATTTGCTGGACACCCGGTCCCCATGGTGGAAAAGGGGGACCGGCAGCACCCCTGCTCCCTTGAAAGAGCCCTGCGGATCTATGGAGCTCTAACGGCAGACCGCCATTTCTCCAGGAAGCTCCTCCTTTGCTCATCCTTTGCTCTTCTGCTTTCCATACTATATTAAACCCTATTTCACCACCGCCCTACCTCCTCTCTCTCCTCCTCCTCCCTACCTCCTTTCTTCTCTCTACCTTCCCTCTCTTCTCTACTTCCCTTTCCTCTCTCCTTCGCCTCTCTCCTCTTTCCACTCCTTCTATCTCTCCCACTCTCTTCCTCCCTTCTGCTTCCCTCTCTCCTATCCCCTTTCACCCTCCTTTCCTCTCCCTTTCTCCCTTCCACTCTCTCCATAAACTGAGAAATATCTGTAGGTATCATTATCTATGCACTTGTACACTCACAACATCTGTCTCAAAGCCAATTAGCTTATTCAATGTAAGTTTGTGGAGAACTACACAGACTGAAACCGTGTTTCCCTGAAAATATGGCCTACTCTGAAAGTAGGTCCTAGCTTGATTTTTACACATGCATGTAATATAAGTAGGTGCCCTACCCCCCAAATTAAGCCCTAATTAAGACCTCACCCACTCCAGGGTGCACAAGTAAAAATTAAGCTAGGGTGGGGATTGGGGTAGTGGTAGAGCTGCCCTGCTACTTACTTTCAGACAGTTGCAGCCAGGCTTCGCATATCCTGACACCTGCCCATTTCTTCTTCAGCCAGCAAGGCTTTTCTGAAGGCCTCTGGAGCCGATAACAGAGCTCCACATTGTTCCAGACCTCTGTTATTGGCCTTGCTGGCCTTGCTCAGTGAAGTAGTTCCTGAAGGCCTTTGATGAAGAAAAGAAGGCTGGGCAGAGGTGGGTTCCTACTGGTTTGGACCGGTTAGGCCGAGTAGATAGTAACTCGGTCTGCCATGCCCCCAAACCAGTTCTAACTTGTTTTTTGCTTCTGTGCATGTGCAGAAGCAGATTTTTTTTTTACTACTGCGCATGTGTGCCTCAAATGCAAGCACGCCCAAAGCGCATCCCTGAGAGAACCAGCAGTAACAGAAGCCGGAACCCATCGCTGAGGCTGGGGGTGATGTCCACAAGGGAGGTGACTCAGTGGATGACACCTCCCCATGAAAATAAGACCTGGTGCCTTTTTTTGGTGGCAAAAAAAGACAGGATCTTATTTTGGGGGAAACATGGTCTGGGACAGACACTTTAAAAGGTTGCGCCAAGCGATGCTACGTAAGCATCAGCAGATGCCAAACTGGGATGGTTCCATTTATAATAAATATAAGCATATTTAAATAAATATGTATTACTTCAGATTACTTGATCTGCTCTTTTCCACGCTGAATTAAAAGTGATGAATTTACTCATAAACCTGACAAAGCAGACTCTCCTATCGACTGGCGCCAGGTTAATCTTAAAGCATTCCTTATTGATATTCATTCAGCTTTCTTTGACTACAGCATAATATTCTGCTATTTTATGTGTCAGGGATGTGTGTGAAATGCACCTACTATGACATCAGTGCCAGCGCTAGTACAAGCAAAGGAAATTCAAAACATTCATGTTAGTATTTCTTTGGAGTTCTCTGTGAAGAGCTTGGGGGGCGGGCGGGCGGAAGAAACACCTATGTGATCCATATTATGATGGATCGAAGTTCTTCCTTGTGCCTGTCACTGCATCAACGCCCTTAAGCACCTTTCAAGGAACCGCCTGACATATGCTTCACTCAATTCTGCATTCATTTATTCTCTGATCATTTTAGTGGCTTTGCTCATTTTTGCATCAAATTGCAGGTTCAACTTTTCCTACTGACACACTTTGCCTGAATCCATTTCATTAGTAGGGAAACCAAAACTGACATATGGAAACAATGCAGTCGAAATAAATCAGTGAATACCGCTATAATTTCCCCTCCCCCCCTTTTTTTAAAAAAATAGAAAATATCTTCCTATCCCAAATAAAGTCAAAACTAGGAGGCACAAAACAAATGCATTTTAATTCCTCTGATTTGCCGGCTACCTTCCCCCCAACCTCCTTTGGCATGCTCGGATGCACCGAAGTAAACCAGATGGTATTTATAGAAGCCAATCTATTGAAGCCCTTGAAAGACAGCCTTAATGTTTTTCTCAGATCCAATGCATATTAACTGAAACTAATACATTTCTGAAATGGAATAAGCTGCTACTGAACCAACTCAGGTCTTTCATGGCTCATTTGCATAGTTCCCAACTCTCTCTATATTGATCTTCCTCAAGTATAATTATATTCAACCTAATCGAATGATTCTGGAGCATGCGTTACATGCATGGATCTTGGGGGGGGGGGGGGAACAGAAGTTGGCACTTTTCCCTGTTTATTTATTTTATTTATTAAGAAAATTTATATGGCCGCCCAACTCACTCATGGTGACTTCAGGTGGCTTAAGGAAATAAAACTCCAAATAGAAAACCCAATGAATCCCCACCTGTCTGCTCAGTACAATCAACTACTGATAGAACATTATAATAATAGAGTTGGCAGGTCTTCTAGTCTAATGTCTTGCTCGACCAGGAGACCTTATACTTTTTCAGATAAAGGGTTGTGCAGTCTTTTTTGAAAGCCTACAGTGATGGAGCACCACAACCTTTGAAGACAAGTTATTCCATTGGTTGATTGCTCTCATTGTTAGGAAATTTGCCTTAGTTTTAGGTTGCTTCTGTCCTTGGTTAATTTCCATCCATTGTTTTTTTCTTGCCTTCTTGTGGTTTGCAAAATAATCGTTATCAATGTAACTGGGAAAAGGGGGTCCTTCAAGTTCCTTACCTGTTTTTGAAGCAACCGGGCAATTGTGCGTACCTGCACAGCATACAGTGCCTGTGCAACCTCTGTCAAGCAGCTGGGTGTCGCAGGGCAGTGATGTGCACATGTGTGAGCAGTGTGCGTGCCCAATGAGGATGCCTGACCCCGTGTGCAGTGCACCGGTTGCGACGGGAGCCAGAACCCACCACTGGTGTATGTGTGTGTGTGTGTGTGTGTGCTCACACATGTCTGCACATTGTGTTTGTAACTCACAAAAGTGCTACATAGGGAACTCTGAATAAAATCATGCAGTATTCTTAACTTATGAAATGACCAACTTCATTCATTCATTCATTCATTCATTCATTCATTCATTCATTCATTCATTATTTATTTATTTATTTATTTATTTATTTATTTATTTATTTATTTATTTATTTATTTATTTATTTATTTATTTATTTATTTATATCCCGCCTTTATTATTTGTATAAATAATTTGAGGTGGTGAACACACCTAATACTTCTTCTTCTTCCTATATTTCCACAACAACAATTCTGTGAAATGGTTGTGTGTGTGAGAGGCCCAAAGTCATCAACCACCTTTCATGCCTAAGGTGGAACTAGAACTCACAGTCTCCTGGTGATTGGCCCAAAGTCACCCAACTGGCTTTCGTTCCTAAGGCGGGATTAGTATTTGCAATCTCCTGATGATTGACTGAATAGTCCAGCCCGGTGTCTCCATCACTAGACCAACTGGATAATGGCAGAGATTAAAACACACGAATGCCTACATGTTTTTCTTCTGCCTGTAGTACGGGATCAAAATAGCCAAGGCAGAACAGCTTCATCTCCCATGAATGCAGAATCAGCAAAAGAAAGTGAACTTCCTAGTGACCTGGAATAATGGCCATTCGCTTATCCTTATGAAAAGCAGACATGGACCAAGACAAGATAGGCAAGGAAGGAGAATAATTCACACAATCTTCTTCGGAAGAAGAATGTTTGGCTGTGTTCAAAGAAAATCAGTACATTGGTATTCTATCTTAATATCTCAAGTTTCAAGGCTCATCTGCAAAAAAGTAAAACACAGACAAATCTAGAGGTATTTTGTTTTTTAAAGCTTGAGTGGTGACAAAAAAATTCCCCCCACAAGAAACAAACCCCAGAAAGTTTTAAAAAATCATCTGAGCAAAAACGTACGCTATTTTCTTTTAAAATATATATATTTATGGATTGTAAGCATTTTTTTCTGATATGGCAAGCTTTCTGAGAGTACATGCACCAAAGACAAATTTCTTGTGTGTCCAATCACACTTAGCCAATAAAGAATTCTGTCTGTCTGTCTGTATATCTGTCTAGCTGTCTAGCTGTCAGGTTGTCTATCTATCCATCCATCAGTCTGTCTGTCTGTCTTTCTGTGTAGCTATCTATCTGTCTGTCTAGTTGTCTGTCTAGATATCTAGCTACCTCCCTCTATAAGAGCTTCAGCACAGCAAAAGATACTTAGAACCTACTCTGGTCTATTTTCTAGCACAGATTTGCTTAGTCTCTTCACTATTAAACTAATCTTCATATGATGTCAACAGCAGACTAGCTGCCATTAAATACATTGAATTTTCCTCTTTTTTGCAGTTATTTTTCTGTCAAAACAACAAAAGGAGGGAAAGTAGATTGAGAATGTCAGCTCTCTGACTGGGTACTTACTTTTTCTGAAGCCACAGTTGCTCAACCATGATTTAGTGAGTAAGCCATAATTAGCTGGGTATAAAGTAATAAACCAGAATTTACAAACCACAATGGCTGAGTTCGTACTAAGCCAATATCTGACCAACCACATTATGCCTTATTGTGATTTGTGATCCCAGCCAGAGATTCTGCTCTCTTCTAAGGAGATCATCCTTGAAAGTGCATAAATACATAATAAAATAATAATGTTATTATTTTAAAACACCATTTGAGTACGTTATGACACGGGCATGTTATTCTTTCACCCAAGGCTGCCTTAGCACAATGCTTAAGCCTTTCTTTGGGTACTTGACAGATCCTTTGTTGTTACTCAGCCAAAAAGGAGAACCTGAAGTTATCTTAAAAATTCATCAAGACAATAATGGTAGTCATTAAATGTCCCTTCTATCTATAACTCTACATTCCTTTCTAAAATCTTTATATTTCTTTTCTTTTTAATTACAGGTTCTGATCATAGAGTACTGAACTTTCCCACGCCTCCCATCACAGCACCTGTTTTCTTCAAAATGTGTGAAGAAACCGATTGCAAATGAGCTAAATCAGCTGCTTTCATATGGTACATATATGTAAGCATGAAGGCAACAAAGCCAAAGCATTTTAACCACCATTGATCTTAAGCACAGCCTTTGTTCGCTCCAGGTACAATTTCATCCATGTTCAAATATCATTTCTTAATGCGACCATTTTGAGGAGTAAAATTATGGAGAAATTACCCTGTGTATAAGTAGCTCTCAACTTAGGGCAATAATTGACCCCAGAATTATGATTTTAAATCATGGTATTCCTCAAATGGGTTATCATATGACTGCATCCTATTTTATGATTTTTTTTGCAGCAATCATCAAGTGGTTATTAGTCAACCACAATTAAAGTGGTTGTTCATCATTTAACAATCTAAGCAAACCAAAGGGGATCCCCCCCCTCAAAAAAAACCTGGAAAAAAATACTGGTTTTCCACAAATAAATAAATTGTGGTAATAGGATTATGGATTTTGGCAGATGGCTGTAAATGCTTGCCTGTTGTCAAGTACTCAAAAGACAATAACATGACTTCAGGTGGGCATCCCTTGGAACTTCAAAACTAGGTTGTAAGTAGTTCTGGGGAAGTCTGCCTTAGCTTCAAATGATTGCTAAGCAATCAGTCATAGGTCAAGGATTGCCTGTATTTGCAACATGAATTAGTCATTGTCTTCTTCAGAAAAAAATAAAATAAATTCCAAGCTTCTATATAATATAAATATAAAGAAATGGAGGTAGTGACAGATATAAATAAATATATTTGATATAAATATATGATATAAATATAAAGAAATGGAGGTAGTGACAGATTTTATTTTCCTGGGCTCCAAGATCACCGCAGATGGGGACTGAAGCCAAGAAATTAAAAGACGCTTGTCCCTGGGGAGGAAAGCTATGGCAAATCTAGACAACATACTAAAAAGCTGAGACATCATCCTGCCAACAAAAGTGTGTATAGTCAAGGCTATGTTTTTTCCAGTTGCAATGTATGGCTGTGAAGGTTGGACCATAAGGAAGGCTGAGCACCAAAGAATTGAGGCCTTTGAACTCTGGTGCTGGAGAAGACTCCTGAAAGTCCCTTGGACTGCAAGGCGATCCAACCGGTCAGTCCTAGAGGAGATCAACCCTGACTGCTCTTTAGAAGGCCAGATCCTGAAGATGAAAGTCAAATACTTTGGCCACCTAATGAGAAGGAAGGACTCACTAGAGAAGAGTCTAATGCTGGGAAAGATTGAGGGCAAAAGAAGGAGATAGCAGAGAATGAGGTGGCTGGATGGAGTCACTGAAGCAATAGGTGTGAGCTTAAATGGACTCCGGGGGATGGTAGAGGACAGGAAGGCCTAGAGGAACATTGTCCATGAGGTTGTGATGAGTCGGACACAACTTTGCAACTAACAAAAAAAATATTATATTGTCATCTTTCAGAATAAGCATAATGTCATGAAGAGAAAGGAGACCTTTGCTGCTAAATTTTTGATTTCTGCAATGGTCCAGAACAATATTTCTCAGCAACTATAAGATATATGGACTTCAACTCCCACAGTTTCACCCAGATAGCATGTACAGGAAGTGAAAGTTTGGATAGCAAGGATTCCTAGCAAAATTTCCTTTGGAATGTCTTGTAAAGTCCTTTAGAACATAGGAATCTAAATTCATTCATTCCAAATCATTGGTCCATGAAGTTTAACAGCATTGACTTCATTTCCCAATGTTATGAGAAAAGGCTAGGGCAGGATCCTCTGAGCACTCAGCACGTATTCTTGCATTGCGTGATTATTTTTCTCCTTTAAATTTATCACCTTAAACAATACAGTTAGAGAAATACTGAGTTCCCTTCCAAGCAACTGAAAAGTCTTCTCTCTCAGGTCCTGGATTAAAGACTAATCTACAGGATGAACTCTGGTTTCCAGAAAGCAGCCCCAAAGGATTATTTGAAAAATAACAAATGTCTCCAACAATACATATTTCCCTCTTCATACCAATTGTAAAGCATTCCATCATTTTAACAATTTGTGGAATGCTTCAAAAACAAAAAGTAGTTAACGATTTAATAATAATTAGTTAAAATAATTTACTTTACAGATACATTAACATGCCAGCAGAAATAGGCTAACTGCCATCACTGAATTAAATGGATTGTAAGGTTTTTAATGGTTCTTAAGGATCTATGTAATTTAATTAGTAGATTTCTTATTCTGCTTTTCCTCTTTGCTTTTTCTGCTTGCACATCTCTCTGAACCTGAAAATATTTTGTTGTTGTCACTTACAAGGGGAAAAATGTGGTTAATTTGGACATGCAAGGAGAAAGGAGTTTGGTAGAAAACAGGTATATCTCTCTTGGAGGGGGATGATAAAAGCTTAGATAATGTTTTCAAATGAACTTAGACGGCTACTGCTGGGTTTTGAAGCTGATGGCTTCAAAAGAAGGCCCAGGATTATATGATAATAATGGGCATTAAATTACTTTCTCTCCAGCAGAGTGTATCATTTGGAGTCAGGTCATAAACAGGGTGAGAAAATCTTAGCTGGCTCCATTCTTGATGTACTAGAGGCTTTCAACAACAGCAAAGCATCTCTTTCCAGCTCTTGTTAGATGACATTACGATTCTCAAAGGACAACATTAAATCAGATGCTAAGTGGAGAAATGAGCAGGCTTCTAATCATTGATAAAGGTGGCATTCATTTGAATGAAAAAGGAGGCTTGATGGATCGGGAAATGATGACATGTGTTCCCACAACCCTCCAGCTTCGCAGCCTGAAAAACACAAACCTTCATTGAGATGCAAAACAATTACACATGTTTGTTAATGTGATGACTTCGGGTAGCAGACATACAAATGATAAGTAATAGAAGGTGCCGTAATAACTGTCGGCAAACCAATAAGCCACAGAACTAGAAACCTGCTCCAAATTGGATGAAATATCAGTGCCTCAAATACTTTGTGTGTAAAGCACTAAAAAATGGGGGGAGGAATGCAAATTGAGATAGCTATTTAATAGACTATGCCCTATCTAGCAAAATGAAATTCAATGTAGAAAAAAATAAGTTGTTTCCCCACAAAAAAGGCAAGAAGAACCAAGAATACAGGTATAGACTAACTGAAACATGGCGTCAGGGTTCCAAACAGCATCCAAAATTAAATAATAGTCCCAGCCAAAGGATTCCTCAAATTTCCAATTTATTAAGAGGGCCATGTTGGCACATCTGGGAACAACCCAAATCTGAAAGCTTCATTTTTTCTCTCAGTTGAAAGTTCAAGATCTTGCCCCACACCCACAAGTCTATCACATGGTCCAATATTCCACAGCCATGCTGGCAGTTCCACCCATCCATTTCCAGTCAGGTGCAGAGATGAAAAGACAAAGGATGACATTGGCTTTCTAGAAATAATTTTGTTATGGCTACATATCATCTAACTCTATACAATCCTTCCCTCCCATTTTCCTACAATGGAAAATGCATAGTAGAATAATAGAAAGTGTGGAAGGCCAAAAATCCAAAAGAAAAGATGGCTGCAGGCCTGACACGTGGATCAACAGCAGTAACTGTGAGAGGAATCTTCAAGTTCTAGTAGACCAGGAATGTCAAACTCGCAGCATCACATTGTTGTAATGTGACATATCATGATCCACCTAAACCGTGGATGGGTATGGCCAGTGTGTTATGCATCTAGCCCGCAGGCCATGAGTTTGACATCCCTGTAGTAGACAATCAATTAAATATGAGCCAGAAATGTGCTGCAGCAATACAGTCCTAGAGTGTTTTAACAGGGGAATAGAATCAAGATCACAAGAAGCGATACTACCACTTTACAATGCCTTGGAAAAACCACGCTTGGAATGCTGCACCCAATTTTGGTCACCATAATATTTTAAAAAGTTGTGGAAAGACTATAGAAATGAGTGGCAAAGACAATTGGAAGGCTGAAGGCTAAGAACATGAAGAACATTTGCAGGAATTGGCTACGTTTAGTCTAGTGAAAAGAAAAAAAAACTAGGGTTGATCTGATAGCAGTGTTCCAATATTTGAGGGGCTACCATAAAGAAGAGGGGTTCCACCTATTTTCCAAAGCACCAGAAAGCAGGACAAGAAACAATGGATAGAAACTGAGCAAAGAGAGAAGCAACCTAAAACTAAGGAGAAACTTATTGAGAGTAAGAACAATCAACCAGTGGAACAACTTGCTATCAGAATGGATGCTCCAACACTAGAGATTTTTAAGAAGTGACTAGATAACCATTTGTCAAAAGTGGCAGGTGTCCTGCCTGAGCAGAGTGTTGACTTGGTGACCTCCAAGGTCCCTCCCAACTCTGCTATTCTGTTAGACAGGAGAAAACTGACAGGATTCTATAACTTTATATTTTTCTGCCATAATAGATTCTCACCAGTAGCCTAAGATGTGTTCTTGGTTCCCCGGGGATGCTGCCTAAACTTCTTTTGTTTTGTTCTGTATTTTACCATGTATGGGGCACCTTTGGCCATGCTTAACATCACCCTGTGATGGAGAGTGCATAGGGAGGGGGCATTGTTACAAGTTGGCAAGCTTCAGAAAAGTTGACTTCACTCTAACCATTTCATTAAGAACTGCTTGGAACCTATGGTGAGACCTACTATAAGTATTGTATAAATATAAATAAAATATAAGTATATAGAAACATGGGTTGTAGAAACTGGGATCCAGAAAAATAAAGAGATAAACAGAGCTGACGAGTCCCCAGTACTCTCTGGGTACGGTTGTTTTCTTTGCAGACTTTTCATTATCCAAACTAGATAATATCATCAGTGCTACTCCTAGTACTAGAACTGATGTGATGCTATCACAAGCACTGATGATGTTACCTAGTTTGGATAATGAAACATCTGCAAGAAAGCAACCACTTCATTTTAACCTTGAACTACAAATATTCTCCCTTATAAACAGAGTTCCTGATTTTCTTGTCTTTACTCCTAC
Organism: Natrix helvetica; assembly: GCF_964273705.1. Classification (NCBI taxonomy): domain Eukaryota; kingdom Metazoa; phylum Chordata; class Lepidosauria; order Squamata; family Natricidae; genus Natrix; species Natrix helvetica. The sequence goes on along the minus strand of NC_138554.1, from coordinate 127,718,409 downwards.
CTATTTTCGTGAAGTCCATAGCAAGATTGCTAGCACTCCTATAGAGAACCACACATTGTTCTCCATTATACTAAAATTCTATCAGCTCAAGGGCCAGATCAAGTTTCTATGAGGGCCATCCTCTATTACCGAGCCAACAAGGATGAGTTTGAGCAGAAGGTTCAAGAGATCTATGGGATGACATGGATGCCTTAATATTTATCAGGCTCAAAACAATTGTGTTTGAAAGCTACAAAAGAACACAACAAATAACATTTGGCTTTATAGTATGAGATGAATAGACTGGTACAGAATAATTTGCTAATAGAGTGGGCTGAAAATGGTAGCAATGATTGCACAAGGAGATATTCTGAACTATTAAACTTCAAGACATTCTCAGTTGTTAAACATGACCACATTCATCACCCCAAAAGCAATAAAATTAAATAAATATACTTAACTGTAGGATATATTTAGGACTATAAATGCAAGTCATTCATTTACAATGATAAAGCTGAACCTAAGCAATGTTGTACTGGGACAGTGGAAGCAATTTTCCACCCCTTGCCCCATCTAATCAGTTCTCAAGCTGAAACTAGATGTTTCTTCTTCTTCTTTGCAAACCTTCGTATCCCTTCATACACACAGTATTTATTCATACATAGAGTGTCAACATGACTTGTATGTGTTTTTAGATTTGATCATTCGATTTTGTTATAATGACTTACAGCCAAATTTAAAACCTCTATGATTTATCTATAAACTCAATCCATAACAAAAAGAAAACAACAGAACGAAAACTGAATACAATAATACAGAATCTAATAACCCCAAAGGCTTGGCAGTTGGGAATGTGAAGGTAATGTTTGAACTTAGACCTTCTCACAATGAACTAAACTGTGAAGTACTGACAAATATACCCAGCGCAGACATTCTTAGTTATTAATCTTCCAATATTTTCATGTAGTGTTCACATATTCCTTTATTACTCTGGTTAATTCATAACCTTGTCTCTTTCCATAGGGTTAGCCCTAATTTCTACCCAAATGGTCATCATCTTATTTCCTCTTCTTCTCCCTCCTCTCACTCATCGTATATGAGATTAGAGAAGACTTTAGAAAAGCAGACCAGCAAGAAAGATCTTTCGAATGGCATTAATCAAATAGACGCGGCTGCATTATTTATTGTCTCAGGCAGGTCATCTATCTGTATCGAATACCCAACATGCGACAAGATTGTGGATGCTATAAGGGAAATGAGATGTAAAGGCCAACATTAAAAAAAACAAAACCTCTGTTTTAATGAGAGTGAAATGTGCAGCTTCCAGATCAACATTGTCCAGTTGAGATTTCGACAGTATTTTCAATAGGAGTCAAAAATATCACATGTTCATCCAATGAGATGTCCTTTGTTTGATGAGGCAAACACAATTTATATCAACTGAATCAAGATGACTCAGAACCTGGAATCATTAAGTAAATATAACAGGCAACACAGGATAAGTAAAAGGAAGTACTTCACATAATCTGTGATTAAACTGTAGTACGGAATTCATAACCTGTCAGGCAGAAGCAAATAGAACAGCTCCAAGAATGGGTCAAATCATTTTCTTTATTGTTGATTCCCCAGGGGCTATCTGCCTTCTCTTGGGAATGGCAGATATAGATTTAAGGATGTCTTTATAGATTGTTTTCATTGTTTTATGCCATATTTCTGTGAATTGGGTGACCATGTAGCAATAGCAATGTCTTATAAGAGTTTCGCTCATTGTTCTTTGCAGCTTGTTTTGACTATTGTGTTCCTCCTGCACATAATTCCTTTTTTCTCTCCATCAAAATCATCATTTACTGGAAAGGTAAGCCTCTTATTTTTTGCTCACTCCTGATACCAATCTTCTGTGATATATCTTCTATATGTCTTCTATATCAGAAGGGTGCTTTTGTGGCCCTCCAGCAGCCAGTAGAGCTGGCAGAAGATTCGGACAGGGAGGAGGTTGGGGAGGAACATGGGGCAGTCCTAGAGTCTGGGGAAGGCTCTGACAAGGGCTCTGCACCAGAGGCAGAGATGGGTCCAGGCCCTTCTGACAGTTATCAGCTGCCTTCGGAGTCAGACATCAGTGAGGCAGACAAACAGCTGGAGCCTATTCCCAGTGTGTGCATGCACAGAGTTGCCAGACGAAAGGAACAGCAAAGGAACAAGGTTTGACTTGGGAGTAAGGCCACAAGTGTATGGTGAAGGGCCCCTTCCATAGGGAATAAAAGAGGAGTGAAAGGGAGTGGGTGTTTGCAGGAGACAATTAGTTTATTCCTGCATTCTTGCCAAAGATATCGGCCTGGCAACTCTCCAAGCCTGATAAAGGTCAGTAATTGTGAACTATCTTGAAAGACTGTGGGAGAGGAAAGACTTTGCTGGAGAGGAATTCAAATTGTAAATTAAATAAAAGGAGTTTATCGGGACGAGGACTCAGCTTTGTGCTGCTGGGGAAGCCTAGGTCAGAACAGGTCCAACCTTTGCAGCTTGGTGTCCCAGCCGGGGAGGAGAGGGGGGAACCAGGCCATGCAAGCCACGCAAGCAGCATGGCCAGCATGCAAATGCATGCACACACAGCTCAACTCATGTGAGTGGTGGGCTGGTGCATAGGATTGCTCACACAGCTCAACTGAAAATTCAGCTGCGTGTGCATATATTTGCGTGCTCCTCATGCAAGTTGAGCTGCATGCATGTGTGTGTGCCAGCTTGCGGCCTGGTTGCGAATAGCCTGAGTGTTGGTGATCCCGGCTCTATTGTGGAGACATCTTTAGTCTAAGGTATTTTCTTTGGTGTGGCGAAGGTTCACAACCACCAGGCTGCAGCCTGTTAAGAACCAGGCCGTGGGATAGGTGGTGAGCATGGGCGCATGTGCAAATCCACTTGTGTGCACTGCAAGTGGGTGAGTGTGCGTGTGCGTGTGTGCAGCTCCATTTGTGTATGCAGTGGGTGTACATGCCCATCGATTGTGCAAATAGAGCTGCGCACACTCACTTACACTCACGCATAACCGTCTTCTCTTTCCCCCAGCTGGTCGACCAAGATGCAAAGGTTGGAGACTGGCAGGGTTAAGGAATCAGATTAGGACCATGGACATCTGATTTCAGTCTACCTTCACTGGTGGAAGCTCATTTGGTAGCTTTCATCCAGTCACTGTTTCTCAGAACAATCTTCCTCGCAGGATTGTTTTTGAGAGAATACATTGAAAAAGATCTCTACATGAGTTGACTTGCCCTTCTGGAGAAAATGCAAGACATGCAAGATAACAAACAAATGTTATCTTCACATTTATATATATATTTTAAAAACCACAGTTGACAGGACCCATCTGAACCCATATGGAATGATTGTATTATGCAACTACTTTGCAAACTATCATGTCAGGCAAAACAAAGTACAATGACTAAAATTACCCAAGGCAAATTAGAGAAAAGAATCTTATTTAAAAATTCAGACTGAGAAATGCGATCTGGTATATGTAATGATGATGTTTTCTTTTTTATTTTGAACCAAATGGGAAAATCCAAGCAGGCAGTCATTTTCTTACAATGAAATCTATATTCATTTTTAGTATCTTTAAATAGACTAAGGATGCACTGACTCTTTACAAACCAAACACCTCAGAAGATGTTCATTTTGACAAAGGTGATGAAAGATTTGGACCAAGAGCAATTGAACGCAGATGGCATAATTGCCACCTCATTTATACTAATGATGTGCACAATCTAATATCAGTACTTGCAAATGCTTTGAGTCTTTGTTCGTAACAGAGGCTTTTGAGTTTGTATGTGAGTGAGTGTGTGCATGCAGGAAAATTACACATTTCTCCTATTTACATAATGAAAGAATAGGTGTGAGCACTAGGTACAATTACTACAGGAAAATAACAAGGCTCTCTCTCTCTCTCTCTCTCTCTCTCTCTCTCTCTCTCTCTCTCTCTCTCACACACACACACACACACACACACACACACACACACACCTCTATCCTTTCTTGAATCAGGAGAACAAATGTGTGGGTGTCCCTTAATAGAAAACAGGTGTGATCACATAATTCTACTATGTGAAAGCTCTTCAAATAATTTTATAGGACAACACATTTTTTTTTCATTTAGCACTAATGGCAGTCCTCGCATTCCCTTAGTCCAGAAAATTATTTTCACATCCTAATGAAATTCCAGGTTCCTCCTTATAGAAGAAGAGACCTCTCTCATAAGAAATGGGCCTCTGCTAGAAAAAAATTAATTGGAATTGTTCTTGTGAATATCTGATACTTCAAGGAAACTGTTGTCTGTATAAAACACTGGGACAACTTCAAATTATGAAGGCTGATATCCAATGGTGGGATTCAAATATTTTTATTACTGGTTCTGTGGGTGTGGCTTGGTGGGCGTGGCAGGGGAAGGATACTGCAAAATCCCCATTCCCTCAGATGGGACTCGGGAGGCACAGAATAGATAGGGGTGGGGCCAGTCAAAGGTGGTATTTACCAGTGCTCTGAACTACTCAAAATTTCTGCAACCGGTTCTCCAGAACTGGTCAGAACCTGCTGAATACCACCTCTGCTGATATGTCTCTTGGAGGCCTAGTTCAAATAAGCAATAAATAGCACATGTCTCATAATAAATATTGGTATTGATTACTGATAGATGGCCAAAAAACATGTGCTACAGTATATCTGGTTAGTCTGGTTGTCTATCTAATTCATTATCAGTCACTCTAATAGCAATGATCCAATGACTGACTTATTTTCCATGACTGCTTTCAACTACCTTGTTTCCCTGAAAAGAAGACCTCCCCGGATAATAAGCCCAATCGGGCTTTTGAGCGCATGCGCTAAAATAAGTCCTCCCCAGAAAATAAACCCTCCCTGAAAATATTGCAACACAGCAGCAGCCATGAGGTAACCACACTCGTTGCCTCCTACACCTCAAAAATAATAAGACCTCTCTAAAAATAAGGCCATGCGCTTATTTCAGGAGTCAAAAGAAAATAAGACCCTGTCTTATTTTTAGGGAAATATGGTAGAAACATCAAAACTAGAACTTCAGAATTTCTTTATGCAAAACATACATTGAATGATCCATTCCAAACTGACTCACGTAACTGAATCATTGTGTCTAAAACTCTTCCTCTACTCTCATTAAATCAAAACATCAAAGAAGAGTTCAACCCCAGACTCGTCCATAGCTCCTCCAACTACAAATTTGAAATTAACTCACAATAGGTTGGTGAAGATTCTCAGCCATCCAGGGAGGGTTGTTGGAAGCTGAGTCATGGAAACTGGATATCTTTTTCAGAAAAGAAGCCCAGTTGCCATGATTCAACTCCCAGTCAAATATCCAGAAGCAACTTTGCCACAATTGCAATAATGTGAATTATACAAGGCACCAGGATGTGTTTTTCTGCTATTTCCACACTATGCTTTTCCTCAATGGAAGCACTGATAGCTTCTTCCTCCAGGTTTACAGAAATGAAAATTACAGTTTTATTCTGGTAGATGTTTTGTGGAACAAGTCAGCTTTCTCAAGCCCAGGATAATTAAGTACCAGCAGAGTAGCATTTGACTTTTTGCTGACATACAATCACAAGCCAACTTCACTGAAGGCACTAAATGTCTGCCTACTTAAATGTTCAGAAGTACCTACATCTGTAAAACTAGCACTGAAGATGTACTCTTTCTACATTTATTTCATAATAAAGAAAATCAGGATACATCACAAAGCTCTTTCACAGAAGTGCCTATACAAAATGTCAACATTAAATGGAAAACACTAACCAAATCAAGTAGACATCCTTAACCCCTTTAAAAGAACACTGTATGACAGTGAAGCCTTGTTTGGATGGCTTTTAAATTGGGTTAACCATTGCTTTACAGCTGGCATGGAATCAAAAGTGTATTTGCAGAATTCATCTAAATGAATGATGGATAATAGGTAGGTAGGTGGTAGGTAGGTAGGTAGGTAGGTAGATAGATAAATAGATAGATAGACAGACAGACAGACAGACAGACAGCTAGATAGCTAGACAGACAGACAGACAGACAGACAGCTAGACAGACAGACAGACATAGGTGGATAGATGTATGTAGATAGAGAGACATATAGACAGAAACAGAGAAGCATAGATGGAAAGATAGATATGGATAGATGGACAGACAGACATCCAAACTTGTAAGTGCAGAAATACAATATAATACAATAGTAGAGTTGGAAGGGACCTTGGAGGTCTTCTAGTCCAACCCCCTGCCTAGGCAGGAAACCCTATACCGTTTCAGACAGATGGCTATCCAACATCTTCTTAAAGACTTCCAGTGTTGGGGCATTCACAAGTTCTGGAGGCAAGCTGTTCCACTGATTAATTGTTCTAATTGTCAGGAAATTTCTCCTCAGTTCTAAGTTGCTTCTCTCCTTGATTAAATTAATTAATTTAATTAATTGTTTTTTAAAAGTTGTAAGGGGTTCCAGGGGTGGGGGGGGGAAGTCAGGAGGGATGGGAGAGCCAGGCACCTAGGTGTGGTCGAAGGAGGAGGGAGCGGAGTGGGGGAGGAGAGGGAAGATAGCATTCCTGTGCAGGGCTCCTTGATACCAACGGTCGTGGGGAGGGGCAGGTGCGAGGACAGATCAAGAGCGCGTAGTCGGTTGGGAGACCGGGGTTTTTGGTCATTCCCGGTCGTTCGTACCAACCCCTGCATACTAGGTGGTCAGGATCTACAGACCCAAGGCCTGAGACTGATGTTATGCAACGCGAGGTCCGTTGTCAATAAGGCCCCCCTCATCCACGATCTAATTTTGGAGGGGGAGCCAGACCTCGCAGGAATAACTGAGACCTGGTTGGGCCACGAGGGGGGTTTACCCCTCGTGGAAATGTGCCCGCCAGGTTATCGAGCATTTCACCAGCCTCGGGCCCAGGGAAGGGGCGGTGGGGTAGCAGTGATTATCCGGGAAGACTTAGAGCCGAGAGAGTTCACTGTGCCACAGACATCCGGGTGTGAGTCCCTTGTCATGAGATGGGGCCCAGGGAGGCAGTTGGGCCTGCTGATAGTATACCTGGCTCCTCGCTATACGTCAGCGGCCCTGCCTGAACTCCTCGAGCTGATCTCATCGGTGGCGGTTGAGACCCCCAAACTGTTAGTGATGGGGGATTTTAATCTGCCGGCGATGGGAGAAGCGTCTGAGGGGGTTCGGGAGTTCATGGCTTCCATGACAGCCATGGACCTGACCCAGTTAATTCAGGGCCCTACTCACGAGGGCGGCCACACGCTGGACCTTGTCTTTGTCTCTGGCCAGTGGACGAGTGATCTGGGAATAGGGGATCTAGCCATTATTCCCCTGTCATGGTCGGATCACTCAGTTCTCCGGCTTGACTTCCCTGGTGCTACCCCCCACCGCGAGGAGGCGGAACCGGAAGGCATTAGATGGTTCCGCCCCAAGCGCCTGATGGAACCAGATAGGTTCCAGACGGAGCTTGGGCCACCTCCTGTAGACCTGACCCGCCCTCGAGTAGAGGACCTGGTGGACGCATGGAATAGTGCGACTACCGGGGCCCTAGACCGGGTGGCGCCTTTGCGGCCTCTCCTGCGGCGACGAACCACCCTGGCCCCTTGGTTTACTGAGGAGCTAAGGGTGATGAAACGCCACAAGAGACGCCTAGAGAGTCGTTGGAGATCCTCCCGTTCCGAATTTGACCGAGCACAGGCACGAGCCTATTTGAGGACGTACCTTGTGGCATTAAGAGCGGCCAAACGTCAATATTGTGCCGCTCTTATTGCATCCGCAGATAACCGCCCTGCCGCCCTGTTTCGGGTGACTCGCTCCCTCTTGTTTGAGAGACCGCGGGAAGCCCCTTTACAGGGCAGAGCAGAGGAGTTTGGGAAATATCTACAGGACAAAGTCGCTCAAATCCGGATGGGATGGGCCCCTTTCAGTGGTCCAGTAGAGACGCCTGTGGCGAGTCTTGAGGGACCGCTTTGGGAGGAGTTTGACTCGGTTGCCATCGAGGATTTGGAAAGGTTGCGTGGACGTCTGCGGCCCACCACATGTTTATTGGACCCGTGTCCCTCCTGGCTTGTACTGGCATCCTGGGAGGTTATGCGCGACTGGCTCCTGGGCCTAGTGAACGCCTCGTTGGGTGAGGGGTCTCTACCGGCCACCTTGAAAGAGGCGGTGGTGAGGCCCCTGCTCAAGAAGCCTTCCCTGGACCCAACGGACCTAGCCAATTATCGTCCTGTCTCCAACCTTCCTTTTTTAGCGAAGGTTGTAGAGAGTGTGGTGGTACAGCAGTTCCCACGTCACCTGGAGGAAAATGATTATCTAGACCCGCGACAGTCCGGCTTCCGACCCAGGCACAGCACGGAGACGGCCTTGGTCGCATTGGTTGAAGATCTCTGGAGGGCCAGAGATAGGGGTTGTTCCTCTATCCTGGTCCTATTAGATCTCTCTGCGGCGTTCGATACCATCGACCATGGTATCCTGTTGCACCGGCTAGAGGGGCTGGGAGTCAGGGGCACCGTCTTACGGTGGTTTGGCTCCTACCTCTCTGACCGGACGCAACGTGTGTTGGCAGGGGAGCAGAGTTCGACCCGGAGGTCACTCACATGTGGAGTGCCACAGGGATCGGTGCTCTCGCCTCTCCTGTTCAACACATACATGAAACCGCTGGGCGAGATCATCCGTGGCTTTGGGGTGGGATATCATCTGTATGCTGATGATACTCAGCTATACATTTCCACCCCGAACCACCCCAATGAGGCCGTCGAAATGATGTCCCGGTGTTTGGAGGCCGTACGGGTCTGGATGGATGGCAACCAACTAAAACTCAACCCTTCCAAGACGGAGTGGCTGTGGCTTCCGGCCCCCTGGTTCAACCAGGTGCTTCCATCCCTGGCCATTGGGGGGCGTGCAACTAGCCCCCATGGAACAGGTGCGCAATTTGGGCGTCCTCCTAGATGCCCGGCTGTCCATGGATGACCATGTAACAGCTGTGGCAAGGGGGGCGTTCCATCAGGTCCGCCTGATGCGCCAATTGCGCCCCTTATTGGACCGGGATGCCCTACGCACAGTCACCCATGCGCTAGTGCCGTCTCGCCTGGACTACTGCAATGCTCTCTACATGGGGCTTCCCTTGAGATGCACTCGGAGACTACAGTTGGTCCAGAACGCGGCCGCGCGGGTGATTATGGGGAGGTCTAGATACTCCCCTGTAACACCTCCCCTGCGCGAGCTGCACTGGCTTCCTGTGGTTTACCGAGTGCGTTTCAAGGTTTTGATTATGATCTTTAAAGCGCTTCATGGCATAGGACCTAGTTACATGCAGGATCGCATCCTGCCCCACACATCCCTACGACCAATTCGCTCACACAGAGAGGGACTTCTCCGGGTGCCGTCCGCCAAACAGTGTCGGGGGGCGACATCCAGGAGCAGAGCCTTCTCTGTGATGGGCCCAGCCCTGTGGAATGACCTCCCCCGTGACATCAGGATTATTTCCGATCTCCGCTCCTTCCGTGTACAGTTGAAGACCCACCTCTTTCAATTATCCGGCCTGGCTCAACCGTAATTTTTTCATATTCCTCCTGACTGTCTTTTTTAAATTTTCAATTTTTATTGTATATTGGGTTTTTATTAAACGGGGTATGTCAATGGTTTTAATTTGTCTAAATGTTTTAATCTATTACCTCCTCCGTGCATGTATGTCTTTGTATATATGTATGTTTATATATGTCTTAGTGTACGCCGCCCCGAGTCCTGTCTGGAAAGGGAGCGGCTAATAAATTCAAATTTTTTATTATTATTATTATTATTATTATTATTATTATTATTATTATTATTATTATTAGTTTCCACCCATTGCTTCTTGTTCTTCCCTCAGGTGCCTTGGAAAATAGTTTGACTCCCTCTTCTTTGTGGCAACCTCTGAGATATTGGAACACTGCTATCATGTCTCCCCTAGTCCTTCTTTCTCTTAAGCTAGACATACCTAGTTCCTGCAACCGTTCTTCATATGTTTTAGTCTCCAGTCCCCTAATCATCTTTGTTGCTCTTCTCTGCACTCTTTCTAGAGTCTCCACATCTTTTTTACATCGTGGCGACCAGAACTGAATGCAGGATTCCAAGTGTGGCCTTACCAAGGCATTATAAAGTGGTATTAACACTTCACGTGATCTTGATTCTATCCCTCTGTTGATGCAGCCTAGAACTGTGTTGGCTTTTTTGGCAGCTGCTGCACACTGCTGGCTCATATTTAAATGGTTGTCCACTAGGACTCCAAGATCCCTTTCACAGTTACTACTACTGAGTAAGGTATCACCTATACTGTACCTGTGCATTCCGTTTTTGTTGCCTAAATGTAGAACCTTACTCTTTTCACCATTGAATTTCATTTTATTAGATAGTGCCCAATGTTCAAGTTTGTCAAGATCCTTCTGTATCTTAAGCCTATCTTCTGGAGTGTTGGCTATTCCTGCCAGCTTGGTATCATCTGCAAATTTGATGAGTTCCCCATTTATTCCCTCATCCAAATCATTGATGAAGATGTTGAAGAGTACTGGGCCTAAAACAGAGCCTTGGGGTACTCCACTGCATACTTCAAATAATTTATCTAGGGTATTTCTCAAACTTCCCTACAATGTATATTGTGGTGCAAGCAAGGTTAGATTTTTGCAATTAAGGTTGCTGTTTGGCCAGAGTTTCTGCACTCCTATACATTCTTTTTGCCGAAATAAAACATTAAAAATCAATTGCTGATATGTTTCACTCAACATACTATTTTTAGTTCCCTGCATCTTTCATGCAAAATCCCTATCCAGATTTCAGGACCAAGAGTGAGTGAAGAAATATAGATTGTCTTTCTTCAAAGAGCAGATACATGCATTTCTGTGGCAAAGCTCAAAAACAAGTATGGATATGGTCAAGGTTGTCTGAAAGCTGTCTCCCAATGGGTGGTTTTGATATGCAAACACACACAGAAGGTAGCATGATGCTGTGCAGAAAAAGTCAGCTTCCCAACCCATTCAAATTACAGCGTGAAATGAGCTCCATGGGCATCCAGTGGCTGTGAAAGGTTTCCGTGCTTCCAGGCTGCACATTTATTAGATATACATGTATTATTGATAGATGTGATTTATATTCCATCTTCCTTTCAGGACTAAGGGAATATTATATGGAATCAGTCCTCATTTTAGCTTCATATCAACAACTCTATGAAATAGGATGGGTTGTGAACATCCCAAAATAACCAAATGTCTTTGTCTGAGGGTGGACTATACCTAAATATCTCCAAATAATGCACCCCTTCTGATCTTTCGGCTATGTTACAGAACTGAATAACTATGCCTTCTTTCATTATTATCTTTTTACTCTAGCCTACACACCTGGAATTCCCAGATGTTTCCCATCCCTGTATTAAACACATCTGAATTAGTTTAAGATTGATAGATGTTGATACAAACGCAAACATAAATATAAACAAAGGCATACTTTAGGAATTACAAGATGTATGAATGGAAAAGATATTTTTAGAATCATAGAATCATACAAGTAGAGGGGAATTTGGAGGTTTCCAAGATCACCCCTCTTCCCAAGGCAATAGGCTTTATTCCATCCTGCACAAATGGTTGTATAATCTCTTCTTAAAAACTCCAGCATCCACAACTCTGGGAGGCAAGCTATTTCTTTGAGTATTTTTTTCTCACTGAGAAATTTCTTTTTAGGTCCAGATTGGAACTTTCTCTGGCTAGCTCCACCCATTGCTTCTTGTCCTGCACTAAGGTATTTTTGATTGACTCGCCTCTTTCCTGTGACAATCCTTCAAGTATTGGAAGTCAGATATCATGTCACATAATTCTGGGATGTCTAAACAATACTCAGTGATGTGTAAAAACGCAGCATTGTTTCAATTCTCTTCATTAGGCTAAACATACTTAGGTTCCTCAACCATTCCTCACACAGTTTAGCCTCTGGATTCCTTATCATATGTTTGCTTTTTTCTATACTCTCTCTAAAGCAATGATGGCGAACCTTTTCAGCACTGGGTGCCCAAACTGGAACATGCATGATTGCCGGAGTGTCAGAAACCTGAAGACTAGCTGGCCGGTCCATGCATGCCTGATTTTTTGGTGTTTTGGGGGCTGCTTTCAGGCCATTTGGGGAACATTTTCAGGCTGTTTTTTGGGGGGCTGTTTGTAGGCCACTTTTTGGGCAAAAAAGCTTTTTGGGTCAAAAAAACATGTTTTGGGGCCAAAGAAAATATCCATAAATGTCCAAAAATTGGCTTGAAAATGACCTGAAAACTGGTCTGAAAATGACCCAAAACCAGCCTGAAAATGGTTTAGAAAACAGCCCAGAAATGGCCTGGAAAATGGTCTGGTTTTTTGCCCACTTTTCCGGCTGTTTTCAGGCCGTTTTCCAATGGCCCAGTGCCCGCAAAGACCAGTGGAAACCAGAAGAGCAGCTGGGGATGGCACATGTGCCCACGCATGTCATAGGTTCACCAGCATGGCTCTAAGGTCTTAGCATCTTTTTTTGTATCATGGTGATCAGAGCTGGACACAGTATTCCAAATGGGGTCTGTTTGGGCAGCTGCAGCACACTGCTGGCTCATATTTAATTGGTGGACCATCAGGATACCTAGATTCCTCTCATAGGTACTACCTCTGAGTGAAGTGCTGCCTATTCTGTATCTGTACATTTTGTTTTTCCTGCCTAAGTACAGAGCATTACTTCTCTCATCACAGAACTGCATTTTGTTGGATAGGCTAGCAGTGGGATTCAAATAACTTAACAACCGGTTCTCTGCCCTAATAATTTCTTCCAACAACCAGTTCACCAAACTGCTCAGAAAGTTAACAACGGTTCTCCCAAAGGGGTGCAAACTGGCTGAATCCCACCACTGAATAGGGCCCAGTATATAGGGCCCAGTGTTCAAATATATCAAGATCTATCCATCTGTTAATTTTGAGGCTGTCTTCTGAAATGTTAGCAATCCCCTATAGATTGGTATCATCTACAAATTTGGTGAGCTCCTCCTCCTCTTTCTATCCTCTTCCTCTCACCTAGATCATTTATGAAGACGTTGAGGAACACTACATCCAAGGCAGAACCTTAGGTACCCCACTTCATGTACTCCATGGAGTAGATATCCTCCAACTCCAGAAGTAGTTCCACTGAGAATCACATGCTGAGTGTGGTTCATCAGCCAATTACAAATCCAACCTTCTTCTCAAATACAGAGACTCATTAAGCCACCCCAAACAGGTAGCTAACATGGAGAGTTCTAAGAGTCACATATGCACAATCTATGGAATTTTAAGTTTCATTTCTTACAACATTCCCCAACAATAAAATGATTTTGTTTTTTGGATAGGCAGCATATGAGCTTCTCCTTTAGATAATTTCAGTCCTCATGGTTGCCTGTTCATCCCCATAGAATCATAAAGCTGTAGAATACTTCAGCCCAAATATTTGAATTAGGCACAAATTCAAATATATTTTATGCATCCACATGTTGCTGTGCTGTTTAACAAACAAGTTTCTGCAAGTAAGATTCTACAGTAGAATGAATTGGTTGGCATTAGATTCTATTTGACATTTTGCCCACTTAAAAAAAAATTGGAAAAGTCCATCACATAATTCTGGGATGTCTAAACAATACTCAGTGATGTGTAAAAACGCAGCATTGTTTCAAACAGAACACAGGACGACAACGGCATTTCATTTGAATTTACTACTGAATTACGCCAGTTTGGATTTCTACATCAGCCAATTTATCCACCTGATTCTAATGCATCTGGGACTCTCAATCCTGCTAAAAATCCAACCTGAAAAGCTCCACTATAAAAACAAACAGTGTTATGCTAGATCAGACCGCTGAACCATCTATTTCAGTTGTCTGTTCACCCAGTAGCCAACCAACTGTATAAGAAAGACCACTTAAAACCACCTAGCAGATGGCCTTCAGAAGCAATTATAGTTGATGCCCATTACTTCTATTGATTCAACCCTGTTAGATACTTGTTCTAACTACAGTGGTTTCCACCAAGGTCCTCTGTTCCGGCGGAAACAGAGGTTTAATCCTATTGGTCGAAGGGTCTGACAGCTCCCTATAAAAGGGATGCTGTCAGACTCAACCTTCGCTGGATTGTTCTCACTTGTTGTACTTAATAAGGAGCTGTTGTTACCGTTAAACCTGTGTGTCCCTATCCATTACGTAATCTAACACTGGCAACGAAGGTGGGATTGGAAGGCAACTAGGTGAAGTGAAAAGAGTGTAGCAATCCAGCAAGTACATCCAGCCCGGAGCTCAGCACAGCTTTGAGCAGCCATTTTTGAGCGGCAGATTCCAAAATGCCCTCAGAACACAAAATGACCATACATGCCCCACCGACTCCATATGATCCAGTCACTGAGCACTGGGACTCATACATGCTACGATTTGACTGCTTCCTCGAGGCAAACAACCTCATGGGCCTTTCTGAAGGCCGCAAGAAGAACATGTTCCTCAGATACTGTGGCTGGGAAGTGTTCGAGATGGTGAAAGACCTCTCTGAGCTGACACTGCTACAATCAGTCATCTGGTCCATGCTTCAGCAGATGCTGAGGACCCACTATGTGCCTAAGCCATCCAAGCACGTTCGCCGGCATGAGTTTAATATCAGAAACCAGAAGGAGGGCGAGTCAATTAACAAGTACGTTGTGGCGCTCCGCAAGGCCGCAGCGTACTGCGAATTCCGAGACCTGGACAAGCTGATTCTGGACTGCATAATTTGTGACGCACGGGACATTAACCTACAGAGGAGGTTGCTTGCTAAATCTAACCTCACTCTGCAGATCGCCTTGGCGTCCAAATCAGCTGTCAAATCTACTGAGATTCTGCAGCACCAAAGCGCTCCACAAGCCACGCGAAAGAGTACACATGTACATCACGAGGCTGCAGAGCCCAAGAGCTCAGAAGGCAAGGAAGATGACAGCTGCTGCATGCACAGTAGCCACGCCCAGCTGGTGCACAAATTCAAGCCGCTTCTCCTGCCTTGCGCTAGCTGCGGAGGAGACCATGCCAGATCAGCTTGCCATTTCCACGACGCAACCTGCGAGCAAAAGGGGCACATTGCCAAGGTGTGCCGGAGTGAATTCCCTACCACTGCCTGGCAGTCTAGAAGCGCAACAAACTGTCAACCAAGGCCTAGGGAAGGGGGCCTGGCAGAAGCCACCATGGTGCTCAGAGGGTGACAATAGAGTTACCTACCATATGTCAATCGACCAAGTCTGCGCCAGGCGGCCAAAAAAGCTGAAGGTCACAATCCTCACCAAGGACTCTCCATGCGAGATGGAGATCAACGCCGGGTCATCACTGACCATCATACTGTGGTCTACCCTAAAGCAGGCTATCCCTAGCCTAAAGAAGCAGCATCTACGTACCCCTGACATCCACCTACGCCGGGTCATCACTGACCATCATACTGTGGTCTACCCTAAAGCAGGCTATCCCTAGCCTAAAGAAGCAGCATCTACGTACCCCTGACATCCACCTACGCGATTACCAGGGAAACCGGGTCCCCATCGTGGGCCAAGGCACCTTCCAGGTGAAGTTCAAGCAGTTCAGCAGAAAACTCCCAGTGACAATTGTCAGCAGTAAACTGCAGAGCCTCCTAGGGCTAGATTGGTTCCAAGCCCTGGGCCTAGAGGTGACCGGTATCAACTCCTTGAAAGACGATGGCGCTGAAGCCATTTTTAAGGAGTTCAAGGCTGTCTTCGGCACCAGTCTGGGTAAGTATGTGGGGACTCCAATTTTCTTTAGTTTGGACCCCAACATAGCCCCAATAAGGCTAAAACCCCTTTTGCTCTCTGCCCCAAAATTGACAGGGAAATTGACAAGCTCGTAGGCCAGAGAATCCTAGAACCAGTCCATCATACATGCTGGGAGACCCTATAGTGACACTTGTCAAATCTCATGGGTCTGTCCACATCTGCGCAGACTACAAGTGCACAATAAATAAAGCGCCATAACATTCATTAGGCCCTGGATTTTTTTTTTGCAAAATTGGACATGGCGCAGGCATACCAACAATTGCCTGTAGATGGTGCTACGGCGGAGGCCCAAACCATTGTGATGCACAGGGGTGCATTCAAATGTCACCGCCTGCAATTCGGCGTTAGTATTGCCCCTGGACTGTTCCAAACTGAATGGCTTTCGCAGGGGATTCCAGGAGTTGTTTCCTATTTCGACGACATCTTGGTATCGGCTGCAAATGAGGTGCAGCTTTTAAAACGTGTATGAACAGTTTTGGCTCGAATTAGAGACAAAGGCCTCTGTCTCAAAAAAGAGAAATGCCAAATTAATGTGCCAAGGGTTGAATTCTTAGGGTACCTAATTGATGGCTCTGGGATTCACCCGACCACACAAAAAAATCAAAGAAATTCAAGGACACCCCCACACCTCACAATCAAACCGAGCTGCAGGCATTCCTCGGGCTCCTTAATTTCTACCGCGTCTTTCTTAAACAGAAAGCCACCATTGCTGAGCCCTTACAATGTCTCCTGGCTAATAACGTGAAGTGGTCCTGGGGCAAAGCCGAGGCTGCCACATTTGCCACGGTAAAACGACTCCTGTCGGCGGATTCTTCCCTGGTACAGTACAGCCAGACCCTGCTGTTCGTGCTGAGCTTTACTGTGGGGGGACCAGGTCGTTGTTACACCCAAACTGTGCATTGCAGTATTAGAGGATTTACACATAGGGTATCCTGGAATTGGGAGGATGAAGTCTTTGGCTAGGAGTTACATGTGGTGGCCTAACATGGACAGGGAGATCGAAGAATGGGTGGCTACCTGCACACCATGCCAGGAGTCCAGACCAGCTCTCCCAGAGGCACCCACTAAGGAGTGGGAGTGACCTCAAGCACCATGGTCTAGGGTACACATTGACTTTGCTGGCCCCATTCATGGCCAGACATTTCTCATAGTTGTGGATGCCTACTAGAAATGGATAGAGATAGTCCTGATGACCTCCACTATGGCAGAAGCGGTAATCAAGGTGCTACAGAGACTTTTCTCCATGCAAGGCCTGCCTGATGTCTTGGTCTCTGACAACAGGCCCCACTTCATGGCCATGCAATTTGAGACCTTCCTAGCAGTTCAGGGAATCAGGCATGCCCTGGTCGCACCATTCCATCCGGCCTCCAATGATCAGATGGAGAGAATGGTGAGATCTGCAAAAGAAGCCCTCTCTAGGATGGGCCCAGGAGATTGGCAAACACGGATTGACCACTATTTGCCAAATCAGCACATCACACCTAGTGCCACTACAGGGAGAAGCCTCTTCGAGCTTCTCATGGGTCACCAGCTAAGGTCCCACTTAGACTGGCCACAACCCAATTATTTTGCCTCATTGCCCCCAGACTCCACAACCAAGATTCAGACATTTAGCATAGGGGATTCGGTATACGCCCACAACTACACCGGGGGAACTCTGTGGATTCCTGCCACAGTGAAGGGCATCACTGGCCCTTGCTTCTACCTCTTACAGCTCGAGGACGGTAAGAATTGGAGAAGGCACATTGACCAACTCCATGGCCGCCTCTCCAACTCCACTCTTAGACAACCAGAGGTAACTCCTGTACAAGGTAGCCAAAGCCCTACCCAAACAGAGCAAACAATCTCTCCTTCCATGGCCAGCTCAAGCCTGAGGGTACCAGGAAACTTATCTGGTTATGTTGCAGGCCCGCAGTGAGCTCTGAGCAAACCGGCTCTAGAAGCTCCAGCCACAGCCTGTGAAAGGAGCTTCCACCAAGCGGAGCTGCGGAGCAAACAGGTCCGTCCGATCTGTCCAAGAAAACCCCTCCTACTGAACTGTGCAGGTCAGGCAGAGCTACCCAAAAGCCCGCTTACCTGCGTGACTATGTAACAAGTAGGATTGTTCCATCCAAGTGAGGAGGGGTGTTAGATACTTGTTCTAACTACAGTGTTTTCCACCAAAATCCTCTGTTTTGGCGGGAACAGAGGTTTAATCCTATTGATCAAAGGGTCTGACAGCTCCCTATAAAAGGGCTGCTGTCATAATCAACCTTTGCTGGATTGTTCTCACTTGTTGTACTTAATAATGAGCTGTTGTTACCGTTAAGCCTGTGTGTGCCTATCCATTAACAAACATTATCTAACAAACGCCTTTTCTGAAACTAGGTAACCTGGTAGCTATCACCAAATTTTGTGCCAAATAGGCATAATTTGGTATCCATTTCTGCCTGTGCATACATATTAATGGGCTGGTAAAGTTTAAAGTTTTCACATTTTATTATTGATGCTTTTTTGTGGGGGGGGGGAGTATTTGGATTTAATTCTAATACTTTTTAAAAAAATATCTTGCTGAGGATTGCTTTGTAGCCTCGAGGAGTCTTGAGGAGGAATAGAATATCCATTAAGAAATGGATAATTAGAAAATTAATCTCTCCAGATCACAACTCTCATTTTCTTTCACTGAAAGTCTAAGGATTGTCAGAAACTGTCAACTTGAAGCAAACTTTCATGCTGATGCTGGGAGTGGTAGAATCATGTAAAAGTAGACTACCTATGACTTATTCATGCATGATGTTGGCGCCGAATTCAAAAGCATATAAAAAATAGATGGGGCCACCCTCACTGCACCTACACTTACACTATGCATGCTACTGATACTGAGTGGGGGCTCAGAACAGGTTGATTTGAATATGAGAACAATCTTTCAGGAATCCTGAAAAATGGAGAGAACCACGCTGATCTGTTCTCAGGCTAAAAACTGCACAGAGGACCAACTGGAATCTAGTAGGTTTCCAGATGTTGCTGAACAACAACTCCCAATGATGAATGGCAAGCATTGCTGTGAATTGTAACCCAACAGGATCTGGATGGCCACAAATGTCCCAAATAAATAATTCAGATTTTCTGAATCCAGGAAGAGAAAGTGAGATTCATATTCTACCATGTTTCTCCGAAAATGCAACCTGTCCCGAAACTAAAGCCTTGCCACATTTTTCGCGTGGGCAAAAATATAAGCCCACCCCTGAAAATAAACCCCCTAGAAAAAAACCCCTCCGGCCAGGCAGAGCACCGCTCGCCGACCTAGCGTTATCCTGAAAGCCACAAGTCGCAGGAGGGGGGGAGCACTCACGTTGCCTGCCGCCTTCGGGATACCGCTAGGTTGGGGAGTGGCGTTCTGCCTGGCCAGAGGGGAGAGTTGCCGGGCGGCTGCTCCCTTGTGAATTGGCTCACTGACCTAGGGGGTATCCCTAAGGTGCCAAGCCATGTGGTGCTCTGCCGGCCCCCCAGCTCCCGCGGCTTGGCACATTCGGGATACCCCCTAGGTCAGTGCATGGAGCTCTGTCCGGCTGGAGAAGGGGGTTGCGTGAGCCTCACCAAGCCCTTGCGCAGCTCTCCCAGGCCACCGCCGCTGGCCACTGCACCCCGCCCCCCCCATTCCAAGCATAACTTCCAAACTCCAAAACTCGGGGCTGAGTCTTCCAGCATTGGCCGCTCTAGGAGTGCTCTTTATGGTGGGCTGGCTGCCAGACAGAGAGTCTTCCAGACAGAGAGTCTTCCGGACAGAGAGTCTTCCAGCAGCTGGCCCACCATAGAGAGCACTCCTAGAGCGGCCGATGCTGGACGCATCGATGCTGGCCCCGAGTTTTGAAGTTATGCTCGGAGCGGGGCGGCAGCGGCAGGCAGCAGCAGCCAGCGGCGGTGGCCTGGGAGAGCTGCGCAAGGGCTTGGTGAGGCTGCAGGTGGAACAGGCGCTCGCACAACCCCCTTCTCCAGCCAGATAGAGCTCCATGCACTGACCTAGGAGGTATCCCGAATGTGCCAAGCCGTGGGAGCTGGGGGGCGGGCAGAGCACCACATGGCTTGGCACCTTAGGGATACCCCCTAGGTCAGTGAATGGTGCTCTTCCCGGCTGGAGAGGAGATTTGCCGGACGGCTGCTCATGAGCATGGTTACCTCATGGCTGCTTCTCCCCTGAGGCTGTGCCCGGCTCTTCGGGAGCCAGTTCACAAGGGAGCAGCCACCCGGCAGCCCCAAAACAACAAGCCTTCCCTGATAATAAGCCCAAGGCCATATTTCGTGGGGCAAAAGAAAATAAGCCCCTGTCGTATTTTCGGGGAAACACGGTATTTAAATCCAGTTTAAATAACTGCATTTTGTATTCAAAATATAGCTGTACAAAGCTATATTATATCTATAGATATAATATGTCTTATGCCTAAAACTGGTATCATCCATCAATTTACTTATGAAATAAAATGGAATGATCAAAACAAGCAATCATTGTTGTATTCCTTGAAAGTATTTCAAAGAAGGCGGACTTTAACTCAGAGTGTATTTTTCAAAACTTTAACATCATCGGAGCATTTTATCCACATTTCTTTAAAAAAATTGGCACAATGGAACTTTAAACATGTGTTATGTGTTCTTGCTTGTGTTGATATTATTAAATATGGGAAGCAACCAGTTCTGGAGAAAGTGAGCACTATCGGTTACAGCCCATATTCTTGGCAATGCTTTCAAGGTATACAACAAGGGTTGTTTAGTGACTGTTTGAAGCTGAGACCTTCCAATAAAAAGGAATCATAACCTGTTTCAGAAGTTCTGATGGCTGCTCCTCCATGGAGATCACACGTTTGCAGTTTGTGCATTCAGCCACATAGCCATATATATGGCCGTTTGCAGCATTCCATGATCCCAGGACCAAAATGTATGACATTCCAAAAACGTAAAGATACCATATTTTTCAGAGTATAAGATGCACCTTTCCCCCCTCAAACAGAGGCTGAAAACCTGAGTGCATCTTGTACACTGAATACAGCATTTTTTGCTCCTGAAACTCCGCCCCCTTCACCAAAATGCCCATGCATAGCTTTTAGAAGGCTTTCAGAGAGCTCCTAAGGGCTGGGAAGGGCAGAAATGAGCAAAAAATGGGCCGTTTCTTGCTCAATTTTGCCCTTCCCAGCCCCTAGGAGCAGTCTATAAGCCTCCTAATGGCTACCCATGCCCTTTTTTGACATAAAATGGGCCCGTTTTCACAAAAAACAGGCTATTTTGGGGAGGTTTGCACAGTGCAAAAACTTTTTTTTTAATTTGCCTCTTTAAAACCTTGGTGCATCTTATACTCCAGTGCGTCTTATATTCCAAAAATACGGTACTTCTGGTTTTCATCAAAAGTGCATCACAGTGAATGATGGGATCACTTAACAAGCACAGCATTCATTTAATAATTGCCACATTTGTTTAATGTCTATTTCCCCCCCCCCCACAAAAAAAATCATAATAGCAATAGCACTTAGACTTATATATCACTTCACAGCCCTCTCTAAGCAGTTTACAGAGTCAGCATATTGCCCCCCAAAATCTGGGTCTCCATTTTACCCAACTTGGAAGGACGGAAGGCCTTGAATGGATTAGATTCGATCTGCCAAATTGCAGTCAGCTGTCGGTCACTGCAGTACTGCATTCTAACCACTGCGCCACCACAGCTCTAATGTTGGGTTTATCATGTGATGGGCCAGAGGTATGACCATTACAACATATGACTGTAATGGGAAGTTTCATTACAGTCATATGTCAAGGACTACGTGCAATGCGATCCTGCCATCTTTTCTATATGAGCCATCGGTTGTGTTTTGCTTGATTCCAGAAATACAGCTATTCAAACAGAAAAGAGTATATGAAAAATGCCCAGTTATGCCATGTATCCCTTGTTCCATTCCTTTAAATGTTCCTCGTGGACTTCTTGGAAATGAGGTTCGGCCAGCAGGGATGCTATGTAGAGCCCGATTCCTCCCCGTTCTTATGTGGCTCTCCCTTGCTTTTCCCCAGTTTTATTTATTGCTGCAGCATGTTCCTTTTGAGGTATAATTAAAAAAGATAAATAACCATATCATTGTTCACAAAGATAAATGGATAGTTTCAGGCTGTTCTGGGCGTATTATGTTTCCCCTTGCAGAGAGGGAAATGAATGTTTTGGGCTTTTCATTTGGATACCTTTTATAGGAAAGAAAAACACCCAGGAAGTCCAATTTTTTTGATCTTCCTTCCCTATACTGCAGCCACTGAGCTTATGACAATGTAATAAGGTCATCCATTATCCAACTGGAGTGGTTATCCTGGAGGGCAAAGACTTCATTGTATGCTAAGAGTCTCCCATCAGACTCCTATCCAGAAATAGACACTCATGCTGGAGTCCCAACGTCAGAACCCATTAAAAATTCCTACACTAGAGATCGAGAAGCAATTTTATACCCTGTAATTGCCTCGTCACAATTTGGTTCCTTCCTATATTTTCTCCATATCTGATGTAAGTCACATAATCAGTCTTTGCAAAGCTTTTGGTTGACATGATTTCTCCACCTTGCAGGAACTATAATATTTCTGCGGTACAGAAGTAATGGTATCATGGTGTGTTGTAACTTGCTTTTCTTTTAAGCATTACATGCAGGGGTGAAATCAGCAGGTTCTGACAGATTCGGGAGAACTGGTAGCAGAAATTTTGAGTAGTTCGGAGAACTGGCAAATGCCATCTCTGGCTGGCCCCAGAGAGTGGTGGGAATGGAGATTTTATAGTATCCTTTCCCTGGAGTGGAGTAGGAGTGGAGATTTTGCAGTATCCTTTCTCTGGAGTGGGGTGGGAATGGAGATTTTGCAGTATCCTTTCTCTGGAGTGGGATGGGAATGGAGATTTTGCAGTATCCTTTCCCTGGAGTGGGTTGGGAGTAGAGATTTTGCAGTATCCTTCCCCTGACGCAGCCACCAAGCCACACCCACCAAGCCACACCATGCCCCAAAAGCCACACCCATAGAACTGGTAGTAAAAAATGAATTCACCACTGATTACATGGCTTCTGTTTTAATGCACCAAGTTACTTTTGTCACTATGTCTGATTGGTTGATCAACCTGAGTTAATGTATCCCAAATCTGGGCAGGGGATATCCTTCAATTCCCACAGTTCCCAACAATGGTCAATGCTGATAGGAGAGTTCTGGGAATCGAGGTCTATGCATCTGGAGGGATTTAGGATGGGAAAGGCTAATGTACAGGATTTCCAGAATATTATTTTCCGTAAATATTTGGATTCAACTTAAGACTTTCTGTTTTGCAAAGCACAAACTCTGTTTTGCAAAGCACAAACTCTAAGCAGAGATCTTTTCAAAAGATTCTAGTTCCTAATTCAGAAGTGTGTTGATAAAGTGGAATATATGCCTTCGTGACATCAGGGACAGATTCCCTGTCTGTCTAATCACACTTAGCCAGATAAAGTATTCAATTCAGTCCAATCATTTGGCACATAATGTCTTGATTATATTCATGCAGAGTTATCAGAAGGGTTAGTCAAGTTACTCTTGACTAGGAGATTTACAGTATATCTGTATTTACAGTACTGTATATAATGATATTTCTTCTAATAGCATCTTAAAATGAATGTGATTCTTCCTTCAGGAGGTTTGCATTCTGTGCATTCAATGCTATTTTGAGAAGGGAGAACAGTCAGCTATACAGACCCTATCTGGGCTGCTACCAGTTTGGATCAATTCAGGCGAACTGGTAGTTACAACCTGCAGGTGGGCTCACCCACCCGCCTGGGTGCAATCCTGTCCTATATCGCTGTCCAAAGCACTTTTGGGATATCTACTTGCCAATCCATATCATATAGCAAAAATTAACAAAGAGGAAGTGAATGGCCAAAGGTCATGTGGAATCTTGAGATCGAATTCCAGTGGGAAGGCTCTGAAAGTGTTGCATAGGCAGAAGGGACGTTTATGGGACACAATCAGCATTTTCAGATATCTGAATAGTGCTAAGGTAAAGATGGAAACCCCTAGTATTTGCTGTTGCTCCAAAGGAAAGACCAAGAATAGCAAGTTACACAATGCAAGGTGTGGTTAAATACAGATAGTTTGCAATTACTGCACCATTTGAATAGTGCAAAATTCAATTTAGTAAATTTACAAATTGACACCAGGTTGTGCTAATGCAAAACTAAATTCAGTTAGTGCAGAACTAGCAGGTACATGGTTAAGGTTTGCACACATGGGCAACTATAGCTTGAACACACTTGTTGGGATTTTAGACACTAATTATCAGTCGTGCAAAATGGAGAAAAGGACGTTTCTATTTAAGGAGAGCTAAAAAAAAGCTAATTTTGAAGAATTACAGTAGAATACAGGAGATAAAGGTACACCTTGAATAGCTTATCCTCAGGCTGTAACCAATTATCCTATTTCCCCTAAAAGCATCACTTTGAATAGTGAAAATTTGAATAATGCGAACATTTCATGGGATTCATTAACCATCTAATCAAGACCTACCCGTAATAAGGAAAATTTCCTCACCCTAAATACAATTCAGTAATGGATAAAATTATCTTGGATGGAGTTGTGCTTTCCTGAAGTTGTTTATATGAAAGATGGACAGCCTCATTAAGCAACAGCATACCTTTTTAATTTTTAAATCTAAATTACCTTGTTTTATTTATTAGTATTGACTTTAAAAGGATAAGTTTTATAAAAGTTTCTGAGAACTTACTAAATAAAATTTGTAAAGAAAAAAGCTATGTTTGCATTGGCCAAGCTTCCTATTTGATTTTATTTTAATCACCATCTGCATTATAGGCTTATTTTGGATTTTAGGGAGCATTTGGTTTGTAATTGACTGTACACCGCCCCGAGTCCCTTGTTGGGAGAGGGGGCGGTCTAAAAATCTAAGAAATAAATAAATAAATAAATAAATAAATAAATAAATAAAGTAATGATAAACTATTGGAGAGATTAAATCCTTTAGTAAAATGAAGGTGGTCATTTCTATGTGAACTAAAGAAGAAATGGTGTATTGTATGTCTACAACGAAATAAACAGACATGAAGGATTTTATGCACACAAGGAAATTTATGAAAATCTGAACAAAAGGTCCTAAAATGAATGTTTACTGGTACAGATGTTCACTCAAGGCTCACTCCAGATAGCTTTCAACTACTATTTAATTAAGAGTCACAAAAGTTATACGAATTGAATGAATGAATGTATGAAATACAAACCATTGTTACATTAATAGTATTAATAATACATACATACATAAAATTCTATATACTTTAATAGGCAAGATTTTACTTTATTTTTTCACATAAAAAGTGAGAAATTAGTTATCTTTATAATGGCTCACATCCTATGGAGATTTAGTACTCACCTTGTAGTTTATATAACTGTTCATGTAAATTGCCAAAGGTCTGTTTAATGAAAAGCATCATTTTTTTTTCTCATTGATGTCCTTATTCTCCCAATAACAGATTTAAAAATTGAAATATCTTTAATGTCAGTTCCTTTTTCTCCAGCTTATACATAGTTTTGAAAAGTGTATTTTCTTTCCTAGTGGATTTTGATATATATTTTTTATTTTAATCAGAAAAAAATATGCTATCAGGTTTTGGCCCATTGTGAATTCCGAAGGAATATAATTCACACTTACTTCCAGCAGGATTTATGACAGAATTCCCTTATATTTCCGATATCCAACACAGGCATGTTTTTGACCAGAAATCAATCCACAGTAACTTAGTCCCAGAAAAAAACATTGTTATACCCCATTCCAAGGGCAAGAAGCAAAAGCAATGGATTTCAGAAAGTTATCTTTAATGTTAAGCCTAGGGCAAATATGGAATTTTGGAAATTCTTGGAATTTTGTAGGCTCATTTATAGCAAGATGATTAATGAAGAATCTTTCCAGAGTAACATTTCTCAGGCTGAAGCAACTCTTCTGATACCTGCCTGCTGGAGCCAGCACAGTCTCACAAAGGCACCGATAAAAGACATTATCATTTAAATATCTCCCTTCATTCCCCTCCCTCTTTCCATCTTTCCTCCTCCAGAAATGTTTTCAATTATTATGGTTTTGGCTGACGAAGGCAAGATCAACCTGACTTTCAGAAAGTCTCCTCTGATTTCTATGTAGACATTATCTCAAGGCTACAAGGGGGGGGGGTTCATTTCTCCTCTTGACTATGTCAAGGTGAATGGCTCAAAACGCCTCCAATAACTCTACCCTATTCTCAGGTGAGACAGATTGTGCAGCTTCTGTTTGGCTCCAAAGACGTTCCTGGGCCAGTCACTAGGCCAAGGATGACAAATTACCTCACTGCCAATATCGGAGCTGGGACATTTCTCTCCACAGCCTCCACCAGATGGGCCTAATTAAACTATTAGCCAATGAGCGGGGTCTGATGGCTCCATTAGGAATCCTCCTGTGCTTAAACAAACAGCTCAAAATAAATAGTTTCCTTCCAATTAAAGGACAGCTTATGTGCTTTTCTGCACATTCGATCAGCAGACCGCACTTCAATAGCTTTCTTGCTTTCCTCTCTTTTATCCTAAAGCACCCAAGATCACAGGCTTTCAGGAAAAAGGGATTACGGCGCTTGATTTGATTGGCAATCTTGCTCTCAGAAACCAGATTAACAATTAATTCCAAAACTGAAATCAAAGTTATGATCTTGGCACTATAAATTAAATAATGTCACTCTAAAGGTAGAACGGACAACCTAATGCTAACTGAAGAGATTTGGGATAGAAACCTAAACATTTGCTTTCCAAGCCCATTATTTTGAATTGCAGACCCTTGATTCGTTTGTATTGCCCAGATGTTCAAGAACACACCTTAAGGTAAGTATCATTACTGCTCCTAGGCTCTATAAAATATAGACTGGACTCTTCTCATTCTATTTAATCTATATATTTTTTCTCTTCCTGGAGAGACAACAACAGTAGCCAAGCAAGAGAAAAAGTTCATTCAAGATCAAATTTCCCCCCTCCAGTGGTTCTATTCAATTGAATTCACTCAAGTGGTGGTTAACAGACACTGTGGAGAGTATGACATGTCAAATTAGCAGCTTTGCAAATCTCCTGTTAATTGTCAGCCTAATTAAAAAATTGCTAATTATAATGTTTATAACTTCAAATAACTGCTCAGCTATAAAGTACTGGCTGTCAGGTGTAAACAGGGGGGACTGAATGGGGGAAGGGTGCGGGGGAAAATCAATCGACATCTGTTAATTTATCAGAGGCAGTAGATTAAATTGAAAAATGGATTGCCTAATGCACTGTAAATCTGCATCCCAATAAACAGACCAATTAAATGCCTGCTTAATAAAATGGGGATGACCATCTTCAGCGACACCCCATGGTTTTCCTTTCCAATCAGATTTAAACCAATGGAAATCTACAGAATGATCATTTGCTGAACTAGAAGCAAATGACAAAAAAGCCTTTAAAGGGAAGGAAGAAATTGCATTGTCCATCCCAGATGGAATATATATTAACTGTACATTCTTAGCTCCATTTTTAGAAGAAGACCAGAATTTTAGCATTATTAGAAAATAAGGCATAGGTAGTTCTCAATTTAATACACAATTGGGACCAGAATTTCTGTTGCTAACAAAGGCAGCTGTTAGATGAGTCGCTCTCCATTTTACAACCTTTTAGTCATGGTTGTTAAACAAACCACTGCAGTTGTTGGCCGTAGGGATGCTGCAATAATTATAAGTGTGAAGATTGGTTATGTCACTTTTTCCAGTACTGATGTAATTTTTGTATAGTGGCTAAAAAAAATGGTTGCAAGTCAAAGACTATTTATAGTTCTTGAGCCACAGTGGTGCAGTGATTAGAATGCAGTACTGCAGACTAGTTCTGCTGACTGCTGGCTGCTTACAATTTGGCAGTTTGAATCTCATCAGAGTCAAGATTGACTCAGTCTTCTATCCTTCCAAAGTGGGTAAAATGAGGATCCAGATTGTTGAGGGTGATATGCTGACTCTGTAAACTGCTTAAGAGAGGGCTGTAAAAGCACTGTGAAGCGGTATGTAAGTCTAAGTGCTATTGCTATAGCTCAAAGTTAATTTTGTTTTATAACTCTTTAAAAAGCTGAACTGATGTCATGGAGGGCACAATGGTCAGATCTTCCATTTGGAACAGGATTTTGATTTCAATATTTCTTATAGAAAGCTTAAAAGTACCAAGATAAGATAAGAATTCATGTGTCAAATCTCAACTGAAGATTTTGCTCTCACCAGGAAAGGTCACCAAATATGTAATAAGTTTTAATTTGGGCACAGAGTTTGCAGCTGAAATTTTCAATCACAGAGCAAAAAGAAAATTTGCTCTTTTTTTGACATAATACTCATCAGCCTGAAAGCAAATTCTTCATAACAGAAAACTTCTGACTAATTCCAGTAGCACTGTTTTCCATTGAGATCGCATATAAGCTCTTAACCTTTTCAAGAATCCTGAATACTAGAGAAACTTACACAAGATAGCCCAATTCAAGATTCCAGGCCATGAATGACTTCTAGATAAAGTAGAGTTGCTGCTGAGAACATGCAGCACAATTTAACTGCTCCTTCTATAAATGAGCTGATCAGAAAAACGTCTCTAATGAGAAATAAGACATTGTCTTAAAAATCACAGAGGGACACGTTCCACATTACTGAACTTGGTGCTAAGGGAGTTGGTAGTGTCATCTCATGCTGCTTTGGTGATATTCTGATCCAGAAAGCACAAGGTTCATTGTTGCACACCACTTTCCAATTAAGATGTCAATGGGCTGGCAAGGAACCTTACCATTGTCATCTAATTCTGGTATATGGACCAGTGATTACTGGAATACAGAGAGAAGATGCACAAATTGTCTTCCAAGATCTAGATCAAGGACTCTATCTGAAATATCTGTCTGTCTGTCTTTCTGTTTCTATCTTTCTATCTTTCTATCTCTATCTGTCTGTCTGTCCGTCCCCCCCTCTCTATCTAACATCTATCTGTAATATAATTATGTGAGTGTATGTGTGTGTAGTGTGTATAGTGTATGTATGTATGTACACACAATTATATTACAGGCAGATAAGAAAGAAAGAAAGAAAGAAAGAAAGAAAGAAAGAAAGAAAGAAAGAAAGAAAGAAAGATGATAGATAGATCAATAGATATTATAGGCAGAGTTAAAATGGATAGATGGTAGATAGATATATAGACAGACAGAGATAGATAAATCTAATAATTTCATTAGATATTTTTACATTAGTAGAATATAAATGAATATATATAAAAGAAAAATCAAGAAAAAGAAGGATAAAAGGAAGTGACTTCTGTTCTTCTTTATAGAAGCTATATTATGTCTCTTCAAGGATATTTCCATATTCAACCCTTTTCAATCAGTAAATCCAAAAATCACCATTCCACTCTTCCCCCATCTTCAGCAAAAAGTCGCTAAAAGGTTTTCAGTTTTTTATAAAAATATTTATATTTTAATCCCTGACCAAACAGGGATTAAAGATGGCAAATTCCACCATCTTCACAACCATCTTTCCCATTGTGGATGTTTCACTATTTCTCCGTCTTTGTCCAGAGAGCAGTCTGGCTAATTTTTTCTTATGATCAAAAACCAAAATATAAAATGAAATACCACATTGTCTAACAATGGGAGAAACAGCCAGGAAAGGTATAAGAACAGCACATCTTGTTGAAAAAAAATAAATTAGTTCAACAGCCACTGCCAATGTTAAAACCAAAGTCTTCTCACAGCAATCACAAGTTTTGTAGTCTGCTAACAAAAATATAGCATTCGCCTCATCAAATCAGTTCCAGCAGGAGGTTATTAAGGGTACTATTAATTCAAAGCAACTGTGGCTAATAGAAAGGAGAATGCAGAAGTACGTGCAAACTATCTCAATCACCCTGTCTGTACAAGGACACAAAAGGTGTATAAATCTTTCTTCCAGGACCATCAGTGGCAAGGTATTGTGTCTGGCTAGTGACAATATTTGTCTGTGTGGAATGGAAAGTTACTATTAAAATAATTGAGTGAAGAGAAAGATCTATTCCAAAGACTATCTTGATCCAGATCAAGAATATGCTGCTTATATTCTAGGATGACCATCTCAGGGCCTCTCATCCAAAACTGGGGGGAAAAGCCCAACCTTTATTCCAGAAGGTGGAGGGGGGGGGGAGAGAAACCATCTAGAATTAATTTGGTGAACCATCCCAGAGGCTAATATGAGCCAGTATTTTTTTTTAAAAAAAATCACTCAGCAGATACAACTTTAACAGGCAAACAAGCTCACAAGGCGATAATGGCAAACCTTTGGCCCGCGTGCCAGAAGTAACACACAGAGCCATCTCCCCAGGCATGCGAGCCATTGCCTGTTGCTCTTCCAGTTTCCAGTGTGCCTGCCAGCTGGTCTTCATGCACGCATGTGTACCAGAAACTGGAAGACCAGGGGCCATGTGCATGCATGCATCAGAAATCAGAACATCATCTTCCTGGTGTGTGCATGCACAATGGGCGACTGCTCTTCCAGTTTCTGCTGTGTGTGTGTGCACACATGCACTCCTGTTTTTGCACTCGGTGCCAAAAAGATTCACCAACACTGCTCTAAGGTCTCCTAGTAAACATTTATGGAAGAAAATTTAATGAAGCGAAAGTTAAAGGATTTGAGTGATTGTAGCATTCCCAGAGCAACCTTCTCCATAGAGAAATAATATTCAAAACCCTTCTGCATCTCTTTCTTACCAATAACCACGCACATTTCCATCTGTCTCTTGCGGGTGATCAAATTTTCTATCATCTTCCAATAGAAGACAAGAATCCTTAGTGCTCTCCGAGCATGGTTATAGGTAATCCTCAAGTTACAACCAAATTGAGCTCAAAATGTCTGTTACAAAGCAAGACAAGTGTTAAGTGAGCTTTGCCCCATTTTACAGCCTTTCTTGCCACAGTTGCTAAGTGAGTCACTGCATTTGTTAAGTTAGTCACACCAGGGGTGTCAAACCTGATTTCATTGAGGGCTGCATCAGGGTTGTGTTTGACCTCGGTGTGGTGGTGGGGAGCTCAACTTCACTCATGTCAAGGGCTCCTGTGGAGGTCTGAGTGCTCTGCCAGTGGAAATGGGCTCTCCATTTTTGGCTGTGGCGACCTTCGGCAATCCTCTGCCAGTGAAAATGAAGCTCAGGCGGGCAGCCCTCTTGATCTCTGTTTTTGCTGACAGAAGCACCGTGGGCCGGTTCTTTGCTGTTTCCAGAGTGGGCCCATGGGCCAGATCTAAGCACTCCATAGGCCAGAGCCTTTAGTTTGATAACACGGTTAAATAAGTGAATCTTACTCCCACTTCTTACTTTGCTTGTCAGAAGGTCATAAAAGGTGGTCAGTGAGCCCAGGTCACTACAATCAGCATAAATATGAGCCACTTGCCAAGCCTCTAAATTTTAATCATGGGGATGCTGCAATAGTCATAAGTGTAAAAAACAATCATAATTCACTTTTTGCAATGCTAGTATAACTTTGCATGATCACTAAACAAAAAGGTTGTAAGTCAAGGGATACCTATGTGTGATTGCATAATTACATTACTCTACTAGCAGCAGTGGGTTGCAGACAGTACACCCCAGTACAGGCATACCGGTGCCTGCTGGGAGCACTGGGTACCATTCCGGTACAGTGCTCCGGAGGGCCCACCTGCCCTTGAACTCTTCCGAGCTTCCGCGCATGGAGCATACAGTGCCTGCACGATGTCTGCTGAGCAGTTGGAGCATTGTGGAGGCTTCATGGAGCATTGTAGGAGGTAAGGATGCATGCGTGTGCTGCACACGGTCATGTGGTGGCCGCTGGGCCCCATTGCACTGTAACTGTTGCAACAGGATCCGGAACCCACCACTGTCTACTAGGTAACCCTTCAGTACATACAACCAAACACAGAGTGCACCAAGGCCTTCATCTCCCCCCCCCCCACTCGTTGGGTAAGAACTAAGCCTCACAAACTTTATTCAATAGGATCTCTACAAGCATCCAGGGAAGCATCAGGCTGAAAGTGAGGAACATGGCACACAGCTCGTAGGAACTCAAACTGTGCTGCTTCCAATGGTTTATTTTGCTTATAAGCACTCAATAGAGCTCCATAAAGGAAAGAATTCAACCCTTTTGCCCTGAATAACTTAACTGCAACAGGGATTAAATTGGTGCCGCTGTGGCCAGTAAATCAAATTATGGCATTGGAAACCCTCTGCACTTAAATAGTGCTTTCTTCCAAGCAGTGAAAATGTGGGGGAAAAATGCCTAGTATTTAAGGTCCTGGACTGGTTCAGAGAGGAGGTCTTTTATTTTCCAATTATGAAAGAAGCTGGCACCCTTCATCGTGAATAGGTTATTTCTACTTTGGAATAATTCTAACTGGGGAATCCTGGGGGTTGTGGTCCACACAGCTTAAAGTTGCTGAGGTTGAGGAACATTGGTTTATGGAACAATGTCAAGTCCAGGAGATCAGTACTCCAGGCAGTTTAAATTAATATAGGTTTATTGTAAGCTATTGTTCTCTACAAGAGTCTGAACTGCTAATGGCCAAAGCAAATTGAAGGCAGATAAGAGTTAGTGGAATTCAAGATGGGCAGGACTTTTATTTCTTGTGGGAAGGAAAGAACTGGAGACTGATGACACATTTGACCCCTCCCTCGGGCTTCCTCTGCTCATCTCTTACATCACCAGAGGATGAAACTCTTTTTTGGACAGAACATTAGCAACAGAGTTGTTTTTTAAAAAAGGAGAAGAGGAGGGAAACAATTAGGCACTTTTGTTCAAGTTCTGCTGAGATGGGAGAAGTAGAGAAACCTCCAGAGGTTATATCTAACCAACATGGTGAAATTTTTATCCAGTACCCAAAGTAAAGATGAATGCATAGTTGTACCTCTCAGCCTAGCCCAAATATTTTTCTATAAATATTGAATCAAACACTGCCTTTGTATGGATGAAGGCATAGACGTGCAACATTGTGTGTTGTGTTTCTGTAATATTTTATGTATAAACTATATAATGTATTTTTAACTTTTTTTAATACTATAAGCTGCCTAGAGTTACCCTGTGGTAAGATGGGCAGCCAATAAATCTAATAAACAAACAAACAAACAAACATTCCAGCTGGAATATTTTGATACATATATGATGCAGGACAATATACTGATCAAAGACTGAAAGAACAACTGTATTGTGTTAGTATAGATTTGTTTCTTTGGGGTTTCTCCCTCCCTTTCTGGTAACTTTATTGTTGGAATGGACTACTGATGTTGCTTCCCAGCACAAACAATCTTTCTAACTATCTCTCTAAAGACTCCTTAGCAACCTATACTTTCCAGTCTGAAAAAAAAAATCCCACGAGAAGAGTTTCCTTATTATGTTTATCCTGGGACAGAACCAAAGGGAACCAGGGATATGCTTGGACAATGAAACAGCATGCTGGCTGGGGAATTCTGGGAGTTGAAGTCCATGAATCTTAAAGTTACCAAGGCTGATAAACAGTGATCTAAATCATCTCCTCCTGTTCTTTTCCTTAAAGCAAAAGAAAATAATGATGTTCCCAAGAGGTTGCATTTCATCAGAAGGAAAGTAAAAGGTGGAGTAGCAAAAGAGATAACAGATGTTCCCACAGATATTCTTTCTCCACAGGAGACCCAAATATGATTCCTAATATGTTGGTAATGCCGTTCATACAGATTTTTTTAAAAAAAAATAAGAACAAGTAAATAGCCAATGCAAAGGGACACAAAGGGGAGAGAGAAATTTGTTTCTTGTTTTTAATACCTCTCTACAGTTGTGATTGATTAGGGATTCTCTGTGTCCAGAGAATTGGCTATTTACTTGTTCATTCCTCCATGGTGAACACTTTCCTCTGGCATCCTTTTTCAGTGTCCAACTCTCTCAAACAGAAAAAAACTACAAACACAGATAACACTTGCTTAGTTGGGCAATGAAACATCCACAAGCAAAAACAAAACAAAACAGGGAGCACCAAATACTCAACAAAAGCATTCTCAAAGAGAAGTAAAGAGATATCTCAGATTCTTAAACCTTGTTTTTTTGCAATGAATGCAGCCTTTTTTCATCAATGTCTTCCAGCTTCCCTGGATTGATATGTTCCAGAGTTGAGCTAAAACTTCAGAGATTCTGGGAGATTAATTGCAAAACATTCAAATACCTTCTGAGTAAAAAACAGTCGTCCTTGACTTGGGACCAAAATTTCTATTGCTAAGGAAAGCAGTTGCTAAGTGAGTCACACCAGTGGTGGAATTCAATTTTTTTTACTACTGGTTTTGTGGGCGTGACTTGGTGGGCATGGCAGGGGATGGATACTGTAAAATCTCCATTCCCTCCCGATCAGCTGGGACTTGGGAGGCAGAGAATAGATGGGGATGGGGCCAGTCAGAGGGGGTATTTACCGGTTCTCTGAACTACTCAAAATTTCCAATACCGATTCTCCAGAACTGGTCAGAACCTGCTGAATACCACCTCTGAGTCACATTCAATTTTATACCCTTTTTTGCTACTATTAAGCAAATTATTGTAGTTGTTAAAATGAATAATGTAATTGTTAATTGAATTCAGTTCTCCACCTTGACTTTGCATGCCAGAAGCCACAAGGTCACAAATGGTTGATCATATGATCAGGGACACTACAATTATGATAAATAATTGCTAGTTGTCAACGGCCTAAACTTCAATCACATAGGGATGCTGCAACAGTCCTAAGTACAAGAATTGATCTTAAGTAACTTTTTTCAGTGCCTTATTATAACTTATAACTTCAAATGATCATTAAATGAATGTGAGTCACGACAAAACTATGTGATTGGGCTATGCAGGAGAAATTCAGTTCACAATCTGTTGACTCAGTGGTGGTCGGTGATTGGAAGACATAAGGGAATATCGTGCCTGCCTCCTTGAGTCCGGAAGCAGTTCCATAGGTGGAAGGTGTAGACATTTTGGTGAGGTACCGACATTTAGTACGGTAAGGAGCCCCAGACGGCTCCTGAGGGAAAGAATGGAATGTCTGCCAATTTGAACTGAGGTAATGGAATGTGAGGCAACTGGCAGTTGGAACAGAGTTCTTTTCAGGTGGGGAGGGGGAGTAGAACTCTTTAACATCAGAGCGTGTTAATACTTAAAAGGAATGCTAATGATCTGATGGTTATTTTGAAAAATCCTTTCTTAGCGAGCAGCTAAAAGTCAAGAGGAACATATGTGCTAAATTTCAAATTTATTGGCTTTACAGTTCTGGAGATTTTGTGAAGATGCATGAGTGGTATTTTGCTATATATATATATATATATATATATATATATATATATATATATATATATATATATATATATATATATATATATATATATATATATATATATACACATACACATACACACATACATACATACATACATACATACATATATATATATATGTTGTATTTGTGCTGATAAAATTGGGCATACCAGGGGTTGTAACACAACACACACACACACACACACACACACACACACACACACACACACACACACACACACACACACACACACACACACACACACATATATATATATATATATATATATATATATATATATATATATATATTTGGGCATACCAGGGGTTGTAACACAAATACACATATATACATATATACATATATACATATATACATATATACATATATACATATATACATATATACATATATACATATATACATATATACATATATACATATATACATATATACATATATACATATATACATATATACATATATACATATATACATACATACATACATACATACATATATACATATATACATATATACATATATGTTGTAATTGTACTGATAAATAAATAAAGGGAGACTAGGATAGATCTATTTTGACCTAATTAGCTCTCATCAGCTAGCCATACCCTTACTGGGATTAGAACCCGGGCTGTATATAACTTAGGCAGGAGTCTTAACCACTAAGCCACGGGTTCTCTTCCTTATCAGTTGAGCCAGGGAAATAGGTGTGTATTTGTGTTACAACCCCTGGTATGACTAAATATGGGAGGAAGGTCACTACTCCCTCTTTCTATCCTTCGGCTTATCACAAAGACCATGCAGGCAGATATATATACATATATACATATATACATATATACATATATACATATATACATATATACATATATACATATATACATATATACATATATACATATATACATATATACATATATACATATATACATATATACATACATACATACATACATACATACATACATACATACACATATACACATATACATATATACACATATACAGATACATGTGTGTGTGTGTGTGTGTATTTGTGTTACAACCCCTGGTATGCCCAAATATGGAAGGGAGCTCATTACTCCCCCTTTCTGTCCTTCGGCTCATTACAGAAGACCATCCAGGCAGAAAACCATATTTTTATTTTTAATGTTGCCTTTGCTATGTTTGTGTTGTATGGTCTTCTGTAATGAGCCGAAGGACAGAAAGGGGGAGTAGTGAGCTCCCTCCCATATTTGGGCATACCAGGGGTTGTAACACAAATACATACCTATTTCCCTGGCTCAGCTGATAAGGAGGAGAGCCTGTGGCTTAGTGGCTAATACATCTGCCTAATATGTAAGACAGCCCAGGTTCAAATCCCAGTAAGGGTATAGCTAGCTGATGAGAGCTAAATAGCTTGAAATAGATCTATACTAGTCTCCCTTTATTTATTTATCAGCACAAATACAACACAAACACACACACACACACACACACACATATTCAAGTATTGATTAAACAAATATATATATGGTAAATTTATTATGATTAGACAATCAGTTGGTTCATCATTGAGTCTGTAATGCCAGAAAAATCTGGCCATTTCTTCCTCCAGCCAAATTGCATGCTGTTCAACTTAACATGAAGACATGCATTAACTTTCTAAAGAAGAAAAATTGATGTATTGTATGAACACCTTGAAAGCAAGGATGGCCTGCATAGATAGGAAAGTATAAAGAGACATAATAAACAGTATAATTGGTATAAACTAGATTTAGCTAGATTTCCTTCCCTTTTCTTAACTTACACCTTTGCTTATTATTTTCTTTTCTATACTTTGCATAATGTTTCTCAGGCTGAAAGGAAATAGGGTGATTGGTATAATATGTACGTACTTCATCTATGATTGCTTTCCTTGGCCTTTCAACCAAGTTCCAAGCAGCCTAACATATAATTGTGCCTGCATATTTAGGAACATGAATAATTCCTGCAGAAGCTTTTACAAATGCACAAAACAGTCAGACTGATGCTTAGAAAAAGAATGTCAGAAAATCCCAGAAGAGTCACACAGAAGAGTTGTTCATTTTAAGGAATATATAACTTGGCTTCAATCCAAGTGTCCCACGGAGTATATCTTAAGCAACCAGGTGCTCACAAATCAAGCCACTTAGAAAAACAAAAACATTTTAATTCTGCCGTTAAAAAGTGTCAAGAAAAGATATCCCGCATATAGAAGCAGGCAACCATAAGCTGAACAATTTTCACAGGGCTAAAAATGAAACAAGCCTTATTTCCATAGCTATATAATTACAGTGATATTTATTAATTGGAACCGCTAAGGACATCATCACCATTTTCTCCCTTGAACTTAAAATGGATTTGCTGTAAACATATTCAACAAACAGGAAGTTATTTTCTGTATGAGGCTGACTTAATTGCTCTCTTCACCAGTAATAGGCTTTTTGAGCTTTAAACTCCTGTAGTTGTTTCTGATATCTCCCATGGTATCATTAACGATAGCAAGCAATATCCAGGCTAACCCAATTTTTTAACTTTTGCTTGCTACTTATATTCTCCTATTTTCATCATCTCCTTCCACATATGATTCTGGTTTTCTCTATTATAGGTAACCCAAGAGTAAGTATACATCTTAGCATTTGCTTTTATGTATATATTAGAGCCCTCTTGTGGAGTACTGTGAATCCATTACCATGGCAACTCCACAGCGCTGTACAGTAGAAGCCATTTTAAGGCATATATATATAATATTACACACACAAACACACACACACACACACACACACACACACACACACACACTGTTATATATATTTACATGCACACCCCTGTTTTCCTGAAAGTAAGACCCAACTGGAAAATAAGTCCTAGCATGAGTTTTAGGGATGCTCGTAATGTAAGCCCTACACCCCAAAATAAGGCCTAGTTCAGATTGTCAACCAGATGACTGCATTTAGTACCATATGTCCCCCCAAAATAAGACCTAACCAGAGAATAAGCCCTAGTGGATCTTTTGCAGCAACAATTAATATAAGACCTAGTCTTATTTTTGGGGAAACGTTTGTGTGTGTGTGTGTGTGTGTGTGTGTGTGTGTGTGTGTGTGTGTGTATGTGTGTGTGTATCAGTTGCAGGAACTGGGTATGTCTAATGTAATGAGAGGAAGGACTAGGGGTGACATGATAGCAGTCTTTCAATATTTAAGGGGCTTTATGATGTTTCCAGCAAAAAAATAAAAACAGAAAACATTAAGAAATCAATTAATATTGTAACCCAGAAATAATTCATAAGATGTCTGTAATTATTTATGGTAAGGAAAAGGCGGATAATCAAAATGCAGCTCTTGGGAGACAAGGCCATTGTACCATCTCAGCTGATATGAAAACTGAATACAACAACATTGACTGGGACTGTTTTCTACAGAGGTGCAATACAGGCTCAAGTTCCTTCAATTCACTTATCTAGAACTATTACCATCTGTTCAATATATTGAGTGTGTGGAATTTGGTAGAGGTGTATCCATTGAATGAAGCTAAGACCGAAGGACCTTTTGAAGCACTTGGATAAAACAAAATACCTTTCCATTTACTTTCATATACTAGAATGGAATGGCCACACTCTTAACCAGTAAACAGAATTTCTGTTTCTAAGCAAGGCGATTGTTAAATGAGTTGCCCCCAATTTTGTGATCTTGTTGAGCAAATTACTGTAGCAGCTGAATGACTCGTGCAATTGTTAAGTGAATCCAGATTCCCCCATTGACTTTGCTTAATGAGCAAAACCATCTGGGAAGCTTGTACATGGTGATTACATGAACCTAAGAGATCGCAAGTGGTGTAACACATGCCAGTTTCCAAGTGCCCAAATTGTGATCAAGTGACCCTGGGATTGCTACGATGATCGTAAGTGCAAAGACCATTCACAAATCACCTTTTCTAGGGCTGTTGTAAGCTTTGAATATTTGCCCAATGAATGGTTGTGAGAGCTACCTCTATATAGTTTACGCATATATCTCTGGTAGACTGATGTGGTGATGGTCACTTTCCTAAAACTATAAATAAATGCACCAAAAGCTCCATGGGGATCTTTCTGTTTCCCATAGCACCAGATTTTCATTGCAGGGGAACTCAATGAAAGCAAGTATTTGTGGCCCTATCCTTAACTATGGTTTCATGCTTTGGAAAGTTTTCTGAGAGTTCCTGGGATTATAATGTGGCATTTACAGGAGCTAAAGTTAAAAGTTCCCCTCGCACATATGTGCTAGCCATTCCTGACTCTAAGGGGTGATGCTCATCTCCGTTTCAAAGCTAAAGAGTCAGCACTGTCTGAACACATATCCGTGTCCATGTGACCGGCATGACTAAACACCAAAGGTGCACAGAACGCTGTTACCTTCCCACCAAAGGTGATCCCTATTTTCCTACTTGCATTTTTTATGTGCTTTCAAACTGCTAGGTTGGCAAAAGCTGGCACAAGTAACGGGAACTCATTCTGTTACACAGCACTAGGGATTCGAACTGCCAAACTGCTAACCTTTCGGATGGACAAGCTCAGTGTCTTAGCCACTGAGCCACCGTGAATCTTTACAGGGGCTGCATAATAGGAAATAGTGCTATTCCTGCTTGCTCTTCCCCTTAATTTTCTCCACTGACAAATTGGCTATGGGAGGTGCAAGCAGAAAGTAATATTTTTGGGGATTTGCTTTGCAATGGCATCCATTTATTATTTTCTTGAAGGAATTATGATATGATATACAATATTCAGATGACTACAACTAATCTCATTTAACAACCAGTTGTCCCAAACTTGCTGTTAAAAAGGTATCTGGACTTTCTTGGGTTTTTTCTTTGAAAATATTTCACTTCTCATCCAAGAAGCTTCTTGGATCAAAAGTGAAAGTTTCCAAGGTGAAAAAAGAAATCCAGTTGCCTTTTGAACAATACCTTGACTTGGATAATTGAGAACCTCCATAGACATTTAACAACCAGTTGCATAGTGACTTTTCAAAGCTATGACAAGCTTTCCCAGAGATACTTAGAACGCATTGTTGAAGTTTGAATGGTTGCACCTTTCTGTGCTCACATTTTTGGAGCTTGGCAACCAACTCCTGGTAGTATATTCCCATCTGGTTATTTTAAGGGTAATGTTTTAGTTTTAATTGTTTTTTTTAGTTTTAATTGTTTTTAGGGCTTTTAGCCTCATATTTATTCCTCTGTACAGGACTCTTAATTTTAACCTCCTCCACATACATACATATATTTATAGCCCTATTTATATTTGTATTTTATCTGTGATTTATTGTGGACTATACACCGCCGCGAGTCCCTTTTTGGGAGAGGGGGCGGTTTAGAAATGTGAATAAATAATAATAATAATAATAATAATAATAATAATAATAATAATAATAATAATAATAATAACAACAACTTGTATTTATGACTATTTGCAGAATCTTATGGAGATCACTTGGCCACAATTTTTGGCATTTTTTCTGATTTCCTGTATTTAGAAAAAAGTTCACTAGGGAAAACAAGTTTGCTTAATGACTAATGCATTTGCTTAAGAATGGCAGTGTTTGTTTAATGACCACAAAAATGTTTGTAAAATTGGGCGTGGTCACATTTAACAATTGCCATGGTTTATGACTGTAATTCCAGGCTCAATTACAGTCATAAATTGAGGACTGACCATATGTAGCATTGGATAGTTACCTTATCATTGTTTGAAAGGGAATACAAGAGGCAATGGAATTTGATCTTATTTACTTGCTTACAGCCTCCACTTTTAAGTAAAAATAAAAATGAAATAACTTCCCCAAAAAAGCCCCATGAACTGCATTCCCATCATTTCCTTCTCAAATCTCTTTTTTGAGATTCATTTAGTTCCTGTAAAAAAGGTTAACAGAAAAGTGCCTTTCATGGGGAGTGAACAGTTTATGGTGTTGTATGTAATGGGGAAGCAGGATTTGTTTTAAATGTAAAATATAAATTCCCCCATGGTCTTCC
This sequence comes from Natrix helvetica, assembly GCF_964273705.1. Lineage (NCBI taxonomy): Eukaryota > Metazoa > Chordata > Lepidosauria > Squamata > Natricidae > Natrix > Natrix helvetica. Next base: position 127,677,255 of record NC_138554.1, on the reverse strand, counting down.
AACTGTTCCACATTTAATTTTGATAATGTTCCAGTGCTATTTATTCTCAGATTATTCACCATACTGGCACAAAATCTTAATAGGCATATTGTTAAAAATGTAATGGTGGGTGTTGCCTTCAGACAAAATTGCACATAATTATATAGTCACAGCAACTGAAGAAATTGGAGCAGGTTGAATCTAGGCCAGAAAAACGACCATTACATTGCAATTGACTTTTGATTTGTTTAAGGCATTTAACAGAGAGAAACAATAAAAGGCATCATTGAAAAACTCCTATTGTTACATCCTGATTGCCCCGTTCATTCTATATTCTGTTCATGTCATTTTTGTTGGTGTCCACTCATAATACTTTCCATCCCCTTTCATAATTAATCTATTTTTTTAAAAGTGTACATGATGTTTTGTACTGGGTTGCACAAAGACAAAGGAGCATCACATTGTAATGTATGTGTTCAACCATAATCAGGTTGCTTTGTTTTACGAGGGACACTTCAGCATAAACTCTTGGACACCACATACTCAATTTGGTTCCTGAATTAAGCCAATTTCAGGGTTTGTAAAGAACATTTAGACATAAACAGAATAGGCTGAATAGGTATAATATCTTACCAAGGTTAACATTAACCAGATTTAGAATGGTCTCCAAATGTTGCTACTTAACTCCCCAACTTACTTGATTAAATTGTACTGGGCAATCTGGACACTGTTAACCTTTACATAAGTCAATTATTCCTTACTATGCCAAGAAAAAGAGAAAGCTGATTAAGACTATACTCCAATTGTTAATGACAGAGAAATCATATCTCAAGTGAAAAGCACAGGTTGTTCAAAGAAAAGATCCTGGCATTTCTAGCTCTAAAGACTAGATACCAAATAATGGGGAAAGGGTTTGATTGAGACATTACAGGTAGGTAAAGGTAAAGGTTCCCCTTGCACATATGTGCTAGTCGTTCCTGACTCTAGGGGGCGGTGTTCAGCTCCATTTCAAAGCTGAATAGCCAGTGCTGTCTGAAGACGTCTCCATGGTCATGTGACCAGCATGACTAAATGCCAAAGGTGCTTGGAACACTGTTACCTTCCCACCAAAGATGGTTCCTATTTTTCCTACTTGCATTTTTACATGCTTTCAAACTGCTAGGTTGGCAGAAGCTGGGACAAGTAACGGGAGCTCACTCCATTACACGGCGCTAGGGATTCAAACCGTCGAATTGCCGACCTTTCAATCGACAAACTCTGCATCTTAGCCACTGAGCCACTTATAGGTAGTCCTCAACTTATGATTGTAACTGAGCTGGGAATTATAGTTATAAGCTATGTCAGTCGTTAAGCAGTTCACCATATGATCATGCTTAATTATATGACCTTTATTTGTAGTAGTTGCTAAGTGAACCTGTTTTCTCCAATGGGCTTTTTTTTTTTTTTTTTGCCGGGCACTAGAAGGAAATGATGGAAACTGACAACCAGAGCCAAGTGTCTAAAATCACATGGTGTGTGGGGGTGGGGGTGGGTGGGAGGGCTATTAAACTTCAAAAATGGTTTGTAAGTAATTCCACTGAAACTTCGAATGATTGCTAAGCAGCTAGTTGTTAGGCCGTTATGGGATGGGAGAATTACCAAACTGAAAACTTCAGATAGTTAGAACAGAGCAGAATAACAAAGTTGGAAGGGGCCTTCTAGTCCACCCCCCTGCTCAAGCAGTAAACCCTACACCAGTGATGGCGAACCTATGGCACGCGTGCCACAGGTGGCACGCGGAGCCATTTGTCAGGGCACGCGAGGTGTTGCCCTGTTCACCATTTTTAAAAGCCATTTTTTGCCCTCCCCAGGCTCCAGAGGCTTTATAGGAGCCTGGGGAGGGCGAAAAGAGCCCCCCATGCCCCCTGGAGGCTTCCCTGAAGCCTTCGGAACGCTTAAAACGACCCTCCGAGCAAACCGGAGGGCTCTTTTCACCCTCCCCAGGCTCCTATAAAGCCTCTGGAGCCTGGGGAGGGTGAAAAAAGCATATAAAAATGGGGGGCGTCGTGCCTGTTGTGTGCGCATGCGCACTGGGGGTCGCGCATTGCATTATGGGTGCGGCACGCCCGCACATGACCCCCCTGCGCTCCTCCCACTTGTGGCACGCGAGCCAAAAAAGGTTCGCCATCGCTGCCCTACACCATTTCAGATGAATGGTAGTCCAATCCCTTCTTTGTTGTTGTTAGTTGTGAAGTCGTGACCCCATGGACAATGTTACTCTAGGCCTTCCTGTCCTCTACCATCCTCTTGAGTCCATTTAAGCTCACGCCTACTGCTTCGGTGACTCCATCCAGCCACCTCATTCTCTGTCGTCCCCTTCTTCTTTTGTCCTCAATCTTTCCCAGCATTAAGCTCTTCTCTAGTGAGTCCTTCCTTCTCATTAGGTGGCCAAAGCATTTAAGTTTCATCTTCAGGACCTGGCCATCTAAAGAGCAGTCAGGGTTGATCTCCTCCACAACTGACCGGTTTGATCGCCTTGCAGTCCAAAGGACTCACAGGAATCTTCACTAGCACCAGAGTTCAAAGCAGAGGTGGTATTCAGCAGGTTCTGACCACTTCTGTAAAACCAGTAACAGAAATTTTAAGTAGTTCGAAGAACCAGTAAATACCACCTCTGACTGGCCCCACCCCCACCTATTCTCTGCCTCCCGAGTCCCAGCTGATCAGGAGGAAATGGGGATTTGCAGTAACCTTCCCCTTGAGTGGGGAGGGAATGGAGATTTTATAGTATCTTTCCCCTGCCACACCCACCAAGCCACACCATGCCCACCAAGCCACAGCCACAGAACTGGTAGCAAAAAATTTTGAATCCCATTACTGGTTCAAAGGCCTCAATTCTTCGGTGCTCAGCCTTTCTGATGGTCCAACTTTCACAGCCATACATTGCAACTGGGAAAACCATAGCCTTGACTATACACATTTTTGTTGGCAGGGTGATGTCTCTGCTTTTTAGTATGCTGTCTAGATTTGTCATAGCTTTCCTCCCCAGGAGCAAGCGTCTTCTAATTTGTTGGCTGCAGTCCCCATCTGCGATGATCTTGGAGCCCAGGAAAATAAAATCTGTCACTACCTCTTCAATCCTTCTTAGAAACCTTCAAGGTTGTAGCACCTACAACATCTGGAAGCAAATTGTTCTTTTGATTAATTGTCCTAACTATTAGGAATTTTCTCCTTATTCCTAGGATACTTCTCCTTGATTAATGTCTATGGAGATTGTCAATCATGGTTGTCCCAAAGGTGCTTTTTCAAGAGTCACCTGGACTTTCTGTTTTTTCTTTGAAGACGTTTCACTTCTTAACCAAGAAGCAAAATGTCATCCAGAGCTGAAGAAGCTTCTTGGATGAGTAGCAAAACATCTTCAAAGAAAAACCAGAAAGTCCAGTTGTCTCTTGAAAAAGTACCTCTAGGTTCTCCTTAATTAGGAGATTTCTGTCCTGTGTCCCTTCACTGTTGAACACAGGCATAGGCTGTTGGCGATTAGTCTGTGTTGTCTCCATCTCAAACTGAAGTGCAAATAGTTCCCGGAGTCTGCAGTGTTTCTGAAAATCTGTTCGTACCAGGAAAAAAATGCAAATGATCAGCTCTCAGCAAGTAATTACATTCCCCACTATCCAGTCAGAGTTGAAGAAGCTTCTTGGATGAGAAGTGAAACAACTTCAAAGAAAAAGAAGAACGTCCAGTTGCCTCTTGAAAAAAAGCACTTTTGGGACAACCGTGACCTGATGACTGAGAATCCCCATAGACATTTTTCTTGATTAGTTTCCATCCATTGCTTCTTGTCCGGCCTTCGGATGCTTTAGAGATAGGTTGACTCCCTCTTTGTGACATACCCTCAAATATTGGAACATTGCTATCAAGTCACCCCTAGTCCTTCTTTTCACTAGAGTAGACCTACCCAATTCCTACAACTGTTCTTCATATGTTTTAGCCTCCATCCCCCTAATCCTCAATTTGTTAACTGTTAAAGTTATGACAGAGCTCTCTGATGGTCTATGTCCCAATTCATACCAGCAGCTGGCTCACATTTATAGCTGTTTGCATGTCTTGTAGTCACATGGCTGCTACTTTTGGTATTTTTGCTGGGTTTGGGCATTAACTTCATTTCTAACAAAAGGTGGCTATAGAGAAAATGGGTTTGCTTAACAATGTCCACAAAAAAGATAATAAAATTGGGTCAGTCAAGTGGTCATTTACTGCACAATCATTTAGTGCACCATAATGGGTAGGCTCCATTACAATCATAAATCAAGCTCTGTCTGCTTCCATCTCACTATTGTAAACTAAGGTTAACCTAAACCTTAAACTAAGCTTCTCAATGGGTGACTTCCAGATGTGTTGCAATTGCAAATTGCAGGCTGGCACATAATTTGGGATTTGCCATTCCAAAATAATTGCATGGCATCCAATAGGTAAAGGCTGTGATAAAATGCCACTTCATGTTGGATGCAAAATTGGATTACAATTATGCTCATGTCTGCCTATATGCAGCCTCTAGTCAACCAGTTATATAGAAGCTCTTATTGTAACTGAACAATATCAGATCCATTCTCTAGGTTTCTAATAAATTACAGAAGGTGCCAGTCAATTCCTGAACTGCAGCTGTTGAATATTGTGATGTTATTATTTCATAAGTAGCTTTCTCGTTATTTTGATAGTAAAGTGGTTGGAGGAGATTTGTTCAAATGGAGCTCGACCATTTTTCAGAAAAAAAAAAAAAATTAATGCCGAGATTTAAACATCTTTCAAATTTCGGATTGCTGCAAGACAGAATTGCTTCCTCCTTTTCTCTAGAAAAAAAAATCATCTGAAACATAGTGCTTGAGGGATGCAAGAGGAATGGAAATGCCTCCACTTGTAGTACTCTCATTCAAAAGAATTAAATAGCAAAAATTCATCCTTTTAGGAAGGCTCTCTTTAGTGGGCGATTCATGTTCTTTGAAAAGTCCAATTCCACTGCTTATCCGCAGGGATCAATTTCCTTCATTAAAACTTCTGTTGACTTCAGAGTTAATATCCTCTTTCTCACGTTTGTGATCCCCCCCCACCTCGTAATTATCATTTGCATAATTCAATTACAGTTATATAAAAAAAAAACCGCTTGGCAAGACAATCACCTGCCCCCTTAAACTGAAATATTACGAGCCAACCATTTTCAATCTCAGCTGATTAACAGCAGCATATTCCAAATTTATAGGGTCTATTAACAGCCATCTGAAGGAGAGCTACGGTGCCAAATCTCCTTCCCCAACTTCTCCAGGGAACTCTTTCTCAGATGCTCTTTTCACAACTGGTAAACAACACTTTATATCTTTTGCACAGATAGCAGATAATTACCATATGGCTCAAAACATGCTTGCTCCATTCACTTTCCCACAGTAAACTTACTTCATTATGACAGATAATGGGAACCTGGGGAGCCCAAATCTATAACGCAGCCCCTTGTAGGTTTGGTGAGTTCAAAGGTCAGGGTCTATTACAATAAAAGTTCAGAGCAAGATAAGCGATTTTGTAAGAAATGATTTTTACAGACCAGCAAGAACTGAACAGCTTTGTAATTAAGGATGGGGAGGGGGGACACAGGGAGTTGGGTACAGAATCCACAAGCTATCAATATCTCCAAACCAACATTATTTTTAAACACTATTAAACACTGTAACAAGCACAAATATAATGAGGCTATAGGAATTATTACAAAAACTGTGTCTTCAGAGAGGCAGGGAAAATTTGTATAACTCTTGTTGCATTTTAGCAAGTGCATCCTATGCCTAGCATTTTGGAAAGGAATGGACATTTTTACAAGCATTTTCATCAGTGCCTGAATTCACAATTATTTTGATTAATTCTGAGGAAAAGAAAAATCAGTGTGAAAAGATGGAAAAAATGTTCGATAAGTACAGTTTTGGGTAGACTGTAGCTATTCCTGAGTGATGGCATTTTCATAGATTGCAATCCTTCACTGTTTTCAGTCTAAATAAGCTTCATGTTGTCATGGTGTTTTCCAAGTATGGTCAAACTGATCACCACTTGTGAATTAGCTATGGTTAGATGAGATATATTTACTGATTCAAAAACATATAAAGGAGGCGAAATAGAAGCACAATGTCTTCAGCATAGTAATCGGCAATCTCAGTCATCAAAAGATTGCAGAGAAAGATTATTTTCTGACTCCAGAGTGAAAAAGTGAGAATGCTATACTTGTTTATATTTTTACAAATTGTTTTAATTTACTTTAATAAATAAACACACCTGGGCTTTACACTTTTTAAAAAAATGAAAAATAAATCACTAAAGTCTCTGTTATTCCCTACACCATTTACATGGCCAAGAAGGGGACATTTGAAAGATAGAGAGAGCAATATCTTCCTAAAATTTAAAACAAACCATCTGCATTTAATAAGTGCATAACTTTAGTGTGATTGATAAAGACAATCCTAATTTTTAAGAGAGAGAGAGAAAAATAAAATTCTGCAAAGTTGTCAGAAAATCAATAGCTTCGTTCATAAAGAATCTGTCATATTTTCAATAGATTTTGCTCCTTTGTAGAAGAATGGGGCTGAAAATGACAAAATCATAATTATGTACATATTTTTATCTCATCTCTTAATCTTTCAGGAGTTTGCCCTTAGGGGGGGGGGGGAACAATTTCCTGTAACATATACATTTAGAGAAAGGGAGGGGGGAAGTGGTGGATCCTGCTGGTTTAACAACTGGTTTGGTAATTGCTTGCTTCATGTATGCACATGCACACACCTGATGCATGCTCTGTGCATGTGCGCTGTTTTAACAAAACACACCTTACTGGGAAGTAACACAGCTGAGGTGCAGCAATCCGCTGCGCCGCGCAAATCAGGTGAGAGGAAATGGGCAAGTAAAGTGCAGGGGCAGCTAGGCGGGCTCACCTGATCATCAGAGTGAACCGGTTGACTCCCCAGCTGATCGTTGGAGCTACCGGTTCGTCCAAACTGTTCTGAACTGGCTGAATCTCACCCCTGGAAGAGTGGGGGGGAACAACACCTTAGAATCAAGAGCACTCTTCTGATATCCATGCTGGAGTGTGTGAAGACCCAAAGGACATCATAGTTACCAGCAATTATCTACCAGTGACCTCACCAAATGTACTTGTGTCAGCCAACCAGAAGCTAGTTTGGGCATGGGGGGAGGGACAATAAATGGGAAAATTGATAAAAGCTTATATAATAATGCAAATTAATGCAGGGCCAATTCTAAGTATTGTTTCTCTCTTAATAAATTTCAACCTGTTCTATGCTAACAATAGCACTTTAGCTCATATACCGCTTCACAGTGCTTTGCAGCCCTCTCTAAGTGGTTTGCAGATAAGGCATATTGCCCCAAGATTGCTCCTTCAGGAAAGTAAAGGAATGATTATCTAGGAGTTCCCTTCATACTCTGGTACACCTTGTTCCTAGTCGTTCTAATCTTTGGCCTTTAAACTGACACTTAAGATCTTTTTATAGCAATAGCATATATAGACCCATATACCACCTCTCAGTGCTTTACAGCACTCTGTGGCTGGTATACAATGTCAGCATATTGCCCCCAACACTCTGCGTCTTCCTTTTACTGACCTCAGAAGGATGGAAGGATGGGTCAACTTTTGAGTCCTGTCAGGAGCGAACTCCAAGCTGTGGGCAGTTTGCCTGTAATACTGCGTTCTAACCAACAGGTCTTTTATTTTGCAGGACATATGGACATTAACAGGAATTTAAATTTGTTTTTTATTTATTTATTGTGAAAATTATATATACTTCTATTGTAGATTGCCTTGAGTTTCGTAGTGGCACTTGTACGTTTTTTGTAAGTATAAACAAACAGATATATCCAGAATCCTAGCAAGAAGCAGGATTCTCTTTCTTTGTGTTGTATGCCATACGAGTTGTAAACCATTTTCTTAAATGGGTTCTGAATTTCGTCTGCTTCTCCTTAGCCCACACACTTCTTGTGTGTGTATAAATGCAACATTTTAACACTGATTCCTCTGATTAAATAATTACAGTTTTGGGTGTTTTTCTTAAAGTTTTAAATGAAGAGAGATAAACAATAATGAGTCTAAGACTGGTGAATTAACTGATTTTCAGCATCGTTTGTTGGTAACACACTATATGTAACTATTAAAACATTTGTAATACGTTTCACAGGAATAAAAGCAGCAACTAACTAAAAGATGAATAATATGTGAAAAAGGTTAAATTAAGATGCTACATGAAATTAATTTTGTAGTCATGCCCCAGTATGCCAATGGCTGCGCTCACGTGGCTGGAAATATAACTGCATCTGGCATGAGCTAAATAGAAACTGCTCTGGCACTGTCAAAGCATTCCCTAGCCAGCTTCAAAACTGTAGGTGTAAGGGCCTCTTAAAAAATGGACCACTCGGGAAGTTAAATTAGTTTCCATTTGACATGTGACATGCTTTTGGTGAAGCTGTAAATCACATAATAGAATATCAAAAAGACAGGTAGTCCTCAAGTTACAACAGTTTGTTTAATGACCATTCAAAGTTACAACAGCACTGAAAAAAAGTGGTGTATGACTGCAAACCGTTGCAGCCTCCCCGTGGTCACATGATCAAAATTTGAGTGCTTGGCAACTGACTCATATTTAGGATGGTTGCAGTGTCTCTTTTTGCAAACCTCTGACCAGCAAAGTCAATGGGGAAGTCAGATTCGCTTAAAAACCGTCTGACTAACTTAATAACCACATTGATTCACTTAGCAATTGTGGCAGGAAAGGCCCTAAATGGGCCAATAATAACAATAATAATAATAATAGGAGGTTCCTTGTTCACTGTTTATTTGTCTGAATTGTATTTCCTTGACTGGGAAATTGTTTAGTGCTTAATTAAAGGTGGCAGACAGAGGCTTTGACTTGCAGCCTTATGAGAATGTATTAATGTGGTTTCATATATAAAGCAGGGTTAGTTTATGTTGCTGTACTTCCAGTTTAATTTACCTGTTAAGGCTTACAATCACTTGTAGCAGGGCTGGGTTCCTGACAGTTCTAACCTCTTCTATAGAAGAGGTTCCACAAATCTACTGTGCCGTTTAGAACCGGTTCCAGCTCCCTGGCTGGCTCACCAATCGCCCCGCCCACCTCTAAGAGTCCTATCTAAACCTTAAAGTCTTAAAGCTGTCAAGCTTGAACACCCCTGAGGTGTTTCCCTAAAGGGTTAGGAGTGCAAGGGTCTTGTAACTTGACAGCTTTAAGACTTACGTGCTTCAAATGCCAGAGTTTCTGAGCCAACATTTTGGTTGCTAAGCAAGAGTGTTGTTAAGTGAGTTTCACCATATTTTACAAGTTGGCCATGCCCACCCAGTCACATGACTGCCAAGCCACTCCCACTTGGTCACATGGCTGGCAAGCCACTCCCACAAAGTAAGCCACACCTACAGAAGAGGTTCTAAAAATTTTTTGAAACCACCACTGACTTGTAGCAAGTGTATTAATGTTCTTGAACAACTTGCTGCATGATTTGGTGTGGAAGCAGGGGTGGGCTTCAAAATTTTTAGCAATGGGTTCTCTGCCCAGCATGGCCTAGTCAGCTTCCTGCACCATGGAAGGAGGGGGGGGGTGTTTTCACTCTCCCTGGGCTCTAGAGGGTTTCCTTGAGCCTCCGGGAGGGAGAAAACGGCCTCTGGAGGCTGAAAACTGGCCCATTTCTGGCCTTCCAGAACTTTCGGGAGGCCTGTTTGGGCTGGGAGGGGCAGCCAGGGGTGGGATTTGTAGGTTCACCAAAGTGGGCAGATCCTTAGCTAGAGGATCATCTAAACACATGCAAACCTGCAGCAGCCCACCTGTGTGGAAGCATTTTAGATGGAAAACAGTATGATTACAGTATACCATATTTTTGGAGTATAAGACGCATCTTTTTCCCTCAAAAAAGAGGCTAAAATCTGGGTGCATCTTATACACTGAATACAGCATTTTTTTGCCTCCTGAAACCCTTCACCAAAATGGCCAGTCATAGCTTGTAGGAGGCTTTCAGAGAGCTCCTGGTGGCTGGGATGGCAGAAATGAGCAAAATATGGCCCATTTTTTGCTCAATTTTTGTCCCTGCAGCCCCCAGGAGCACTCTATAAACTATTTAATGCCCTTTTTGACAAAAAAATGCCCCCCTTTTTTTGCAAAACACTGGCTGTTTTTTCCTCGTTTTTGCCCCCTCCCAGAAACACTCCACAAGCCTCCTAAGGGCTATTCATGCCCTTGTTTTTGAAAAAAAAATGCCCCATTTTTGTGAAAAATGGGCTGCTTTTGGGAGGTATGCAGAATGCAAAAACTTTTTTTAAAAAATTTGCCTCTTGAAAACTTTGATGTGTCTTATACTCCAGTGTGTCTTACACTCCAAAAAATACGGTACTTTCAGGATAGACTTAGTTTCTATTCACTATAATTATGAGCAACCTTACTCAGTCTAATGCACCTATCAAACATGGCCAAAGCCATTTGGGGGCTGAAGGTGGGGGGAACTGTATATCCATACAGCTGGTGGACATTTGGCTGGGAAAATGTAGTTTTCTCATCATCACTCTCTGATGATGATATTTTATACCCTTAGTTCTCCATTTACAACCATTTGTTTAGTGACTGTTTGAAGTTACAACAGCACTGAAAAAAGAGACTTATGACTGAATTACACACTTAGGACCAATTTATGTATTTATTTAAAATTTTTATATTGTCGCCTATTCGCATGTGGCGGATCAAGGTGGCTTACCAGGACATAAAAACACAACATTAAAAAAATGTCAGTAATAAAAAAGAAAAATAATAAAATAATAACACCCCCATTGCTGCATCCTCATGGTCATGTGATCAAAATTCAGGCGCTTGGGAACTGGCATGTGATCTCCATTTATGGTGATCCCAGATGATGTCCAATGGCAAAAATCAATGGGGAAGAGAGATTCACTTAACAAACACACAACTCACTTAACAGCTGTAGCAATTTGCTTAACAACTGTAGCAAAAAATGTGGGGTGCAACTCACTTAACAACTGTCTTAGCAACTGAAATTTTGCACTCAGTTGTGGTCATAAGTTGTGCACCACCTGTATATACCTTTAGAATGTCCTTGACTTACAGCCTTAATTGAGCCTGGACTTACAATCATAAGTCATGGCAGTCATTAAGCGGGTCGACATGTGACCACATCTGATTTTACAACATCTCTTGAGCTAGGGTGGTGCAGTGGTTAGAGTGCAGTACTGCAGGCCAATTCTGATGACTGCCGCCTGCCTGCAATTTGGCAGTTTAGCTCAAGGTTGACTCAGCCTTCCATCCTTCTGAGATGGGTAAAATGAGGACCCAGATTGTTGGGGGCAATATGCTAACTCTGTAAACCGCTTAGGGAGGGCTGTAAAAGCACTATGAAGCGGTATATAAGTCTGAGTGCTATTGCTATTGCTTTCTTGCAGCAGTCATTAAGTGAATGATGTGATCATTAAGCACATACCATGATTGTCAAGTCAATACTGCAGTTGTTAAATGAGTCAATTAAACCCAATGGACTTTTTTGTGGAAATCACACATAAACTCCAGAAAACAGCAAAAATGACCCAAAATTTTGTTCATGTGACTACAGGATACTGCAAAAGACCATAAATGCAATCTGGTTGCCATATAATAAAAAATGCAAGAACAGGATCATGGTGGAGAGAGTCTGTAGTTGTCAGAACTCTAGAACAGGATCGCAAGTACCTTTTGAGGGCATCTGTCATGACGGTTGCTAAGCAACTGGTTGTTAAGCAAGGACTGTCTATTTAGCCCATCCAATAAATAACTGTAGCATTTTAGTAATTAATTTTTTTTATTCCTCATACATCTTATTTAATTTACATACGATTACTAAGAGAGGACTATCAAGATATAAATGTCCCAAGTAATCAATAATAGGCACAGTGCATAGTTAATCAGTTGAGTAAAGTGACTGAGAAGTGGTGCTGGGAAATGTTTAAAATGATCCTTCTCTGAATACGTCTTTGACTGTGCAATTGTTAACACAAACTGAGCAAACAAGCAGCCAATTTGTTTGAAACAGGAATACATTTAAATACTGTTTGCATTCTGCAGAAAAAGCTGCAGTTAACAAGGCTGTGGGTGGTTCAACAGAAAATTCCTGGAAATTCACTCTCTGCTCAGTCAACATCTTGGACCCAACGTTTCTAGTATCTCTTGCTACACAAAGGAATCTGCCATCTTGGAAGACAGAATTTTTGGGAACCAGAGCCTTGCCCTGTATCTTAAATTTTGACCTGGATCTATTCCATCATTGACAAATGCCTCCTAAAATAAGGACCATTTCATACAATAAGAGAGACTTGGCCAAACAATAATTGATTGCACTTTGCTCGTCGTTCATTCCAAAACCATTCTGCAAATTCAGGACCCATTGAAAGTACTTATTAACTCCCCTACGTGCCCGCTAAGGCTAATTTGCCCTGTATGAAAACAGAGCCAAATGCAAAATATCCATTGCTAACACTGGGTTAATGGACTCCTATTCAGTCATATGCTCGTAGATCTGTATCTCACAAGGCTTGCACTAAATGTTGACAGTTGCACAGGGAGAATTAAACACAGCATGTCTCATTGCTTAATGCATTCACCGACTAGATTACTACCTGACAAAATAGGGCACTTGTCCTATTTATCCCTTAATTACAAGGCCCCTCTACTTGCTAATACCTTAAATTGCTTGGTAGGTGTCCTTTGCTCAGCAGGCAAGGTAGAATTTCCGTGATTATGAAAGAAGATATGGAGACTGAGAAAATTATTTGCAGTGGTGACAGCCAAGGCTAAGCCATTTAAGCTAGACTTCCAAATAAGAGATATTCTGTAAATTCTTGTAGCTTCTTTCTTCTTACTGCAACATTTGAATCCCCAACTTGGAATCTACAGGGTCCTTTGTACCCATGGTTATCTCCCTCAGTATCTACCTTGAGTTCTATCCTGGCAGCACTGCTTTAATTTTTAAGAAAGTAAGTTTTTAAAAATTTTAAATGATTTTTTAAAAGAAATAAACAGGGAACTGTTGCATTACAAATCATTGAAGTGCCAATTTCTGGAGGAATTTTCTGTACCCCCTCCTTTTTATGTTAGAAATAAGCACAATGGGGATTAATATTTTGTGTTTTTCTTGGAAGTATTCCAAGAAAAAGGAAGACTAATGGAGTGGTGGGAAATACTGCCAATCCTTGACTTATGACTGGTCACTTAGCCAGTATCTGAAGTTATGACAGGTCCCAAAATGGTATTTACAACTATTTTGAAATTATGTTAGCCATACATACTTACATACCTAGGCATCAAGTGATCACATTTTGTGTCCTTGGCAACAGACTTGCATTTACGATTTTTTGCAGCATCCTGCAGAAACATAACTGTGATTTATAATTATTATAATTTCTTTTCCCCAAAACTGATATTTACTGCTGGTTTCTGGCAAAAAAAAAAAAAATCCATTGCATATAATGTGTTTGTTCAGTGATCAAGGCATTCACTTAACAAATGTGGATTCAAAACTATGGTGCTCTTTTTAATGGCTGGCACAAAAAAGTCATAAATCAGATTGGTCACATGATGATGCACTTAACAATCTTCACATCCTACAATAGAAATTCCACATTCAATTATGGTTGAGTATGCAAGTAAATAGGGATACGGTGGCTCAGTGGCTAAGATGTGAGCTCATCAATCAAAAAGGTTGGCAGCTCAGCAGTTCAAATCCCTAGTGCCACATAATGGAGTGAGCTCCCAGCTTCTGCCAAACTTCAAAAGCACGTAAAAGTGCAAGTAGAAAAATGGGAACCACCTTTGGTGGGAAGGTAACAGTATTACCTTCAAAATAAAGTGAGCTTTTTCAGGGGCCATTTTCTATTACACAATCTTTAAAATGTTGCAATATATGAATTTGGTATGTGTGAATTAACAAAGCAGGGATTTTGTTAATATAACAGTTTAAAAGCTATAGCTTGCCAATGTTATTTATTGCCACTTGTATTGGAAAATTGCATCCATCTATAATGCTTAAGTATCCATTAGATTTTTATTAGTTAAAAAACACAAAAATGAATCATATGTATATAAGAACCATAAAAGCATTAGTCTGCTTTCACTGCGGGAAAGAAGGATCTTATTTTCTTAACTTACTTGTCCTTTTTGGGCCTAGGTATTTTTCTCAGCAAGCCTTTGCAATACAGTATATGCTTAACAGAGAATGCCTTGCAAAAAATAATCCAACACACTATATATTTAGATATATCGGATACTAGTAATTTAGGTATAGCTGAAGCTACTAGGTGTTGTGGTTCAAGACTTTGACTTGAGAATTCAAGATAGATAGATAGATGGATAGATGAATGGATGGATGGATGGATGGATGAATGGATGGATGGATGGATGGATGGACAGACAGAAAGATAGATAGATGGAGGATGGATGAATGGATGCATGGATAGACACATAGAGAGAGATAGACAGAAAGATAGATATATACATAGATAGATAGATGATAGATAGATAGATAGATAGATAGATAGATAGATAGATAGATAGATAGAGAGATACATACATACATACATACATACATACATACATACATACATACATACACACAGAGATGGATGATAGATAGATAGATAGATAGATAGATAGATAGATAGATAGATGATAGATAGATAGATAGATAGATAGATACATACATACATACATACATACATACATACATACATACATACAGAGATGGATGATAGATAGATAGATAGATAGATAGATAGATAGATAGATGATAGAGAGAGTATAGATATAGAGATAGATAAATAGGGAGATAGATATGATAGATGATAGAGAGATAGATTGATAGATGATTGATAGATTATAGAGCTATAGGTAGGTAGGTAGGTAGGTAGGTAGGTAGGTAGGTAGGTAGGTAGAGATAGATAGATAGATAGATAGATAGATAGATAGATAGATAGATAGATAGATGATAGATAGATAGATATAAAGTCATTCTTTATAAGAACTCTCCGTCACATTATTACAAGGAAAAAGTCAAGCCTCTCAGATCAAATTCAGGTTTCTTCTCCCAGGTATTGAAAACTTATCCAGCTGGCCAAGAATAGCCAAGCGCCTTTGTACAATTCCAGTAGGTCAGAAAAAAATAAAAAGTTTGGGAAGGTCTGGGAGTTGAAGTCTACCACCCATCTTAAAATCGTCAAGGTGTAGAAACATCGATTTAATATAGGCTTTTGCATTGCATGGTTAAGCTTCACATTTCCCCCCCTCTCTTTTACATGCTTTCCTCCCTATAGATTCTGATCCCTTCCCCATTCTAGAATATCTTAACATCCTTGTTAATTTATTAACTTGGTTCCCTTGTATGTGACCTGTCCATTTAGAGATAATGGAGAATGGCTGTTATTTGTTCCTGGCAACCAGCCAGAGTAAGATGTACCTCAAACCTTGGGAGCCACCCATTTAACTCTTCCTGAGGAAGGAAGCCTTGCTGGAGCCCCAAACGAAGGCTAAGAAGTTCCCTGTGGCGAGCTGCTGGCTAGGAGGGAAAAACGCGGCAAGCGGTAACGGCCGGAATCCAAAGCACGTGAAAATGGCTTCAAAAATGGCCACCGGGCTTCTTCGGGCGATAAGGGAGCTGTCAGATGCAATCCGAAGCCTCCGGCGAAGTCTCAGGGTGAAAGAAAGTCAAACTGACAAGTTCATGGGAGTTAATAAACAAGTAACTGCTATCATGAATAAGACTTTTGTTGAGCAGAACGTATTTTCTGAGTTCCCTACTGCCAAAAGGAAAGACAAAAATTAGCTCAATGTTTGTACTCTTATCCTGTTTCCCATTCCTCTTGCTTGTTAATATATACATTTGACTCTCTGTAGGCTCCTCCCACCCCACCCCTTTGCCATTAATTAAGCTTCTTCTCATTTCCATACTTTTCAACTTATCATTTCACCTTTTTTTTAATCCGCTTCCATTTCTTTTCTTTTCTTGCATTCCCTTTTCTCCTGCCTTCAGAGCCTTCCTGAAATTCAAATGGAAACTCCTGGGTTGACAAAAAGAGTATTTGAAATGGGTTTCAGAAGGGGAAAAAAAGGGCTGCTAAAAGGTTTAAAGATTGCTTAATCTAATTTCTCACCTAGAACTGATCTAATAGCAGTGATTTGCTGGGTGTTGCATCATGACTGCACACTCAAAGGGAGTTAATGAACCTTGGCCAGCTCTTAAGATTTCCAGCCAAGTCATTTACAAGCCTTTTGATCATATGGATCAGTTTTAAAACACAGAGAGTCCTTAACTTACGCTGACAATTGGGACCAGAATTTCTGTTGTTAAGCAAGGTGATTGTTAAGTGAACTTCCTCCCAATTTTACAGTCCTGCTAAGAGAAGAACCACTGTGGTTGTTAAGGAATCAGGCAGTCCTAAAGACAATCCAGCTTCCCACACAATAATTCTGCTTGTTGTATCGGGCTGGGAAGGGTGGCAAATGGATATCACACGACTCTGGGATATTGAAATCCTTGTAAATACAAACCGTTTGCCAAAAGTTCCGATTTTGATCACATGGCCATGGGGATGCTATGAGGACTGGTCTTTTTTTTTTTTCAGTGTCATAGTAACTTCAAACAAACATGAAACAAATGTTGTAAGTTGAAGACCATTGTACATATCAAATTGTTTTGAATCCTTGATGCTATTCTATTCTATTCTTCCCCCCCCTCTCTCTGTATGTGTACATAAGACATACATTTACAAGGGGGGGAGCATAAAACTTGGTTTTCTCTACAGTGATATCCCCTACAACCTCCAATGCTGTCATCTTTTAAGGCTGATAAATATTAATTGCTTTGCTGGTAGTTACAGCCAAAGTTAAGTTTCTGACTGCATGCAGACACTCAGGAATCACCTACTCAGCAGCCAGACTAAGCTTTCCAGAGAAAGCAGCAGGAGTGCTCCACTTCTGCCAAAATGCTTTGGGAAGTGTCTCTTTTCCGTGCCTCGCAATGGCCTACTGTACTAGATCTCAGAACCTCAATTTCAAAATATCTTTACTCTGAAACAGATTATAGCAAGAAGAAAACTTCCTGTGAGTTCCTATGGGAATGGATGTCAAGAGTCATTAAAACCAATTTCATTCATCCCTTGCCCGATAGGGAATTCTGGGAGTTGAAATCCAAGCATCTCAAAGTTTCCAAGGTTGAGAAATTCTGATCTGTATACAGTACTGAACAGTTTGGTGGAATGGTGAAATTCAATTTGTTTTTACTACCAGTTCTGTGGGCATGGCTTGGTGGGTATGACAGGGGAAGGGTACTGCAAAATCTCCATTTCCACGCACTCCAGGGGAAGGATACTGCAAAATCCCCATTCCCTTCCTATTTCTGGGGGAAGGATATTGCAAAATCTCCATTCCCACTCCACTCTGGGGCCAGACAGAGGTGGTGGTTGCCGGTTCTCTGAACTACTCAAAATTTCCGCTACTGGTTCTCAAGAACCTGTCAGAACCTGCTGAATTTCACCCCTAGTTAGCTGGCTGGGGAATTCTGGGAGTTGAAGTCCCTGTATTCAAAAGCTTCTAAAGTTGAAAAACATTGATGTAGATAGCAATACCGACCAAAGACAATCTGAATCTCATTCGTTGGGACAAAAACAATTGCTTTGCATCATTTAAGAGATCCATCCCTCTCCCAACCCAACAAACCTAGCCTTTATTCCACATCCATATGCACATCAGATGCCTACATCTTATTCCCACATTTCAGCACTTTGGACAGGAAAGGTACGTTGAGAGAAATGATACCTGGATTCAGAAAAGAATCAAAAAGTTTTTGCCCTTTTTTAGTCAGTGAGTTTTCTAAATGTAAAAAAAATGTAAAAAAAAACTTGGCTAGTCTAAAGAAAAGAAGAATTAGAGGTGACATGATACCATTATTACAGTATTTGAGGAGCTGCCACAAAGAAGACAAAGAAGAGGGGGTCAAATTATTCTCCAAAGCACCAGAGGGCAGGGAAGGAAACAAGGGTTGGACAAAATCAAAGAGAGAAGCAACCTGGAATTAAGGAGGACAATTAAACCAGTGAACAGCTTGCCTCCAGAAACTGTGGATGCTCCATCGCTGGAGGTTTTTAAGAAGAGACTATGCCAGTGATGGCGAACCTATGGCATGCGTGCCACCGGTGGCACACGGAGCCATTTGTCAGGGTGCGCTGGCCAGCTGAGTTCACCCTTTTTTAAAGCCATTTTTCGCCCTCCCCAGGCTCCAGAGGCTTTATAGGAGCCTGGGGAGGGCAAAAACAGCCTCCCCCGTCCCCCCGGACGCCCTCCGAAAGGGTCTGGGAAGCCTCCGGACAGTCCCTGAAGCCTTCGGAACGCTTAAAATGACCCTCCGAGCAAACTGGAAGTGACTTCCAGTTTGCTCGGAGGGTCATTTTGAGCGCTCCGAAGGTGTCAGGGAAGCCTCCGGACGGTCCCTGAAGCCTTCAGAGCACCTGAAACGACCCTCCGAGCAAACCGGAAGTGACTTCCGGTTTGCTCGAAGGATCATTTTAAGTGCTCTGAAGGCTTCAAGGACTGTCTGGAGGTTTCCCTGAAGCCTCTGGAGGGCATCTGGGGGGGGAGGCTGTTTTCACCCTCCCCAGGCTCCTATAAAGCCTCTGGAGCCTGGGGAGGGTGAAAAAAAGCATGTAAAAATGGGGGAGGGAAGCGCCTGTAGTGCGCGCATGCGCACTGGCGGTCGCACATTGCATTATGGGTGCGGCACACCCGCACATGACCCCCCTGCGCTACCCCCACTTATGGCACGCGAGCCAAAAAAGGTTCGCCATCGCTGGACTATGCAGTCCCTTATTTGAAATATTATATGCTCTCCTATTGAGCAGGGGGCTAGACTACAGCTATTCTGTTCTGTTCTGTTCTGTTCTGTTCTGTTCTGTTCCTTTCCTATTCCTATTCCTATTCCTATTCCTATTCTTTAAATTTAGTTTCCAAGATCTATGCCCCCTCCTTTTACGAATTCAATACAACACCAAACATCTCCAGTTTTCATTCTCCTCCCAATTGATGATTTCATCAGTTCCTGTAACTCCTGGGCAGGTATTCCTGAGTAACATCACCAGAAATTATAATACCTGGTTACCTTAATCTTGAGTATTCAATATTTGTGACTTCAGAAAATAAGTAAAGGTTCCATTAAGCTGTGGTAGCATAATGGGTAGAATGCAGTGTTGCTGGCTATTTCTTCCAACTGCCATAGGTTTGACCCTGATGGGGCTGAAAGTTGCTTCAGCTTTCCATCCTTCCAAGGTTGCTAAAATGAGGACCCAGATTATTGGGGGCAATATGCTGACTCTATAAACCACTTAGGGAGAGCTGTAAAGCACTATGGAGCTGTATATAAGTCCAAGTACTATTAAATATGAACAGTGCTTGACTTACAGCCATTTGTTTAGTGACTGTTCAAAGTTACAAATGCACTGAAAGAAGAGATTTACAACCAGTCTTTGCATTTGCAACCTTCACAATAGCCTCACGGTTACGTGATCAAAATTGGTAACTATGATGTATTTTTGATGGTTGCCTTGTCCCGGGTTCATGTGATTGACATTTGCAAACTTCCCAACAAGTAATATCAATGGGAAATGATTTGCTTAATGATCATATGATTCATTTAATAAGCATGGCGCAAAATTGGGGATGACTCCCTACCAACCATAGTAATAAACATGTGGTATTAACAGGACATTTTCTAACTTACAATAAAGTCATAAATGGTAGCTACTTTAGGCTCAGATCATGAAATGAATGAAAACAGCGTCCAATGGCAAAGATAGTTTGGAAATAGTTGTGCTTTCAGACATTCATTAGCTGAGCTTTTTGGATGTCATGCTATAGTTTCTCCCAAATTTCTCTCAAGTTGATTTTTGCCTGCAGTCGAAGAAGAATATTGCAACAAAAAAGGGGTATATATTGCAACTTACAATTTCCTTTATTAACTTGTCAGCTATTCTTCCTCCTTGCCTTTGAAAGATTTGCAAAAACAAAAAGGATAAAAAAAATAGGACAGGCAACTGTGCTACGTAAAAACTCCGCCCCTTTTCAGTGAAAGAGAAATAAAGGTAATTGACCTATTGTACATAAAGGTTTGCTATTGTACCATCAACAGAAAAGTTATATTGGGTCTTTCTATCACATCTCCTTGAGTTTAGTGAAGCAGAAGAAAGGATCTTTTTTTAAAAATAAATCGTCATGGTGGAATTGTAGCATGTTTTCACTTAATAAATACCAGGGAAAAGTATTACGAGGTATTTTTATCCTGGTTTTTTTTCAGATGAGAAACTGTAATGGCGGGAAATATCATTTTAACATCCCAATAGCAACCCCTTAGTCCTTCTCCAAGTTTGGAAGAAATATCCATCTGGTTCAATTCCAAGCTGGGAGAAAGACACTGCAAACATGGAGGATTATTTGAAAGATGGTTTATTGATGAACGGGGCCAAATGGGTTTGAGTTCCTGGACATCTGACCACATGGAGTGGAGAGTTAGGGTTATCTTGCCCTTGAGCTTCCTGTTCCTGTGCAAGAAATGTATTCTATTGATTGTTGTAGGAGTCACTGCTAACTTTGTAAGCTGTCTGAGCCTCAGGCCTGGTTGAAACTTCCTAAGTGATGCAATGAAGTGGCTTGTTTTGCCAGGTGGTGAGCTCAGCTGCTAGATGAGTAGAGGGCTAATCCTATTATGTCCTGAGGGGGTCATGTCTTAATCCCATCACCTTGGAGCTGAAGTTCTAATTGTCTTGTAGATAGGCTGGCCCAGTCCTGCTGGTGCTATTAAGAAAGGTGGGGGCTGCTTTCCAAGAGCATGTTTCTCCTTTAGGGAAAACATAATATTCTTCCTTTTTAAATATTTCTGAAAACATTTCATGCTTCTAGGTGAGAAGTGGGTGCTAACTTCCTGCACCAGTAACAAAGCTGGTCTCAGCATTCCAGAAGAACCCAACTACAATTAAAAACTCTGAGAAGGGCATTTTCTCAAAGTTCCCTTTCATTAGAGTAGCTGTACTGGCACATCTGGGAAAACCCGAATCTGAGAGTTCCAGGTTTTCCCTCAGTAAGTCAAAAGCCCAAACCCAGCCCCTGCACCCATCAGTCCATCACATCATCCAATCCCAATCCATCCCAACTTGAGACATCACTCCAACCACTCCTCCTCAAGTAAGAGAGAGATATAAAACCCAGGCGACACCCTATTAAATGAAAATGGGGGGGGGGGGAAATAGAAAAGAAAGAATTAATATATTAGTATATGTTCAAGAATGGGACACAGATGAAAACTAGTTGGGATAGGATAATGAAGAAAACGGAAGGGGAAATGATAGGTATAAAATTATAACCGGGCTTGCGGGAATACCATCCTGAAAATACACCAATTGAGAGAGGAAAAGAGATAACCACAATAATGGAAAAGGAAAGGAAGAGAGGAGGAGGAGAAAAGAGGGAAGGAGAGGGAAGGAAGGAAGGAAGGAAGGAAGGAAGGAAGGAAGGAAGAAAGAAAGAAAGAAGAAAGAAAGAAAGAAAGAAAGAAAGAAAGAAAGAAAGAGGAAAGGAGAGGAAGGCTGGAAGGGATAGAAAGAAAAGGAGAGAGGGTAGGAGGAAGAAGAGGAAAAGAGGAGTAGGGGAGAGGTAAGGGAAGAAGGAAAGGGAAAGTAGAGGAGGAAGGAAGGAAGTAGAAAAGGGAGGGAGGAAGAAAAGAAAGGAAAAGTAGGATGGTTGACAATACAAAATAGGTGTAAGGGATAGTAAGCAAAGCAACCCCAAATGTATATTTTAACTTTTTAAATGGAAAAATAAATGTGCAGAAGTGATAAATATAAATAAGAATAATAACTATGTGAATATATACTTGTAATTGTATGTAAGGCTAAAAAAAAAACTTAAAAAAAAACCCCCACTCCTCTTCCAGGTACAGGAATGCCATGCCCTTGACCGAAAAGAAGAATGCTATTATGTCAGGGGTGTCCAAACTTGGCAACTTTAAGACTTGTGAATTCTGGGAGTTGAAGTCCACAAGTCTTAAAGTTGCCAAGTTTGGACACCCCTGTATTATGTCTAACTACATTCCCTCTACTAAATCCTCCCCCCTCCTACTTTCCCAAGCACAAGAATGTGGCAGCATGGAAGCTTCCGGTATTAACATGGCTACCAAAGCTGACAGTCGGCTCATAACCACCATCAGAAAAGAAATTCAAAAGAAATTCTCAAGCAGGCTGAGAACAAGATAGAAAACCAGAAGCCTTTTTTTCCCCCAGAGAGGAGGAGGCTTGCAATTGTAAAACCTGCAAGCCAGATTTAGGCCTGGCTTTAATTTAAGTTTTACATACCCACAAATGTAGCAACAACAACAAAAAAAGTGTGGCAATGCATTTACCTATACCAATTACCTCGGCAGCTCAGCTGTGTTATTGAGGCATTTTCAGCGTGAAATTTGTTTTTCCTCACTGAACTTTAAGCAGAATTTCAAGTGCCAAGTCTCCAAAGCCAAGTGGGCTATTAAGAGATAATTACTAATTATGCTAATTTGAGAAGTTGTGCTATTTCTTTCCCTGGTCATTTGATCTGCAAAGCTCTCCCGAGAGAAGAGTCCCTATTCAATGCTAATAATAACCTTTCTCTGCTAGAGCCCTTGGTAGTGGAAGACTGTGTACCCTAAACCTGAGAATATTTTACAGTTAATCAGAATCTCTGGCAATGAATTAGAAGAGGGAAAAAGAAAGACTGGGAACTGACTGAACTTACGCTAATGAGTGGATTTATTAATTTTATTAGTTTTCCATCATCCCGAGATGCTTTTATACATGTCCTTATATTGATACATGTTTTGTTAGTGAATTCAATTTGAAATAAAACACTGCTTTGTGATTAGAATGCTGAGGGCTTTTACATCCTTCCAACAGATGTTGCAAATGGAAAATATTAAAAAAGGAAGAGGTTTTTTTTTGGCTTTCGATAAAATTAATATCCTCAGGAAGGGTAGTTCAGTGGCTAAGATCAGAAAGGTCGGCAGTTTGGCGGTTCTAATCCCTAGCGCTGTGTAATGGAGTGAGCTCCCATTACTTGTCTCAGTTCTGCCAACCTAGCAGTTCAAAAGCATGTAAAAATGCAAACAGAAAAATAGGGACCACCTTTGGTGGGAAGGTAACAGCGTTCCGTACGCCTTCAGCGTTTAGTCATGCCCGCCACATGACTACGGAGACGTCTTCAGACAGTGCTGGTTCTTCAGCTTAGAAACGAAGATGAGCACCGCCCCCTAGAGTTGGGAAAGACTAGCACATATGTGCAAGAGGAACCTTTACCTTTAATATCTTAACTTAACTTTTTAACTTTTATTTGATTTCTAAACCGCACCCTCTCCCAGAAGGGACTCTCCAGGAGTAGCTTAAGCAGCCTGACCCAATGCAAACCAATGTATGGTTTGGTTGATTTTTCTTCGCATGTTGCATGGAATCAGCTATTGCAATCTGTCAAGTATAGTTAATGGCTTTGTGATAGGTGTAAACCAAACCAATGATGTAAGTAAGTAAGCCATGTCTTGACAGAATGTGCAAGTCCATATTTAAGGACAAGTCACAGTTTGGTTAGAGCTTGTCACCTTATTGTTGATTAGGATCCCAGGTGCATAATAAAACTGCTTTGCTAAGGATAATTAATAGATAAATATTAGCCAGATCTACTTAGCATTTTGTCTAGAGGGAAACTTGAAGAGATAAGGGGAACAAAAACCTAAAGTCCACTTCGCTTAGTGTAGATCCAGCAGTTTAGGCAAACCTATTCAGAAAAAGCCCATTGTAACACCCATTCAGAAGCGTGCCTTAAAAAAAGGATATGCCAAATACATTTCAAGTTTACCCTGGGTTATTCTGACAATTCAAGACGTGTGCTGACCATCTCAAACTAATTCCAGGTTAGATATTTTAAATTCCATACTAAGGAATTGCTAGCTCAGGCAATTGATTAGAATGATCAGAACTGCCTCAAATTTAAAAGGAGTTTGTTGAATGCAAAACATATTTTGTACAGGTGGTCCTCTTGTTACAATCATTCATTTAAAGTTACATTGGCACTGAAAAAAGTGACTTACTACAAGTCCTCACACGTATGACTTTTGCAGCATCCCTATAATCATGTGGTGAAAATGGGTGCTTAAAAAGGTAAAGGTTCCCCTTACACATATGTCCTAGTCGTTCCTGACTCTAGGGGGCAGTGCTCATCTCCGCTTCAAAGCTGAAGTGCCAACATTGTCCAAAGACATTTCCATGGTCATGTAGTTGGCATAATTTAATGCTAAAGGCACATGGAATGCTATTACCTTCCCACCAAAGGTGGGTCCTATTTTTCTACTTGCATTTTTATATGCTTTCAGACTGGTAGGTTGGCAGAAGCTGGGACAGGAGCTCACTCTGTTATGTGGTGTTAGTGATTCAAACTGCCAAACTTTCTGATGGACAAGCTCAGCGTCTTAGCCACTGAGTCGCAACGAGCATGTATTTGTAACAATCGCAGCACTGTAAGGTCAGGTCTTCATTATTTGCAATCTTCTCAGATTGCAAGCTTTTAACAAGAAAAGTTACTTAAGCACTGCATGATTTCTTAACAACTGCAATAATTCACTTAACAAAAAGGTCATAAATCAGGTGCAAATTACTTAACAACCACCTTCCTTAGCAACATAAATTCATGTCCCAATTGTGATCCTAACAAGAGGACTACCTCTATTACTAGTTTAAAGAAAACTAGTAAAAAGTTCTTTTTGTTTGCATGATTTTGCTCCATTTCTATTATTTTTAATCAGAAATACACAATGCAATCAAATGCATTTCAGAAAAGTGAGAACTGTCCCTATGATTTTACATCAATATTGTTTTATGATTTCTCTTTAAATGATTACTTCTGGCAAAAAGAAATAAAAATGAAAGACTAGTAACAGCAGATTGTTAATTCACAAAACAGAACAACGGAGTTGGAAGGGACCTTAGAGGGCTTCTAGTTCAATCCCCTGCTTAGGCAGGAAACCCTACACCACTTCAGACAAATGGTTATCCAACATCTTCTTTAAAAGTTCTAATGTTGGAGCATTTACAAATTCTGGAGGCAAGCTGTTCCACTGATTAACTGTTCCCACTGTCAGGAAATGTCTCCTTAGTTCTAGGTTGCTTCTCTCCTTGATTAGTTAACACCCAATTGCTTCTTGCCCTGCCTTCAGGTGCTTTGGAGAATAGGTTGACTCCCTCTTCTTTGTGGCAGCCACTGAGATATTGGAACACTGCTATCATATCTAACCTAGTCCTTCTTTTCATTAAAGAAGACATACCCAGTTCCTGCAAATGTTCATCATCTATTTTAGTTCCCTAATCATCTTTGTTGCTCTTCTCTGCACTCTTTATAGAGTCTCCACATCTTTTTTATATTATGGCAATCAAAAACTGGATGCAGTATTCCAAGTGTGGCCTTACCAAGGCATTATAAATTGGTATTAACACTTCACATGATCTTGATTCTATCCTTCTGTTGATGCAGCCTAGAACTGTGTTGGGTTTTTTGACATCTGCTGCACATTGCTGGCTCATATTTAAATAGTTGTCCACTAGGACTCCAAGATCCCACTCACAGTTACTACTATTGAGCAAGGTACCATCTATACTATACCTGTGCAAGGTTTTTCTAGAACCATACTTTTTTCACCATTGAATTTCATTTTGTTAGATAGCACTCAATGCTCAAGTCTGTTAAGATCCTTCTGGAAGATAAGCTACTTTAAACTTATCTTCCAGAGTGTTTGCTATTCCTGCTAGCTTGGTGTCATCTGCAAATGTGATGTGTTTCCCATCTATCCCTTTGTTCAAATCATTGATAAAGATGTTGAAGAGTACTGGGCCTAAAACAGAGCCTTGGGTCCCCACTGCATATTTCCCTCCATGTAGATGAAGTTCCATTGAGGACTACATGTTGAGTGTGGTTGGTCAGCCAGTTATGAATCCATCTGGTGATGATGCTGTCTAACCCACATTCTTCTACTTTATCTAGTAGTAGGTTATGGTCTACTTTATCAAATGCTTTACTGAAGTCCAAGTAAATTATATCAACAGCATTCCTCTGGTCCACTGATTTTGTCACTTTGCCATGCAATAAGAGTAGTATGGCATGATTTGTTTTTGACCCATGTTGGCTTTTGGTTATTACTTTGTTTGCTTCTAGGTGTTTGCTGATTCGTTGTTTGATTATCTTTTACAGAATCTTCCCTGATATTGAGGTCAGGCTGATAGGTCTGTAGTTTCCTGGATCTATTTTTTTTCCTTTTTTGAAGATGGGAACTACATCACCTCTTTTCCAGTCTTCTGGTAGTTTCCTGGTGCTCCAGGATCTTTGAAAGATATAAATCAGTAGTTCTGAGATCTCCTCTTCCAGTTCCTTCAAAACCTTGGGGTATAATCCATCTGGTCCTGGTGATTTGAACTCCTCTAGGATAGACAGGTGCTCACTTACCATGTTCTTCCCTATTTTAACTTGTGTTCCTAATCTGTTTTTTGTGGTGCTGTTTTTGATAGGTTGGACTGCAATAGTACTTAGACTTATATATGGCTTCATAGTGCTTTACAGCCCTCTCTAACCAGTTTACAGAGTCAGCATATTGCCACTAACAATCTGGGTCCTCATTTTACCCATCTCAGAATGACGGACGACTGAATCAACCTTGAGCCTGGTGAGATTCGAACTGTCAAATTACAGGCAGCCAGCAGTCAGCAGAAGTAGCCTGCAGTACTGCATTCTAACCACTATGCTTCCATGTCTCATGCTTTATTTTATGTTTTGGTATCTTGCATAACATTTTGGTAACCTTCCCTACTTATGAATGAAGATAAATACAGGTCTCCCAGGATAATGTTGCGGGATACAATCTGGATCAATAACTGGGACCAGAGGTTTTGTCTTCCGAGCTTTTGGACTTGTGCTGGAGCCCATCCTCGGAGAACTCTTCCCTTACCTGATTCACATCAATCACTTTTTTAAGCAGCTGTATATAAATAAATATTTGAAATCTACTGAACATATTTTTCAAGGATCCAATCTGAGTCAATCATCAGGACCAAAAGTTTATTCTTCCAAGCTTTCAGACTTGAGCTGAAGCCCATCCTCAGGGAGCTTCTCTATCACCATGCATTCTGCTGTGAGAGAGAGAGGGAGAGCGAGAGCGAGAGCGAGAGAGAAAGAGAGAGAGAGAGGGAGAGGGAGAGGGAGAGGGAGAGAGACGTGCCCTAAGGATGGACTCCAGCACAAGTCCAAAACTCCAGAAGACTAAATCTCTGGTCCCAGTGACTGATCCAGATTCTCTATTTGTCCTCATAGTCTAAAATATTTAAGATAGGAATTTCCAATTTTATCAATGTCTGGAAGATGGTTGGTAGAGCCATTAATCTATAGATGAGATGACTATAAAAGGACAAAGGTTAATCTGTGGCATTGTCAGACAAATATAAGTGCAGATGATGAGAAGATCCCTGTTTGAAGGCTCAAGGAAGACTCACTATTGGATTAGTCTTCACTTGGTCGAAAATTCTGTTTAGATTTAAATGTTCTACCAAATAATGGCACATTTTGAAAACCACACTACATGGATTCATGTCTCACATTAAGGCATAGTATGGTTTGTTCAGTTGTAGCACAATGTTTGCAGCCACACATAAGATGCACATGCCTGGTTTATAGCTAAATATTTGCTATCCATGGCTGGGTCTGATCTGAACATCTTTAATTTGCTTCAGTCAGTGTGATTATATCTATAGTAGGTGACTTTTCAGCCCTGGACAATTTCCAGAAGATACAATACAGTAAATTCTATTGTTTCCTAGTTATTTCTACTTTAAACACCTTCTGTACTTAGCTTGCAGATATTCATATTTGTATAGGTTATATCTTGGCTTATTGTTCTTCCCCACTTATGGAATGAAAATAACTTTTCATGTTCTGGAAATATAGTTTCTCTCCAGAAAATGTTATAGTTCTGTTTCCCCCCCTACAAATTGTCACCTTTCACATGCAGTACTATATCAATTATATTCTCAATACAAGCCGGGCACCATTAGAAGGCACAATTTGTTTTAGAATATTATAAAGAAGTTTCTAAAAAGTACTCAAAGGAGATAGCAGCTTCTCTTTAAATGTGCTTGATCTTTCCCCCTTTTCAAATTTTAAATAACAAAAAAAGAGAGAAATAAATGCAATGTTAACTCCATTAAAAGATGGAATGAAAAACTCAAAACTTGTTTTGATTTTACATTGAACTTTAGAGCAGAATTGGTTTTCACAAGCTGCTGGATTTACTATATGATCCAGTTACAATAACAAGGAGCCCAGAGAGTTGCAAAGCCAGTAGGAAGTGTGAAAATCTCTTTTCAACAAGTTTTCTGAAAAAGGCTACAAACCTCCTTGGAATTACTGGCAGGGTGAACCAAATATACAAACCACTCGCCAAGCCCTAGGGTGTGTATGGGGAATAACTGGTCCTTCTAACTTTACAATTAGGAGTTAAGGGCTAATGAACTCCAGCTGAATTCTTCTTCCCAAAAACCAATTTTTTCAACAGGAGAAAAGGGGAAGATCGGCAAACCTTTAGCAAAGCAGTGTTGTAGCAAAATAATGTTTTTCATTTCTCTAGTTTTCTTCCCCAGTACAAGATGTTTCTAGTTCTCTTATGCATTCACGGAAGGCTTGAACATTTACTTCAAATGTTTTCTTGGTGTTTTTGTTTTATGGTGGAGGTGGTTTTGAATGCAATTACTGGGGAGGGGATGTTTTTCACCCCCTTTGTGATATGTTCTCCCATCACTCTGTGGACTTTCATTCTGGAAAGGGCCCGTAGGAGGCTTGTTGTGCTGTTTCATTTGGAATTGAATGAGAGGAAGAGAGAAGCCAAAGAAGCTGCAAATTACAATAATTCTTATTTAGCAATCAGAATTGGGATTGGCAAATTGGTCGCTAAGTGCAACTGGGACTCTGCTTGTGATCCGACTTCAGCTTTCTTTTCCTTTGCAGACCCACAAAGTATATAAATGCAAGGATTGGTCACAAAGTTAATTTTCCATTATTGCTGTAACTACCAGTAGTTAATGAGGCAGTCACTTAAACAAGGATTACTTGTATCAGCCTGTTCGAGAAAAGACATGGCAGACCAAGTGCGAGCGAGTGAATTTAGCATGGTGGCAGTGGAGGTGTGAAAACCTGCTCACCGCCACTATCTCCAAACAGCACATATGATGTGTGTGTGTGTGTGTGTGTGTGTGTGAAAATGGGAAGCCCTGGGCTGCTGCTGCCACTCTGCGCTGGTGCCGTGTTGAGCTGCCTGTGCCGAGCCTTTGAATGAAATCTCAAAAGCAAATCCAGTTCAATTAAATTGATGGGAACTGAGAGAAGTTGGGGAAATGTTCTCTGCAAGCAGAATGCTAGCAACAAATTCCAGAGAGCAATAAGGCAGTTGAAGAAGAACCAGACTTGTGAGGGCCCTTCCGTGAATTTGATGCATGATACAAAAAAGATGCTGAGGTTCTAGACCAGGGGTTTTAAACTCAAGGCCCGTGGGCTGGATCCAGTAAAGGACCAACCTGTGGTGCCTCTGCCAACAAGCATGGAGCTTGTAAAGACCACACGTGGCCCTCCTGAGCTATGCTTTCACTGGCAGACTTGAAAATGGAGCTTGGGAGCCCTTTTTTGCTGGCAGAGTTCTCAGGCCTCCATAGGCACTGTACATTACACGAGTAATGTCGAGCTGGCCATGCCCAGCCTGGCCACACCAGAGGTGGGTTACTCCTGGTTTAGCCCAGATCAGCCAAACCAGTGGTGCCCCACTCCGCCCACCCACCCGCCATCACACATGCACGCAAATGCAAGTGCAAGCACGAGCAAACCAATAGCCCAGGATTTGAGCCACACCCACCCTGGCCCCAAAGGTCAAACACAACCCTAATGCCCTCAATGAAATTGAGTTTGACACCCCTGTTCTAGACAGAGAAGAGCAACAAAATGATAAAGTGTCTAGAGGCTAAAAGTAGAATGAAAAGTAAAGGCAAAAGTGTATGTTTAGCCTAATGAAGAGAAGCCTCCGAGGTATGACAGGATAACTGTCTTCCAAAATTTGAAGGCCTGTCTCAGAGAAGAAGAGCTGGGTTTACTTTGCATTGCACCTGAGGACAAAACAAGAAACAATGGGTGGAACCTATTCAAGGGAGACAAGGAAATAAAGAGAAATTAATCATTGGAACGATTAATTAATGGAACAGTTTGCCTCCCAAAGTTGGGGGTGCACCATTGCTGGAGGTTTTAAATAAAAGATTGGACAACCCTTTGTCTGGGATGGTATAAGGACTTATTCCTTGGTCAAAAGGTTGGACTAGAAAATCTCCAAGGTGCCTTATGGGCTTATGATTCTATGATACTAATTTCCAAACAGCCATACTTGCAAAGTGAATAGCTTAAATTTTTGGCAATGTATGTCTTCCCTTTTTGAAACACCACATACGCTCAAAAAGTGTCATTCCTTGTACTGAGAAAACCATAAGTGTTTTAGCTTTTCTTAATAAGTAAACTGTAATTGCTAAATAAATTATGGGATTATTTGGTGAAAAACAGTTCATCCTTGATGGATAAATCTTACTGATGTTCCTAGTCAGAGATGGGAAGAATGAGTTGAACTACTATAAAAAGGAATAAGGAAATACAGATTGGATTTATTCTTGTTTGTTCCCAAACAAATTGCAAAACATTTATTGTGTTCTAGCTACTGCCTGCTTTAGCTTGTTTTTAAAATGAAGCATTCTAACCTGACCAGCTCATATATAAGCAACACATTTTAAGCCTGTTAACCTTTCAAGGCTTGTCAAACAAAAGAGGCTTGGGAATTTGGCTCTGATGGGAGGGTATTAGACTATCATCAGCATTAGAAAATGCAGTATGCTATTCAATTATTCCCCCGGAATAGCCCTCAAGGCAATTAATAAGAGAAAAAAAAGTTAAGAACATAAAACCATCATGAAGATCAATTAACAATTAAAACACTGGAAAGAGATGAATGTTTTCTAAAAGATGAGAGTAGATTCATAGATCCAGAGGGATTACATTTCCCAGGTAGGGAGCAATGCATGAAAAAGACACGATCTGAGGCGTTTAGAGGGTCGGATCCTAAGACACTGAAGACTTAAAATCAATGCAAACACTTTAAATGATGTCTAGTAAGTCACTGTATTTTCTATTGCTTATACCAGTTACCAGCCCTAGCTGTCACATTTTCAACCAGGAGAAATTTTAGCTACATTTTAACACTAGCAACTCATTCAAGTACATCCTGATGGTTAAGACCAATAGGCACTCTTGAAAAGTGAAATGATGTATAGCTGAGTGGCAGATCTGGGCTTAGGAGAACACAACCTTCTACTAAGCAATGACAAGGCCTTGCAGCAGCATGCATGTAACACAGAAAATAAGATTTTTGGGAAGCTTTAGAATTCTGGAAAAGTTTGATTTAGGATCCAGAGCCACGCAACTGAATAAATATAGCAAAACATAATATGCATGACTTTCTGAGGAGAATTGTGCTTCCCATACTTTATTATTTTTTATAATTGGATTCCTGCACTGAGAAGCAGGTTGGACATAATGTCCTTTAATGATCTCTCTAGCCATATGATTTGTAGTGGTGAGGAAATCTTTGAACAGACACTGTAGTGTTGTAGGAGATTTCTATCAGAGGTGATATTCAGCTGGTTCGGGCCAGTTTGGGTGAATTGGTAGCTCCGATGATCAGTTGGCCCTGCCCATCCGCTTCCTCCCTGTCCTGTCCTTTATTTCCTGCTTTCTAGCTCATCTCAATCGCGCGGCACAGCTGATTTCTCTCCCCCTCCCTTTGCTGTTCTACTTACTGTTGCTGACTTGGAAGGTAAGCAGCTGAGCTTCTCGATGCTCCATTTTCAGCACAAGTGCTTTAGGTGCGCAGCGCACAAAGTGCACACTCACCGAACTGGCTGTTAAACAGCAGCATCTCACCGCTTTTTTCTATGATGCCTCATTTGAGTGGCATGTTGCACATTTGTGCCAGTTCTGGAAGTCGCTAGCATCAATTTACATCAAACTCCATTTGGGATCTTTGGAAATCTGATCTGCGAAAATATTACAGTTTCAGCAGGAAGCGGCACTAGATTTCAATAAAATGATTTGTTAATGAGTATCTTTAATGCTTGCCTGGAATAAATACAGAATCTTGGGAATTCCTCAGCCCCAGTTTGGACTATTGGTGATACCTTAGCAAATTGTGATATTGCAGAGGAGCTCTTAATTTAGTAAAATAAAAAAAAACACTCCACCACAAATAATAGTACAGCACAACAAAATTCAAAGTGGCAGATTCAAAGCCTTAAAGTGGGAGGAAAAAAAGTAATTAAAATGTTTAGGGTACACTGAAAAATATTGAGAAAAGCAAAGGGGAATAAAACAGTATTGCTTTGCTCACCACTGGCAACAGGCAAGTTTCTTCTCTTGGGGAGAGATTTACTCACAGGGATTTTAAGGCAGGAATACAATTTGAATTTTTTGATTCACATTTCTTTGCATTCTGGGCTGATTTGTATGTATATCATGGTCAAATTTGCTGCAAACTATAAGGCCTAGGAGATGTTTAGCTGACAAAAGGGATAGTTGCTCAGTATGGTTTCTCTCCTAGATATTACAATCCTTAAATCATCCAGTGATTCAAGCCACAGTAGGACTGGATGCAGGGGTGGGATTTAAATTTTTTAGCAACCAGTTCTCAGCCCAGTTGCTGGGTAGGCATGGTCTACTCAGCCTCCTGCACATGATGGCAGGTGGGGGGGCTCCCCAGACTCCAGAAACTTTCCTCGATCTTTCGGGAGGGTGAAAACGGCCTCCCCAGTTCAAGTTCAACTTTTCAAGTGGGTTCCATTTGAAAACAACTTCTGGAGTTTGTGCTAGAGAGAGAGAGAAAAATATTAACTTTTGATGTTGACTTTTACTGATTAATATAGTTTGTTGTTATAGAAATCCCCGGTCTTTTCTAAGTTTTTAAATAGAAAGCTGAATAGCAATAGCAATTGCACTTAAAGGTATATACCTTATATATTTCGTAATGCTTTACAGCCCTCCTCTCTAAGCAGTTTACAGAGTTGGCATATTGCCCCCAACAATCTGAGCCCTCATTTTACCAACCTTGGATAGATGAAAGGCTGAGTCAACCATGAGCCAGTGAGAATCGAACTGCTTTGCAGTTGGCAGAATTAGCCTGCAATACTGCACTCTAATCACTACACCACCATGACTCTTGTATATTTCCCACCACGGAAGATATATATTCTCGATTTTACTGTGCTAAAAAAAAGTAAAAAATCAGTGCTTTTCTTTTTCCCTGTATTTACACATTTCTTTCCCCTTTCTTTCCTTTCCCCATTTCCTATCATCTTTTTTTAATCTAAATGCTATATTATATAAGTTTTAATACAATTCTTGAAGAAATAGAATAGGCCAGGGTTTCTCAGCCTTAGAAATTTTAAAATGTATAGATTTCATTTGGTATGGCTAGGGTATTCTGGGAGTTTAAATCTCCATGTCTTAAAATTGCTAAGGTTGAGAAAACCTTGGAATAGGTCTTAAAATATCTAAATCAAAAATGAGAAAGGAGAGACCTTGTCAAAAGAACGGCAAGATATGAAGTAATTAATTATTGGGCTAAATCTCCGTTTTCCTGCCAACATTATAAATTGCTTCTGTGACCGAAGGGGAAAGCCCATACTTCAGATTGCTAATTAATCAATTAACATATCATAACGGCCTAAAAGGCAAGATAACAGACACATGTTTAAAAAAGAGAAGCTGCTAAAAAATGGGAGATAAAGCAGGAGGAGCTAGAGACAGCGGAGTTAGCATATGCATGCAAAAAAAACCCAACACTAATGTAAAAGAAGAAAAGGTTATCACGGATTTGCATTACAAGCTGGTGGTTCCTGATGGCAGGTAATTAAAACAAAACAAAACAAAACATACAAGTCAAATTCTACAGTCAGATATTGGTATTAAGAGGTCCATTGATCTGGCTCTTTTCAGAGCCAAGGATAAAGCCTTAATTGATTTCTTCAATGAAAGTCATGGCAGGTATTATGTAGCGAACTTCATCTTATTACTAGAATTCATGCAGATGTTTACATTAATTAGGTACAGGTTACAGTATTTAAAAAGACAGTCATCCCCAACAGAAACATTGTAATGTAGTAGGACTTCCATTTTCGCCCACACTTCATCTCCAGACTGAAATGATAAGAGTTCCCCTAAAGGTTTTAGCTCTACCTCCATCTCTTTTTTTAATAATTGAGAGGCTACAATCATATATGTTTTGGCAGGAATATAAAATCATAGTATTTTGAGAAAGCTGTGGAGACCCAACTATAAACAGTATTGTGTTAGTTCTTATGCTCAGCCAACTGTCTTAGCCATCTTGTAGCCCTCGAAAGCTTATAATTCTCAGACTATCGAACTAACTGGGATGGTTTCACAGATTGGGGTCTTAAAGTTATTTGGGGTGGGTTTCTTTGTTCCTTTGTTGGTTTGGTTTGGTTTGGTTTGGTTTATTTGGATTTATATGCCGCCCTTCTACAAAAGGACTCAGGGCGGCGTACAACATTAAAAAACACACATCCCAAAAGTTAAAAAAGATTAAATCCATGTCCAAAAAAACAAACCGAATTTTTAAAAAAATACATTTAAAATAAGTTAAAATTAACAGGCCAGGCCAGCTTGCTGGAAAAGCCAACTTTTTAGGGCACGTCAGAAGGACCGGAGGTCAGAGATTATGCGAAGCTCTGGGGGCAGCTCATTCCAGAGGGAAGGCGCTCCCACAGAGAAGGCTCTCCCCCTGGGGGTCACCAGCCGACACTGCCTGGCCAACGGCACCCTGAGGAGGCCAACTCTGTGGGATCGTACTGGACGGTGGGAGGCTACTGGTGGCAGTAGGTGGTCTTGCAGGTACCCTGGGCCTAAGCCATGGAGTGCTTTAAAGGTCATAATTAATACCTTGAATCGCACCTGGAAAACAACCGGCAATCAGTGCAGGCCGCCTAGAAGGGGTGTAACATGGGAGCGCCTAGGTACCCCCATGACAACCCATGCGGCCGCATTCTGGACCAGCTGAAGCCTCCGGGTGCTCTTCAAGGGCAGCCCCATGTAGAGAGCATTGCAGTAGTCCAGGCGAGAAAGGGCAAGGGCATGAGTGACTGTGCACATTCCTTTGTATACCAGGATAACCAGATAAAAAAAAATATTTTCAATGTTGGCATAGTGGAGAAAGTATTTTAGAAAAAAATAATGAACAATGTAAAACTTCTCATGGAGGTAATTAATTTTTCTAAAATACTTTTCCCTATATCTCTTAGTGGGCTTGAATTTTAAGTGTGCCTTTCTGATAAGCCCAAATAAACTGTGAAGCTGTCCCAAGTCTCAATAGTAATCAAGGGGAAGAAGTCAAAATGGAAAAGATTCTTTTATCCCGCCTTTATTGTTTTTATAAGTAAATCAAAGTGGCAAACACACCTAACATCCTTCTTTCTCCAACAATTGCCCTGTGAGATGAGTTGGGCTGAGAGAAAGTGACTAATCCAAAGTCACCCATCTGTTTTTTCCTGCTCAAGGGGGATTAGAACTCACAGTCTCCTGGTGATTGGCCCAAAGTCACCCAGCCAGCTTGCACAGCAAAGGCAGGACTAGAACTCACTGGCTTCTGGTTTCTAGCCTGGTGTCAACATTACATATTTGCTCAAAATAGATAGGGCATGCATTGGGATGATCTATGTATATCTTGAGCATGCAATGTGGGCAGACATCTTATCATTGCTGCTGCCAGGTCTCTACCATATCTGATATGGATGACCACTGCCTTCAAGTAGGAATATCAGAAGTGACTTGCAATATTCCAGACGACCTCCAGCTGGCAGAAAATAAACAAGAATTCTGTGTATTTGCCCCCTAAGGATCATCTGGAGTTTTGCATCCCAGATCAGACGACCCTATTTTAAACCTTGTTTTCAAAGGCATATAATCAGGGGTGAAATGCTCTGAAGTCTGCTACCGGTTTACTTCACAAAGGAAGATCAAGAAGCCCTTTCTCAGTCTGCAAAGGTAAGTAGAACAATGAGTGGGGCAACAGCTGTGCCACATGATTTGGATTCGCTAGGAAACAGGATTTCCTGCTTTCTAGCAAATATAAATCATGCGGCACAGCTGATTGTCGCACAGATCATTGGAATGTTAAAAAATGCTATTGGTTCAGGCGAATTGGTAGCTCTGAGGATCAGCTGTGTGACAATCAGCTATCACACGGCACAGCTGATTGTCACACAGCTGATCATCAGAGCTACTGGTTTGCCCAAACCGGTAGCATTTTTTTACGTTCAGACGATCTGTGCAACAATTAGTTGTGCCACACAATTTAAAGGCTAGAAAGCAGGAAAGTAGTAGAACTGAACTGTTCTCAGTCTGCAAAGGTAAGTAGAAGAGTGAGGAGGGGATACAGCTTATATTTGCTAGGAAGCAGGATTTCCGGCTTTCTAGCAAATATAAATCACGTGGCACAGCTGATTGTCATACAGCTGATCGTCAGAATGTAAAAAAAATGCTACCTGTTCAGGCAAACCGGTAGCTCTGACAATCAGCTGTGCAACAATCAGCTATCACACGCCACAGCTGATTGTCACACAGCTGATCATCGGAGCTACTGGTTTGCCCGAACCGGTAGCATTTTTTTTACTACCAGTTCGGGTGAACCAGTAGCATTTTTACTACCGGTTCGGGTGAAAGTTTCTTCTTTCTTCTCTTTCTGCATTATTTTATACATTGAACTGGTGGCATGAGTGTCCTTGCAGAAAGACATTAATCAAATGAAGCAAAGAACCTCAATCAAGAATGACGAGTATAGATTTTTTTAAAAAATCCAATCTGAAACCACTTAATTTGGTAAAACTAGAGAATTGTCTGAAGTCCATCAATTTATTATATGAAAATATTTTTATTTAGTGAAGATTTGAGTCCATGGTAGCCAAGAGAGTGACACAAAAATAATATTAATATTTAAAAACAATATTAGCCAGCTTTACATTTTCCTTGAAATATATTTATTTTTTATACTATAATGCCAATGTTATTGCATTTAATGAATGTATTTGTTAATTAAAAAAAGATGGATTTATAAAAACCTTTACATTCTAAATGAGGTGCCTCGGCAATTACTTAATTGCAGTGTACTGTTAATAATGAAAATTCTTCATCTTTTTCTGTGTAATAAATAAAAAAAATGTAAAGTCAAGAAATAATATTGGGCATTTGTTTTGAAAAATCTCCCTGAAAGCCTGTGCAAAAATCTGCTCAATATTTCCAGGCAAAATATGACTTATGAGGGCCTGTTTTAAAACAATAGCCTAGTTTTGTAGTAACTGTGTGTAGAAAAAAATTGCTCTGGCTTAGAATTGCAGAGTAATACAATCTTCCGGAGACCATATAGCAGGCAATCCTCAATTTATGACTGGTGATTTAATAATCATTTAAAGTCATGACAAGCCCATTAAATGCTTCCAGTAATCATAACAGAGTTGGGTTACTTCCGGTTTGGCCCGGTTCATCCGAGCTGGTAGTGGCGGCCGCAGGAGAGTCCGCTCACACACACACCTAGATGCTTCTGCGCACGCACAGACGCATTGTATGCAACCGTGCACGCAAGCACAAGTGAACCCATAGTAAACCAGTTAGCAACCACCACTGCCATTGTAAGTGCTCCCCACCCCTGCCATATAATTATATTTTGGGTCCTTAACAACTGGCCTATTTTGCAACTGAACTCTCCCCCCCCCCCCCGGTTTCTGGAACAATTTTCTGAATAAGTGCTGTACATGTAGTTGAAAAATCAGGGTCCAGTCATATTCCTCCAATTTATGACTACAATAACTTATGACTGAAATTCTGGCCCCTAGTGTGGTAATAAATCAAGGACTATCTGTATAAACTTGAAAGAGACAAAGAATCTGGGGAGATTTTGCAAACAAATTGAAAATAGTTTGTTGGGCTGACAGAATATAAGAACGCTTTTAATGCAGCATGTTTCTATTTTCCATTTTGCAAAATTCAATGCGAAGTATGATTATAGTGAACTTCCCAGTTATAATATCTCCTACTTTATAAGCAGTATTAGAAGAATAGTATATATGTCCTCCTTTTTCCAGATGCATTGGATTTAAACTCTTGGAATTCTGAGAGGAAACATTTGGAGTAGGATAACACATCTGGATAGCCTTAGATCAGAAAAGTCTACTTGATATGTTCGAACAGGGGAAACATTTATTTTCCAAACTGCTACTTTATTGGGACTCACAGTGCATATTCCTCTCTACCTATTCAAACACTATCAAAACTAAGATGGTATAACAGTTGTGGACGCATAACATTCCTTCTGTTTCTCCTGCTGTTTAGGGAGAAATAATATGATATGATACCACTCTGGGATACGGTTGTATCCTACTAATATAATTTTTTCCTGGATTGTTTATGCAGTATTTAACTCTGTAGTTCATTGCTTGTCCCAGAAGAGACTTCAGTTTGCCCAAACTACAAATTGATTCTAAATCTTTAAGAGCATAAAGGAACAGAAAGATTTTTTTTAAAAAAGAAAACTGGTATAAAAGAAACAATGAAATTATTTCCAAATCTGCTTGCATTCTCACTCTGTCATACAACCTCAGTTCTTCCAAATTGAGGTGGGGGAAAATGTGTTTGGGGGAAAAAATAATCCAGAAAATTTCTTAGGGATTATTCTGTCAAATCAAGTGTCTGTCAAAGCCTACTACTCGTTCCATCTGGCAGCAAAATGATCAAAATAATTGTCTGGGCTTTCAACTCAATGAATATGCATTGAGGCAGCCAAAATGGAATTTATACCTTAATCTACATTACAGGGCAAGTTTATAAAAAGACATTATAATGGGGAAAATGCATGACAATTATTCTGAGCAAGAGGTAATCAAACCTTTCTTTAACAAGAAACAGTGCTTCCTTTTCAAATTATTTTTATATATTTAGGATGTATGCTGTTCCAAATCCAATTGTAAAAGGAAAAAGATATAAATATCTACTTCCAAAATCCCGACAAGACATTGGAACCACCTCTTTCAGGTGCAAGACAAACCCAGGTTTACACATGAAGATTCAATTTAACTGATTTATTGCTAAAAGCCTATGCACATATATTTTCTCAACTAATGGTTAGCACCTGGTTAGAGCTAGATAAGATTCAACAACAATCAATTAATTTGTTTGTGGCTACATAGCGATTCTGGACTGATCCCTCTTTCCAATCCTCTGTTGGCTCTGCCACTCCTCCTTCATGTTCCTAGGCACTATTTCTTGTTAGAATGTTTTTTTTTAAGCCCTTCAGTACATGCCTAATTTCAAATAATGTACCGTATTTTTCAGAGTATAAGACGCACCTGAGTATAAGTGACACCAAGGTTTTGAAGAGGCAATTTTTTTTAAAAAAGATTTTGTACTCTGCAAACCTCCCAAAAACGGCCCGTTTTTCGCAAAAATTGGCTCATTTTTTTTTCAAAAAAGGGCATGAATAGCCCTTAGAAGGCTTGCAGAGTGCTCCTGTAGGCTGGGGAGGGGGGCAAAATTGAACAAAAGATGGCTGGTTTTCCACTCATTTCTGCCCTGCCCAGCCCTCAGGAGCACTCTGAAAGCCTCCATAAGGCTATGCACGGCCATTTTGGTGAAGAGAGGAGTTTCAGGAAGCAAAAAAAATGCTGTATTCAGTGTATAAGACATACCCAGATTTTCAGCCTCTTTTTTGAGGGGAAAAGGTGTGTCTTATACTCCGAAAAATATTGGTATGTTGTGATGGGCAAGCGTTCTTTACAAAGATAGATAAAATTAGATTACCAAGTTCCTCTTACATACAATCTTCATGAGTTGATTCAAAGATTGTCTTCTCACAGAGTACTAGAAGAGAAATATATCTCCATATTGATATTATTACTCTTTATATATTCCAGATGCTAAAAATAGACAACCACAAGAACTGGAGATTTCAAATTGGGATTCACAGCCAAACATGTAATTAATTGGTGATTGTATAATGTAGAGAATCTCATAATGTGTTTCTGGGTTGTTTGGACATGCACTATAGGTAGTCCTCAACTTAAGACTGGAATTTTGGTCAAAAGCCTTTGTAATTGTTAGGTGGCTCACCATGTGACGAGGCCTGGTTTTTATGAACTTTTTTGCAGGATTTATATATTGTTAAACTAATTTATTAACATGCATAAAGTGTTGTGCCTTATGATTCATGATGAATGTATCTTTTCTTTTATGTACACTGAGAACATATGCACCAAAGACAAATTCCTTGTTTGTCCAATCATACTTGGCCTATAAATAATTCCATTCTATTCTATTAAATAAAATGTTCTGATCACTAAATTAATCCATTTTATCCAAAGGATTTTTTTTAATGGAAACCAGAAGTAAAGAGCAAAATCTACCCCCCCCCCCCATTAAAAAAGCCAAAAATTGCAGTTATATGACTACAGGATGCTGTAAATGGCCATAAATGTGAGGCAATTGCCAGGTACCCAATTATGATCAGGTGACAGTGAGTGTGTAAATTGGTGCCGATTAGAGTTTCAAAATCTGATTATAACTAGCTTTTGAGGAGCTGGTTATAATTTTGAGTGGTGAATAAATGACCAAATGTTAAGCAAGGAGTACTTGTTAAGCCAAAGAAAAAAAACTATATTAACACATCCGAAACCTTTTGAAAAAATAGAATTCAGCTACAGAAAAGTGACAGTATAAAAATATTTCAGAAGCATCACAAGCAAAAAGAGGATAGCTTTATACTATTTAGGAAAGTAATTTACCATTTCATCAAGACCTGAAAATTTTACCCTATAAAAGAAAGGTTGAATATTTCAGAGAAAATGATCAAGAAAGAAATCATGCTTTCAATAAACATACACATAGGAAAACCCTAAGAAATATAAGAAATATGTTTTGCAAGAAATTTCTTTAGAGAGGAGATAGGAATTTGTTTGAAGTGGAACATTTAGTCCTTCATACATATGATCATTCTATAGGAAAGTCAACTCTTTAGCAAGGGACAGCACCTAGATAATGAGATGATGATTTCAAAATGCTAATCAGGTTTTGATCTATGGTTAATTTTTGGATAATGAACTACTAGGAAAATACAATTTTGTAGACAAGTCTGGGGAAAACAAAATTAAATCCTAGAAGATAATAGCAAGCCATTTTTATGCAGTTTCTAAGAAATGTAGTTCATGTGGTCTTTGCAGTCAGGTCCAACTTTATTCCTTTTCTCAGATTTCAAAGATGTGCTTAATTAATTTCAAATTGTATTCTTACTGATTTCATCTTCAGTGTTCTTTAGTTACTTATCGACATAGTCCTGTAACATTTCATTGGACACAAGTTATCAGCCTAAGTGGAAGAAAAATTAACTCTAAATCATGGGAACTAAAAAAAAACACCACTTTGGTTCTGGTTTTAATATCTTCATTGCTGGAAAGACGCACTTCCTTGTAACAGTTTGATATGGACTTCATATACAGCTTTGAATCTAAGCTTTAGACAGAAGGAAATAACCACAGAAAAAGTGTATAGAAGTGCGTAGAGTCAAGGCTATGCCTTTCCTAGTTGCAATGTACGGCTGTTAAAATTGGACCTTAAGAAAGTCTGAGCACCAAAGAATTGAGGCCTTTGAACTTGGACTGCAAGGCGATCAAACCGGTCAGTCCTAGAGGAGATCAACCCTGACTGCTCTTTAGAAGGCCAGATTCTGAAGATGAAACTCAAATACTTTGGCCACCTAATGAGAAAGAAGGACTCACTGGAGAAGAGCCTAATGCTGGGAAAGATTGATGGCAAAAGAAGAAGGGGACGACAGAGAATGAGGTGGCTGGATGGAGTCACTGAAGCAGTAGGTGTGAGCTTAAATAACTCCAGGGGATGGTAGAGGACAAGAAGGCCTGGAGGAATGCTGTCCATGGGGTCGCAATGGATCAGACATGACTTTGCAACTAATAACAAAAACAAAGAGTAAAGGAATTCCACTCCTTGTGCAACTAATGTTCAACATCTCTTGATGTGTTCTAGATGCTACAGTTGCCTGTAGACTACTAAATGTTCGCCTTTGGCAGTGATGTACTGGTAAATGTTATGCAACAGATTGCATGCACTCCATTGACATCACTGTGCTGTTCAACAGCTGATCAATGCACTAAGCACATGTCTCAGCTCTGCTCTCAACTAGCTCTCAAAATTCCAGAAAAAAAATAGCAATTGGTTCTTTTCAGCTGATACAAGCTGATTTTAGCACACTGTTGTCCTTAACCAACTTTCAGGTTCTTTTTTTAATGCAATGCAGAAGACTTTAGAACCAGAACATGAAATACTAATTGCATTTCATCTCTGTAATCCCCACAGATTTAGCAAACTATAGTGGCCATTTGCCCAAACTCAAATACATGCAATATTTCTGAGGAGAGAAGACTGTATTTAAGTGAAGCAAAGATCAGGCCAGTCACAGATATATAATTTTGAGGCAGAGAAAATTATAGAACATGAATTATGCATCTGGAGGGCTTTTTTTTTGTCTCATGGTGGTAGTTGTAAGAAGTTTGTAGGACTTTGTTTTAATAGACTTCCTACTGGGAACATAGTAGTTTCTCCAGTCCTTTTATATTTTCAGCATATATTTTGTAAAGACAAAACTACAATAGATCCAGGCAGTTTCTGCTGAGCCATTTCTACATGCCCTTCAGTCAGCATTCTACAAAGCCTTGGGAGATGGCGGGTCTAAACAAATGAGGCAAAATAATTTCTCTCCTGCAACGTCCTTATTACTCATTATTAAACAAATCGGTTTGCACACAAGGCTTGCTAAGTTAGTGCAGGGCCTCTCCATCCTATTTCAGAATGGCAACTTTAGGGATTACTGTAGGAAACTTACTCCTGGTCCAGTGCCTCTGACTTGAAAAGTCAGCAAAGTGAGCTGGATTCAAGCTGCAATTTAACATATTTGCAAGAGGGCATTGATCTAGGTGACTAATGCAATCCAAAGTGGCCTCTAAAGAAAGAGGAACAAATGGAGAAAATAATTAGGCAAGCCTCATATTGTCTAAATAGAAACTGATTCCAGAAATTTGAAATTGAAATCCAATCCAGAGATGGAAGCTTCCAAGAGATGCCATCCTATATGTGTCAAAACCTGCATGATTCATAGTGCGAAGTTACTTAGCCACCCATACATGTGCAAATGGGGTGACATTACATTACAGATTTGTTTATTTATCATTCACATTTTTTTTAACAGGCTGTCTCACTCTTAAGAGATTTTGACACACAGAGGCACCCAGGGGTGAAATTCAGCAGTTCTGCAGAACCAGTAGGGGAAATTTTGAGTACTTCGGGG
Source organism: Natrix helvetica (assembly GCF_964273705.1). Taxonomy (NCBI): domain Eukaryota; kingdom Metazoa; phylum Chordata; class Lepidosauria; order Squamata; family Natricidae; genus Natrix; species Natrix helvetica. The sequence goes on along the minus strand of NC_138554.1, from coordinate 127,633,641 downwards.
AACTGGCAAAGTGAAAGGAGAACTTGCAGAAGCCTTGTCCTGGAGTGGGGTGGCAATGGAGATTTTGCAGTATCCTTCCCCTGGAGTGGGGAGGGAATGGTGATTTTGCAGAATCCTTCTCCTGGAGTAGAGAGGGAATGGAGAATTTGCAGAATCCTTCCCCTGGAGTGGGGAGGAAATGGGGATTTTGCAATATCCTTCCCCTGGAGTAGAGAGGGAATGGAGAATTTGCAGAATCCTTCCCCTGGAGTGGGGAGGGAATGGGGATTTTGCAATATTCTTCCCCTGGAGTGGTGAGTGATGGAGAATTTGCAGAATCCTTCTCCTGGAGTGAGGTGGTAATAGAGATTTTGCAGTATCCATCCCCTGGAGTGGGGAGGGAAGATGTATTTTGCAATATCCTTCCCCTGGAGTGGGGAGGGAATGGGGATTTTCCAGTATCCTTCCCTTGGAGTAGGGGAGGGAATGGGGATTTTGTAGTATCCTTCCCTTGGAGTGGGGAAGGGAATGGGGATTTTGCAGAATCCTTTCTCTGGAGTGGGATGGGAATGGAGAATTTGCAATATCCTTCCCCTCCCATGCCCACCAAGCCACGCCTGTAGAACCGGTAGTAAAATTCCCTCCCCCCTGGAGGCACCCCAGAGAATGCTATTGTGTGAAGAAAAGCTTCCTGAAAGCTAAAACAAAGACAGGCTTGACAGACATATTTGTTTTGATACAGTCAACAAATATTTTCAAAACACGCCAGTAAAATTTGGAAAGTGCAGATACTGCATTCAAATGGGTTGCAGCTCTTCCTTTATTTTAGAATAGGGGTCCCCAAAATTGGCAGTCTAAAGATGGGTGGATCTGGGAGTTGAAGTTCACCCGTCTTATGGTTGCCAAGATTGGGAGCACCTTCTTTAAAAGATTGGGAGCCCCTCCTTTAAGGTTTTAGATGAAACTGACATACCTATACGAGAATATAGAGAGGACCTTGTGGAAGGTTTGAGAATCAGCATTATTCAATGTCTTCCTGATGAGAATCAAGAGACTTTAAAGATTCTATTATTCTAGGAAGTCCACAATTTAAAGCAAATTATTTAGCAATTCTTTGAAGTTATTACAGCATTGAAAAAAATTACTTGCAATCAGTTCCCACATTTACAACTGTTGCAGCTTCGCCATCGTCACATGATGAAAGTTTGGGTACTTTGCGACTGGAATGTATTTATGACACTTGCAATTTCCCAAGGCAGTGATGGCTAACCTTTTTGTTCTTGCACGGTGAAATTGCACCTGCACATGCGTGCCCACAACCACAATGCAATGTGCCCCCCTACTCATGCGCACACAACTCCCCCGTGCTCCCCTTTCCCGCACACATGAGTGTATCCCCCCACACATGCGTACGATCCCCCTGTCCCTTGTTCTGGGCCTAGCAGGCCTCCCTGAAGCGTCCTGAAACCAAAAATGGGGCACAGTGCGTGCCACCCCCTGTCCCCTGCACATGCATGTGTGACACCTTCCCACCCACGCATGCGTGACAGAGACCCAAAATCAGTTGGCCAGTGGGAGGTGCGCACACATGCGCAGTGGATCTGAACTGGGCAACAGATTACCTGCCCACAGAGAGGGCTCCATGTGCCACCTGTGGCACTCATGCCATAAGTTCGCCATCACACTCCCAGGGTCATGTGATCAAATTTCCAGCTGATTTCTGATAAGCATTGTCAATGGGGGAAACCAGAATCACTTAATGACTACATGATTCACTTGAGAACTGCACTGATTTGCTTAACAGCTGTGCAAAATAAAAATTTAAAAATGGCATGGCTCACTTAACAATCGCCTTGCTTAGCAATGGAAGTTCTGATCCTGATTGTTGTCATAAGTCAAGGACTGCCTATATGTCACTCAACAGTAAAGGAATCCATGCCTGTCTGTTTCTTCACTTAGTTTATCATGAAAATCCAACAGTCCCATCTTCCACATCAGCATTTTGACCGATCCTGAACTTTCTTCAACCTGAACAGTATAGAAACAACTTGTTCATTTTCGGATGGTGGTAGGTAAAATCTCTGCTGTACATGAAAGAAGAAATGCTTATGTTTCCTCTGTGATAGACTAGCTTTTGTGCATGGAAATATTCAGTTTATTTCGGCTGAACTGAGCATTATTAAACCAGCTCCCCTACAGGTATGGTTTCATTGTTCTATTTATCTAAGCCAAATTTATCCTAAGTAAAGGTCTAGACCTCTGTGTGTTTTCATTTATTTTACACAGCAGGCAAAATGATATCCATCTGTCTTTCAAGTTTCACAGAACGTTTCACTGAGGAAAACTGAAGGGATATGCAGAAAACAAAATTCATTATAAATGTCTAAAACATATGGACTGCAAACTGTGTTGCTGTCTTTCCACGATAAATGCTCTGTTTGTCCACTTTATCTGCTGAAGAAACTGATAATAAAACTACAAGTCTTGCATCTAATCAAGTCTCCAAAATAATCCATTATATTCTCAGACCAATGTTTCACTCTTTTGCATTTTGTTTTGAAGCACTAAAACAACTTCTGGTCATCAATATGCCACAAGTTTAATCAAAGTCTGTCTGTCTGTCTGTCTGTCTGTCTCTGTCTCTCTCCCTCCCTCCCTCCCTCCCCCCCCTCTTCCACAGAGTGTTCATAATACATAAACAACATTAGGTAGTTATACTCAGAAGAACATCTTCATGTGATAAATATAGCAATAGCACTTAGACTTATATACCACTTCATAGAGCTTTTACAGCCCTCTTTAGGTGGTTTAGAGAGTCAGCATATTGCTCCTAACAATCTGGGTCCTCATTCTACCCATCTTGGAAGGATGGAAGGCTGAGTCAACCTTGAGCCAGTGAGATTTGAACTGCTGATCTGCAGCTAGCAGTCAGCTGAAGTAGCCTGCAGCACTGCACAATAACCACTGTGCCACCGGGCTCTATGTAACTAAATAACATTACCTAAATGTTTCTTGAGGAAGGCTTGAAAGTTCAAATATATTTAAAGTACTGTATATTCAGCACAGTTATTTTTTACATTTTTATGTTTTTGTACTTTAGAAAGACTTCCGATAGTACACAATATTACATTGTTTATGATCAATTAGAAAAACCCAGTCTCAATAACTCAGACTGGAGTTCTTACAATTTAACTCTATCTTTACTGCCTTCCTAACGTCCATCAGAGAAATTGGCACCCATATCTCTAAGGTTAGATTGTTCTAGAAGATAAGTAATGATGGGAAACTATTATTTCTGCCTCCTCCGAATCTCTCACGTTGGGGGGAAACCTTCAAATTCTTATTCAGGATAAGCAGAGTTGGCAGATTGGATCTATCTGAATCTTAACAGATTTTATAAGCATTGATTATTAGATAGATAGGCCCAATAAATCTCCAATAATTTAATATCATCCTGCCATATTAGGAAGGCTATGGGGCAGTAGGCCAGCCAAACAGCAGCTCGCTATGGCCACCTAGTGAATTTATGTTTCATATGAAACTTATGCTACATTAACTTCCTTATTACAACAGAGAAGGCAATATTGCTTGTTGTTGACTTAAGAGTTCTCTTGACGCTTGATTCCTAGGTCAAGTCAGATGGGACAGATATTAGCTGGAATCTAATATATCTGAAAGGTTACTTGCTGTTTACCTCTCATTGAAACCCTGTTCATATTATCTATGCAGGTAGAATTTGTGATCACAATCAATGTCCCTCAAACTCAAAGCATTCCTTTATAACTTAGCCAGAGAACAGAAGCAATGTAAATGTTGTTGTTAGCTGCAAAGTCATGTCCAACCCATTGCAATCCCATGGACAATGTTCTTCCAGGCCTTCCTGTCCTCTACCATCCCCTGGAGTCCATTTAAACTCACACTGACTGCTTCGGTGACTCCATTCAGCCACCTCATTCTCTGCCCCTTCTTCTTTTGCCCTCAATCTTTCCCAGCTTTCCTAGTCCTTCCTCCTCACTAGGTGGTCAAAGTATTTGAGTTTCATCTTCAGGATCTGAAGAGCAGTCAGGGTTGATCTCCTCTGGAACTGAACAGGTTGATTGTCTTGCAGTCCAAGGGATGTAAATAGTAAATAGGAACTATGACTTTATAGATGTCATTCACACTTTTGCATTTGTTACTTTAAGAGGAAAAGATAAATTACATGAAGTAGAAAATGGGGATGAGGGACAGGTACCCTAAAGCCCAATTATAATGTGTTAATTATTCTTTTAAGGATTTGTTTTAAGTTTTTATCTACTTTGTACATATATTTTTACTTGCAACACACTCTACAACTCCAAGATTTATAGAAAGTCTGTGACTTATGATCACAATTGAGATCAGAATTTGCATTGCTAAGCAAGACATTGTTAAATGAGTTGCAGCCAATTTTACAATCTTTTTTTAACCACAGTTGTTAAATGAATCACTTTAGTTAGGTGAATTATGTGGTCATTTAAACCAATCCACCTACCCCTATTGACTGTGCTTATTGGAAACTGGCTGGAAAAGTCCCAAATGGAAATCATGTGGCCCCAAGGTGTTGCAGCCATTGTTAATACACCTTAATTGTCAAGCACCTGAATTTTGATCACATGACTGTGGGGAAGGCTGTGATTGGTTTTAACTGTGAGGACCAATCATGTAACATTGTAATTTTGAAACATCACTAAATGAATGGTTGCAAATCAAGCATTACCATGTAGCTGGGGAATGAACCATTAAAACAAAAAGAGAATAACTATATTTATGTAAAATCCCAAATTGCACTTTCTTTACATTCCTATAACAATTTAAATACAGGATCAACTCAATTAAAAATGCAAAGAGATTGGTCATTTTTGACCATAAATTGCAACTGACCCTTTGGAACAAATCGTTATTATGATATTCTTTTTAAAGATTATTATCTGTCATCTCCGAACACGCAATGTTTGCCCCACAAATTGTAGATAGCAAAGCAAACTAAGTCGCCTGCCTGGTGTGTGGCTTAAAAAAAAAACATCATGTGGTTGTTTCCAATTTTTCAAATATTATCATGATTTTGAAAGGCCAGATTGCAGAAACAAACATCAGATGCTTAGCATAAATAAATGGTATGGCACGGATTAATCAATATGTCTGCTTTGTAGCTGAAGGAAAATCTTCTGTCAATGACATTAGGGAAATCTATTCCCGCTTTACCCTTTCAACTTGAAGATGTAAACAGCAAGTGCTAAGGTGTCATCTAATTACTGTCTGCATTGTTTAACAATACAGGCTCTTAATGTTTTCACTCCTCTTCTGCCTTCAGGTTCCCATTCATCCAAGTATTTAAAAGTGGGGGTGACTAGCAAAGGAAGAAGAAGAAGAGAGAACACCACCATCTTTCAAAAGCATTTAAGTTGCTGAAGGTCATGAACGGAATTATTTTGATCCTTCTCTTGTCTCCATTTCTTCAGTGAGCTTTTGCCTTAATGCAATTTCAGATTTTGATTGTCCTTAACTGTGTTTTGAGTACCCAACAGTGCAGGTGTATGCTGAAAAATGAAAGAGATTGATTTTAATAGGGATGGAAAAATGTTTCTATGGGACACGTGAAGGGTATAGAGATGGGTATCGCATTTCAAAATTAGATGTTCTATAATGCGTATATACATGCTTAAACAATCAAGAAACCATGTTCTTTTTTAAAATTTTATTTTAGATTCTTCTCAAATACAATTGTTTAATTTGTTTTGGGAACTCGGGATATTACATCTTCAAAAATATAGAAGTTCAGGAATTAGCCTTGCAAAATTGCATTGCACTGACATTAAACACCAATCAAGTTGCTTTATTTTGTAACGAGGAGTGTCTTGCTTTGGGGGAAAAATGATAGACATTTTTCTCTTTCTCTCTGAGAAGCTATTACTCAATAATTCAACCTTTAATCTCATGGTATCATTTCTATGTATAGCTTGTCTTGGCATACAAGGAGCAAGTAAGTGAAGTGAATCTAAACACCAAGCCATCATTTTGTCTGGCAGAGATACTGTCTTTAACACATCTGACTTTTTTCTCCATCACTTATCAGTTTGAAATTCTTTGATAATTCAGATTTAGTATTTTATTGGAGATTAGAAATACAAGAATGTTATTATCAATTAGAAGGTATGTTGGATATGTTCACCGCCTTGAGTTATTTGTAAAAATAACTGCAGGATACAAAGATACACACAATCAAATAAATAATTGCATTTAAAACCATTTAATTAAATGACTTTAGGCAGCTTTGATTTTAGGGTTTTTGTGGTGGTGATTTACACTGTTTTTTTATATATTATTTTCTTGAATTGTAATTTGCCCATAATTCTTTGACGGAGGATGGTACGTAAATATCATCATACATACATAGAGTTACTTAACTAACAAAACTTTATCTTCTGGAAGATGCTGAAATGGATTCCAGAGTTTGATATCTACCTTTGTGCAGCCAACAGATTGGCTCTACTTTTGAGATCTCTAAACATTTTTTGCAGAGTTAGTTTCTTAGAATTTGCCATCTTTATTGAGCAAATAAATTTAAAGAATAGGTTATGATACTGATGTTCACTATACAGAAAAGAGGACAAAATGTTACCAAAACTTCACAGATATCTGGCATGTTTGCCGCTAAGGTTTCTACATCTTATGGGACTACAATCCTTGACTCAACTGCTCTGCAGACTGAGAATTTTGGGAGTTGAAGTCCCTGAAAAAAGATCAGAAGGAATAGCTGCTCTAATATGAGAGGCAGATATTATATTGTGCCTCTTGTTTTTTTTCCAGCACCATCATTTGCCCAATTAATGTGGAAAATGGAGCAAGGTGAGAGTAAAAAGTCATGGTTAAACAGAAATCATTTTGGAACTGATTAAATATTAAATATCAGGTAGAAGTCTAACCAGATAAATACACAATAACTTTACAGATGCCATCCAGTTTATATGCATTCAGCTACTGATAGGGCTGCTGGGACCTAGATAGCATGCAAGTTTAATAATAAATAAATAAACCCAACAAGCTTTCAACATTTTTCATTTTCATCTAATTTCCAGTTCCTGAAATTAGAAGTAATTTGTCCAGGAAGGCAGGAGCTGCTATCATTTTCTTTATAAAAAAACATAGATCCAAAACTGATTAAGATATTTAGAATTTTCCTCTTGATGGTTGCATCCTTAGACATTTCAAATGTCACCACCTTCCTCTGTTTCAGGAATAAGGATTTGATTTGATTTCAAGAATACTCACCATCTTCCTCTGTTTCAGGAATACTGATTTGAATCAGGAATACTGATTTGAATCAGGAATACTGATTTGAATCAGGAATACTGATTTGAATCAGGAATACTGATTTGAATCAGAAATACTGATTATGCCTGGTTACTCAGCCGTATCTGGCAGTAAAGTACAAAGCAAAAAGGAGAGAGCAATGACAATAATCTGCTTATACACAGGAAGTGCAGATGCTCAGCTAACAGGGTGAAAAGTTTTTTTCAATGCATATGATATTCCAAATCTATCACCACGCTGAAACAGGACACCAGAATTACAACCTCAGTTTATGTAATCCAACCAGGATTGCAGGTTTGTCTCTTCTACACTTCCCTGCTAATAATTTTATTGAAAAACAGCGGAGGTTGTTTGTGCAATAGTCAAGATCCATACTTTTCTTGCTAAATCAACTCTCATACATTACCTCAGTGCAACACCCTTAATGCTTCTTGGAACAATGGCTCGTCAGCCTGAAAAGCCATTGGATGGTAACTTCGTCATGCTTGCTGGTCGAAGCACCACATTCTAACTAATTTCTCTATAGTGATGTTATGTATTGGCTTAGATGCAAAAGGTACCAGTTTATTGATAGACAATGCTCTTATTTAGGACTTTCTACTGCAAATCAGAGCCCGCAATCTGATGTTCAAAAGGTGCAAAATATGTCACATACAATTTTCATATTCTTTCAGTCCAGCGCAAGATTTCTAACAGCATTCCGTACATTGGCCCTCTATACTTTTCAACACCGTTAATACTGATTAATATTGAATGCGGCAGTTCTTCTATATATGCTGAAAATGGGTAGCTTTAGAATGTAATCACAGTATTTCAATACCAATGACCATTCCTTTGTTCTCCCGTTTTTTAGAAAGGTGAGTCTATTAATCTACCACGTTTACCTGCTTTACAACTTTTCATCATTTTGTTAAAAACACAGCTTCTAGGTTACCATTCCAAAATGCAATCTGCAATTTATAGACATTTCTATCAATAGCTTTTTTTTTAAAAAAAAAAGAAGCATGCCTCTCTCCTGCCCTATTATCAAATCTTCTTAAATTTCTACCATTCAAGTGTTCCTACTTCTAAACACTTCAGCTGCATTTCTGCTTGAGGCAGCCAGCGTGTTTAAGCTATCAACTGGAAATGGGTGATGAATTTTTGCTCTTCACACCAAACGATTACATTTTGAAGCCTAATTATCATTAATTTTACACACACACACTCACACACAGAGAGATGCGCATACCCACCCCAATCCTCCAATAACTTATCTTTGTATCACAGGCATTTAAAAGGCCAAACAACATTAAACAGCCCAATTATTTCACTTTCACATATTCATACTAAAGGCACATTATTTGGCAGCTTAATAACCAAGATGCTAGTGAGCCATTGTGAAAAATTAGCAGAGTGGCATATTTCATCCATCACTGCAATTTGCTTCTCACAAGATCTTGTAAACAAAGCAAACAGACTAGAAGCGATCAGAAAAAAAAAGAGGGAACGCAACTGATTTTGCATAGAACCATGCAACTTTTATAAGACGCATAAGGCTTAAACATAGCCACGCACGATTCCAGACTTTACGAAATGATGGATTTAGATTAAATTAGATTACTAATCATTCACACACATGCCAAACTTGTAAACAATCTGGAAGGTTACAGAAATAATTGGTTATCAAGCTGGGAGGAAATTCTACTTCCTCATGTATCATAAATAATTGAATAATTGTAGGGAGGATATTTTGATCTGACTAAATTATTTCTCTGGATTTTTTTTATTTTTTTTTGGAATTAGGTCATCTGTAGCAATTTTGCAAATATACAGGATCTCTCCTTTGTACCAATATAACAATACTGATTTAAGTGTGCAGAGCAGAAGTAAAGGGTATTATGGAGCATGAATGCTCAGTTGGAAGTAGGGGGAGTTTGTGTTATAAGGTTGAATGTGATAAATAAGAAGAATGTATTTGTATATCCAATGGCACACAGACCCATTTTTGTGCAGAAGATAAATCCAAATAAACAACTTACAGGGGGAGGGGAAAGAGGGGAGTAGGGTGTTATTTCTTATGGTAAAATACTGAAACACACTCTTTCCCTTAAAGCATGCTGGTATAAAATAAATAGAGGAGGGGGTTTGGAAGTGTTTTTGATCTTTTATTAAACATTAACACACCAATGTTCGTTTTTAAAGTGCAGCATTTCACACATGTCAGAATGAGCTCAGACAGCCTAACTGCCAAATGTTTAAATACTACATTCATCTCTATCAACCTGCAAACTCAACCCTTTGAGAGGGGAATTTCATCTGATCCAGGAAAATGGTAAATCTGAAGTGCTATATTATCATTTCCTGCATATGAATACTTAGAATACCAAAGCTTTAATAGGCATTATAAACAAAGAAGCACAAAAAGAAATCATAGTAAAACTCTCTCTCTGTCCAAGCCAACGAATGCAACAACGCAAAAAAAAAAATCAATTAAATAATGTAATTTCTTTCATTCTTCATTTTAACATGAAACCTGCACATATTTCAGCTGTTGAGACTTTACAGATCTCCATCACACCTTTGATTTTGTCTATTTGGAACTTTTTACAGAAAGACACAGATTTACCATATCAAGCAGATACAGTCTTGTGACTTCTGTAATTTTCCTCTCATTCTAAATTTAAGTTTGGCTATCACAGAGAACACCTTTGATGCCTCCTGAAATTGCAGTCATTACCACGGATCGCAAGAAATCGTATGTAATGGTTGAAAGGAAGTCGGAAAGAGGAGAGGGAGGAAGAAGGGAAGAAAAGCTCAAAATAAGATGGGAGATTAACTTTTAACCATTTTAATTTTATCTCCAAATCCCATCCTTGCTCTCATTCTGGCAAGGGGTAAGATAAGCTACAGACATCCTGAAGCATTACACCAATCTGTTGAGGGAAAATGCATTTATCCTTGAATCCCGATCAAGCTGGAACATGTTCACTTATTACTTTGATATTATGGGAAGGACATGGAGTAGTAAACTACAAGGATTCAAAAATCTCATCCTTAACCTCTCAAATTTCATTAATTTTCACCAAATTTCTTTATTCTGTAATCTTGCTCATCACACAGACACACACACACACTTGGCTGGATTACTGTATTTGTTTTGTCTTTTTATTGCATCAATAATAACCTCCCATTATCTTCCGTATAGTAACAGTTCACGTACTGTATGTTTACTTGTCATACTGCATAGCCTTAATTCAGAAAATGCACATGCAAATAATGAATTAGTTTAACTCATGAAGTGATGAACCAGCAAATAATAATAATAATAATAATAAAAAAGGAGAGGTGCATTTTAAAAGCTTTCCTTTGTTTTGGTTTTGCAAATTTTCATCTAGCAATATAAGACTAAAAGCATAAGCTTAAAAAACAATCAAACCAAATTACACACTAAAATGCTAAATTCTTCATCAAATCTATTTTCCTACGTCATAGTACAGATGGACATTAAAATAAATGCTACAGGAAAAAATTATAATCAAATAGATGATATCATTCTGGCATTAATTTCCTGTAAATTATTTTTGAGAAACTGTTTTATTTATTTATTACTGGAAAATGTCCCATTCATTTTCTTTTCTGGAAATCACGGAAAATTGACCATGTAGTTGCAATAGCTATTTTTTTAAAAAAAATAGTTATTCAAATCTTAAAAAAATATAATTCCCTCACAGAAAAGCTTTTCCAAAAGATCATTACTTTTAAATCTTAGAATTCAGTTAGAAGTGGGAAGGGCATTAAGTAACATTTCAAATGTGGAATGCATAGAACATAGAAAGAAAGATTCAGCCAAAGTTATCAGTATGTTTATATATTTCACTGAAATGAATGGATTTAACTTTTAAATCCTGACTGGATCAGGCTCTCAAGAGAAATGCAGCAGAATATTAATTTGGACTATTCAAATCTTGCATTAAATTTACCACTGAATTAGGAGACTATTATCATTTCACATAGAGCTTAACTTTTATCTATCATGTCCAAAGTAATGCCAATACCATGGTTCTTTTGATAATTTTGATAAATGGATGTCAACAATTTGATTGAGAAATAACTCCATAAACATACACAAAAGAGTTTAAGAGCAGAACGGATATGCTGAAGCAATGAAATATATTCTAAGGGAACATTAAAAATGTTTTAGTAAGATTTCCCAAAGTGGTTAGGAAACACTACGTAACATACAATAATATTTAACTTGGAAATCTCATTTTAGCACTCTAAAATTAAATTCACTTCTGCAGCCAATAGTTATTTGCTTTTAATTGTCATTTACAAAACTATTGCTAAATACACCTTTTTTAAAAAATCTCAGTTCTGTTTCATCCTTCTAACTGGGAACAGGGCATTTTTGGAAACTGAGGTTTACTTTTATCAAACTACTATATCAACAAGTTAAAGATCGGGTGTTTTTTTTAGATATATGTTTGCTGTGAGAATATATTAGGTGGGGGTTTTTTTTGGAAAATGCATGGATACTTATGGCTTTTAAGGAATGGAACTATTTTCTAAATAGTTATTGCAAGCATACACCTGGGAAAGCTGTGAAGGAGGGGAAATTACAGACACACACCCTTACATACATATACATGACTTCTTTAAGTATTGGCATGCTTATATCATCCTTTTAAAATCTGTAACAAAGTGGTATTCTCTACTATAGCTCTTGATGTCACTATTCTTGAAGCAGGAATTTTCAAAAAAAAAACCCTTCTTTTCAGAATTTCTTTCTTTTATTTATTTGCCTTCAGGTAATACTTAGAGAAATGCAGAACAGACCATAAGAAGTTGATTAATTTTCTTCACCGCTTTTGTTCCCCCAAACTTATCATCTTAAAAACAGCAACTGGTGGAATGCTCATACATAGCCCCCTCATCTTTAGGATCCTGATGAAATCAATATATTTCAAAAGATAAATTTATTTTCTATACACAATTTCAAAGATAAACTTAGAATACCATTAATTCATAGAAAGCTGATATTATTTATACAAACTCTGCAGGACAAAATTACAAGTACGGTCTAAAATCCTGGGGGAACATGAAGGGCTCAATTATCTTTGTGTAATTTTGACAGATTTAGGAAGAGAAAGGAATGTCTCTAGCCAATTATTAGAACTCATACCAATTTTCCTCCTATATTATAAAAAACAGTTACTGGTATTTGTGATCCTTGAAGAATTCATTTAAAAAATATTTTTGGTATATTTAAGTAAATGGAGCAAAAAATAATAAAAAGAGAGGAATACACAATGCTGTCTTATTATTGTCTTATTTATCCCTTTTCTTTATTTTTTCTTGGAAAACTTGTGGAGGAAAGTTTATAATAAGTGAAGATATTATAATCATTGTAGATGCAACCATGGTAAAGCAGATTAGCTGTTTTCTAAATTTCCACCAGATATCCAGGCATGCTTTGGATTGTGACACAAGTAAAAAGCAAACATTAACTTGTGTAGACATTTTTTTTAGGCCTCTAACAATCCAACTACTTAATTCCCCAAAGATGAAAGAAACATTTCCATCTTCTTTTTTGCAACAACAAAAGAAAAACCCACCCGAATAAAGTAAATCAACCCCAAAGTGACTGATGTGACAGGAACGTATCAAAGGCTCCTGTCGTGATGACAACTACAGACAAGGTGGCATGTGTTGCTCTGATTAAGAGAGTTTGAACCAAGCACTCTTGCAACAGAACTTGGTGTAATCAAGTGAGGTCCTGCCTTATTTTGTACTTGTGATCCTTATTTGAATTACAACTATTTCATCACTTTCTTAAAACAGTAACTGGAGACACATGGCATTATCAACCCACTGGCACTGTCTCACGTCTCTAAGATAAAAAAAAAGGTCAGCCTGGGTGAAGTGTTAAATCTCGGAAACCTGTCTTTCACTATTCTGAGCCGCTCTTCTTTTGTTTTCTCAATTCTGGATTAGGAAAATTACTCCAGGTTCATTGAAAGAATCTTGGCCTCCTTAAAAGAATGGGAAGAGTCTTTAAGGCTGCTTAACTTTGAATGCCACAAACACAAGCATCATTACTGTCCCCGCTAGCAGAAACATATTATTCCACTCCCCACTCCCACCTCCTCTTTTCTAGAATTGCAATTTTTTTTTTTTTTGCTTTAAAAGGTGCACCTGAAGGATGGGATAGGGCTACCTTCTGCACACCCCAGCTTTTGATTTTACCTATTTCTCCTTGGAACAAAAATGCTCATGTGGAGCTGCAGCTGCAGCAAAACGAGGGGATTTCCACCTCCACCAATGTGGTTTATTTGGTTTTCGAAGGGGAGATGAGATCTGAGAAATATCCAGGTGTCATCCCACCAAATGCTTCACCTCTTCCCTTTCTCCATTATAAACAGATTTTGCCTCTGCTAGGGTCAGAGTAGGTGGAGGAGGAGGAGGAGGAGGAGGAGGAGGAGGAGGAGGAGGAGGAGGAGGAGGAGGAGGAGGAGAGAAGAAGAAGAAGAAGAAGAAGAAGAAGAAGAAGAAGAAGAAGAAGAAGAAGAAGAAGAAGAAGAAGAAGAAGAAGAAGAAGAAGAAGAAGAAGAAGAAGAATGGGAGGAGGAGGAGGAGGAGATTCTTCTTTAGACTTTACTGGTACACATTTAGACTTTCATGATACATCTTTCTAGTCAATGGAATTCTGTAGATTCCCGTTCCAGATGTTGCCTGTCTAACTATCCCTGCAAGGGGAAAAGCGCATTTCGAAACCCGCTTCTCCCTCTCTTCCTCTCTCAGTCGATGCCACGTCCTGGGGGATCAGATGGGCGCCCTACAGCCTCGTTCTTCTCTCCAAGATGTCGACGACCTTAGTAAACGCAACCCTTCTTGCCAAAGAAGTCAGAAGAGGGGCGCTGGGGGTAAAAGGGGGCGGGAAAGAGCTGGGATGGGGAGGAAAGCAAAGACCCCCCGCTTACCTTTCCTCTTAGAACGTCGCCGCCGCCGTCGCTTAGACTTGCCTTTCAGCTGACCGCCGGCTCCTCCAGAGGTTCGGCTGCTCTCCAGCACCGAGGTCATGGTTCCCGCCCGGTAAACAAGAGCAGCGTGGGGGACACCGGCTTGACGGGCGGAGCGCCCCCTCCTTCTTTTGCCTCGCCGCTCCGGCTGCTTTCCAGCCACGGAGAGCCAGGCTGCTTCCGACAGCGATGCCGGGCGCGCGTTGCTGGTACGCGGATGCTCCGGCCGAGCGACGCTGCCGCTGCCGCCGCCGCCGCCGCCGCCGCCGCCGCTGCAAATCCGCAAGAGAAAAGTAAGAGCAGCGGCGGTAGGGGAGGGAATATCAGGACGACCGAGGGTGCCCGCTGGGATTCATCCTCTTCGGTCCGAGAGCTCTCGCCGTCGCGCGCCAGGAAACTTGCTTTCTTCGGGACCGGCAATGTCCGGCGCGTTTCTTTCTTTCTTTCTTTCTTTCTTTCTTTCTTTCTTTCTTTCTTTCTTTCTTTCTTTCTTTCTTTCTTTCTTTCTTTCTTTCTTTCTTTCTTTCTTTCTTTCTTTCTCTTTCTCTCTTTCTTTCTTTCTCTCTCTCTTGTCTTCCTTCCTTCCTTCCTTCCTTTTTTTTGCACCTTTGATAGTTGTTTGGCCCCAGCAGCCACTTTGAAGCCAATCATGCAACCAGCACCCCTATTTGCTACCCCGAAGTCTAATAAGGTCCAATCACAGCTCTAAGCTGCCCGTGACATCAGCAGCGGAGACCTCCCCCTCCCCCCCGAGACCCCCTCCCCTCCTGCCGCCCTCCATCCCTCCCTTGTCAGCTTGCAAACTCAGCTCCCATTTGGGCTGACAGCTCTACCCAGCACCTGGGAGCGAAAGGAGGCAGAGGGAGGCAGCGCCGCGCCGGCGGCGGGAAAAGGAAATCGAAAGGAATCTCGCCGGGGCAGGTTAATTGTTGTCCCCGGGGCCAATACGATGTAATATTTTTTCGTGGTGGAAGGAGAGATCGGGGAAGCTCGGAAAATGTACTCAGAGAACAAGCGCGATTGCGGACGTTCTTTCGGTGCTGAAGCGCTGCGCCTCATCTTTCCGCGCCTCGAATTGTAGCTTTAGAAAAGATGCAGGGTTCATCCAATATTTAATGGCCCGGTGATCCTTTCCGAGGACTCCCTTCCCCATCGAAAGGGGGGGAAAGTTTGCAACCTTTCGGGTCCTGTAGAACTCTTTATCAGAGCTACCTAAAAGGAGAAGGAGGAGGAGGAGGAGGAGGAAGAGGAGGGAGGGAGAGAGAGAGAGACAGAGACAGAGACAGAGACAGAGACAGACAGAGACAGAGACACAGAGACAGAGACAGAGAGAGAATGCTGAAAAGTGAAATGTTGTAGGATCATTCCATCGCACTCTCTCCTTCCTTCCTTCCTTCCTTCCTTCCTTCCTTCCTTCCTTCCTTCCTTCCTTCCTTCCTTTCTTCCTTCCTTCCTTCCAGAAATGCTTGCTTATAGACATTTTGACTAATCCAGCACCTTCCTGGTGTGTAAGACTCCCTGCCCCCTGTCCCCCAGTTTCAAATAAGGATTAGTCCAAAGGGATGGAAGAAGTTGGAATAAAACAAAGATTATGTCTCCATATCATTGTTTCTCAACCTTGGTTAATTTTAAGGTTTGTGGACTTCAACTCCTGGAATTCCTCAGCAGCCATGCTCCATACACAGGTAGTCCTCAGCTTTCAACAGTTTGTTTAATGACCATTCAAAGTTCCAACAGTACTGGAAAAAAAAAGTGGCTTATGGTTGTTTTTCATATTTATGACCATTGCGGCATATCCATAGTCACATGATCAAATTTCAAAAACTTTTTTAACAGCATAAATTATCAGCTCAGCTGTGATCATAATTTAAGGACTATGCAGCATTGTACTATTTATCTAGTTGTCTCTCTCTCTCTCTCTGTCTGTCTCTGTCTGTCTCTCTCTGTCTCTCTCCACCCACACTTTCTCATCCTATTTCACATCCTATTTTACATATATACATATACATGTATACATATACACATATATACATGTATGTGTGTGTGTGTTTGTATATGTGTGTTTGTATTTGTGTGTATATATACATACATACATACTACACACACACATACATGTGTATACACACATGTGTAGTCTGACACTTTATTTCAAACTAGATTTGTATATCAGTGATTGCATGAGCTCTGTAGATGCCATACACTAAATAAATAAAATAAATAATAACTTCCTATTGTTAAATGAATCATGCAGTCATTAAGCAAATCCTACTTCCTTTATTGACTTTGTAGGAAATTGACTAAAAGTAAAAGTCATAAATGGTGATCACATGATGTCAATGTGTTGCAGTGGATTCCATGCCAATTGCTGTACCTGAAATTTGATCATGTGACTTATAGGGATGCTGTGATAATTGTAAGTGTGAGGAGGGTGTAAGTCACTTTATTGTAACTTTGAATCATTGCTAAACAAATAAGTTGAAAAAGAAGCAGGGATTCTACTGGGAGTAGCCATATATACATTTTTCACAGTCTTATAAACACCTCCATGGACAGCTCTGCTTGTGACCTTGTTACTCTCTTCTTCCTTCTTTTTTCCTTAAAAACAAACCAAATGTCAAAGAAATATTTTTGGGAACTCAAAAGAGTAATATTTCAGTCTCCAAGAATCAACCCAAATGCTTACTGGATCATAATTTCAAACATGATGACTTAGGGCTTCTACCACATCTAATGGGATTTATTTCTAGACTGGAGTATGTAGTTGAGCTAAGCAATCCAGCCATCTACTCCCATACACATATTTACTGCAATTACCTTTTTTCCTCCTCCCTTAAACTTCTAATAATACTTACTTGGGAGCAGGACCAAGAGAGAACTTTTTTTGCTTGGTGTGAAAAGTATGAGGGGGCACCACAATTTAGCAAGCTGGATTGGATTTGATATTGAATCTCACATCAGCAACACCAACAGTTATTTGTCTCCACTGTAACCAGGGCAAAAATCCATTTTCAGAGGGTTCAATTTATCCTTGAAAGAAAGGAAACAGCTGAAGAATCCCTTCCACTCTTTAGGATTTACCATCTGAAATAGTTTCTTCATTTGCCCAGTGATAATGCCAGCCTTGTTCAGAAACAGATGAGGATCTTATTCATTTTGTTCTTCCTCTATGATAAAACCTGACCATCCTTTGCACATTCCTTTATTAGAAAACATTGAAAACCAGGGAAATCAAAAGATTTGCCCATTCAGAAAAAAGAAAGACCTACCATATTTTTGGAGTGTAAGACACAGTGGGGTATAAGACGCAGCAAGGTTTTGAAGAGGAATATTTTTTAAAAAGTTTTTGCACTCTTCAAACTTCCCAAAAATGGCCTGTTTTTCGTGAAAATGGGCCTGTTTTTTTAAAAAAGAGGGCATGAATAGCCCTTAGGAGACGTGCAGAGTGCTCCTGGGGCTAGGGCCAAAAATGAGCAAAAAATGGGCCTGTTTTTCATGAAAATGGGCTCGTTTTTTGTCAAAAAAAGGGGCATAGATAGCCTTTAGGAAGCTTATAGAGTGCTGGGTGGCTGGGGGGCCAAAATGGCCTGTTTTTCACTCATTTCTGCCCTCCCCAGCCCTTAGGAGCTCTCTGAAAACCTCCCAAATGCTATGCACGGGCATTTTGGTGAAGGGGGCGGAGTTTTGGGTGGCAAAAAATGCTGTATGCAGTGTATAAGATTTTCAGTCTCTTTTTGAGCGAAAAAGGTGCATCTTATACTCCGAAAAATACAGTAGTTTGAATGCCCATTTATTCAAGAATTCTTGTTGGAATTGCCACATTAGTGCTCATAAAAGACCTCTTGTTGGTTCATCAGAGAGATGGCTAGATATTTAGATTGTCTTTTTTTAATCTGCCTATTGAATTCTTCCCAAGGACTGGGATTGGATATGTTGTTTGATGGTGTTAAATATATAGTTGCAAGATATAAAGCTGTTTGAAGTAATGCTGCCTTTCACAATTGACTCATAGTAATTTTTGTCAATGGTGCCAATGGTGTTTAGGTAGTATCCTGGAACTTTGGAATAGAACCCAGGGTGCTTATTACTATTATTAATGCCTTTGAGTGAATCATGATTCCTGGTGCTTCCCTGCAGTTTTCCTGGCAAGATTTTCAGGAAATGTTTTACTCTTGCTTACTACCCAGGATCGAAATAGAGAGAGAGGGACTGGTTCTAGTTTACCTAACTGGCTATGTGCCCAAGGTAAGATTTGAACTCATGATTTCTTGGTTTCTAGGTTGGTGCCTCCAACCACTGCAAGAAACTGGATCTCTCCATCCTTAACTACTTATTTACAAGCCCAGTGTAATATGGAGTCTTTTCCCTACTGGGAATACACATACACCTATAAAATTTGAGAACTGTGTTTAACATTTTTTTAAAAAGAAGAAGTAGTTCATTTCCACAATATTTTTTCATGAGAAAATGGGAAAGAGTTTGAGATAATAAAGCAAGCAGTATGTGAGAATCAGCAAAACCAGCAGATAGCTTGAAATTAAGTCCCACTCTTGTTAATGGCAATGGGTCACGGTGGTTCAGTGGCTAAGACGCTGAGCTTGTCGATCAGAAAGGTTGGCAGTTCGGCAGTTCGAATCCCTAATGCTGCATAATGGAGTGAGCTCCCGTTACTTGTCCCAGCTTCTGCCAACCTATCAGTTTGAAAGCATGTAAAAAGGCAAGTAAAAAATAGGGATTACCTTTGGTGGGAAGGTAACAGCATTCCGTGTGCCTTCGCCATGCCGGCCACATGACCACGGAGATGTCTTCAGAGAGCGCTAGCTCTTCGGCTTTGAAACAGAGATAAAACACCCCCTAGAGTCCAGAATAACTAACAGGTATGTGTGAGAGGAACCTTTACATTTACATTGTTAATGGCACCTAGAAATTTGCAGAGCCTTCTGGAGCACACTTATCAAAAGATATGAAGTTCACCTCCAAGCCAGTTATTGATCTCAAAGCAGTTCTCAGTGTGATTGATTTGGTCCAAATCTTCTGACCATGCCCAGAGAAGACTTCCATGAGGATTGTCTTAAATGCTTTGCACAGAATTATTAAAAATGGGTCACAACAAGTGGTAGTACCTGGTTAAACTTGTCTGGACTTGAAATCATGCAGGCTTGGACCTAGTATGGCAGGTTAGTGCTGAATCCTATGGAGACATGGAATTACAGGACTGTACACTGGTCTGAAGCGCCCTAGTGCCGCATAGTGGAGTGAGCTCTTGTTACTTGTCCCAGCTTTTGCCAACCTAGCAGTTCGAAAGCACGTAAAAATGAAAGTAGAAAAATAGGGACCACTTTGGTGGGAAGGTAACAGTGTTCCATGCAGCTTCAGCATTTAGTCAGGCCAGCCACATGACCACGGAGACGTCTTTGAATAGTGCTGGCTTTGAAATGGAGATGAGCTCCACCCCCTACAGTCGGGAACAACTAGCACATATCTGTGAGGGGAACCTTTACCTTTACACTGGTCTGAGAAGCTGGAAACCGTCAACTCATCTTTATGTTGTGAAGAAGACACCAGAAGTCAAGCCTGACTTGAAGAAGACTCTACTAATTTTGGGGAGTTTAGGACAGAGGTGAGTTGCAAATCCCGGCACTACCGGTTCGCTCTTGCTCGTGTGTGTGCTTGGGATGCTTCTGCACATGCGTAGAGGCATCCAGGCAGGTGGGTGGGCAGAGCCTCCCACCACCGCCACTACCGGTTCACCCAAACTGGGCTGATCCAGGAGCAACTTACCTCTGGTTTAGGACTTAAAACCAGTACAGAAGCAGGGGGGAATGGTGACTTCCAATAGAAAAGCAACCTTTACTGAAATTCCCCCTTCCCCAAATCTTAAAAGTGCAGGAGCCCTGAAGCTATTGTTATGTCCCTCAGTCTTTAAGCATTATTTAGAAGCAAAGGATTGTAAAAGATGTGAAGACTTCTCATAAAAGCCCAGAAGGGTGTGCTCTGTTTAAAAACATATGCATCCTTATTACAGTATTTTTAATAGATCACTGGACATAAGAAGTCATTTTAGCTAGTGCTACTGTCTTCACCTTCTACTTTCAGCCCCGGACTTTTCCTCTTCTATGCAATTTCTAAAGGTTTATAATAAGAACTCCAACAAATTAAGTAAAATATCAGTATGACAGACAAAGGGGAATGCAATCAATTGGGATTTACAGGGTAGCCTCCGTCCACAACCATTTATTAGCTAAAAGTTACAATATACTGAAAAAAAGCGAAGTATGTCTTCATATTTAATGACCATTGCAGAATCCCCATGATCAAAAGTTGGGTACCTGGCAACTAGTATCTATTGATGATGATGACAGCATCCTGGGTTTGTGATTGCTATTTGCAACCTTCCCAGTGGCTTCCCACAAGCAAAGTCGGCCAGGGAAGATGGATTTGCTTAATGACCATGTGATTCACATGAGGTTATCTGAGGGACCATCTCTTGCAAGTCATATGTACCTGACCCATCAGAGCGGGGAGGCAGGGAATGTTGCAGATCCCATCCCCGAGGGAGATACACCTGGTGGGACCCAGAAGAAGGGCCTTCTCCATGGTGGCTCCCTCTCTCTGGAACATCCTTCCCCCAGAGATTAGAATGGCCCCCATTCTAATACTCTTCTGGAAGGCGCTGAAGACCTGGTTCTGCCAGAGGGCCTGGGGAACCCAGAGCAGGATGGAGCCCGTTAAATGGCTCATGTGATCCGCTGTCACTGAGGCAGAAGGTGGGAGGTGACTTTATTACATTATACTATATTAATTTATTTGATTCTTTTTGTTAGTTTTTATTGTTTTAAAAGGGACTAAGTGGCTAGGATGCTGAGCTTGTTGATCAGAAAAGTTGGCAGTTCAGCGGTTCGAATCCCTAGCGCCGCGTAATGAAGTGAGCTCCTGTTACTTGTCCCAGCTTCTGCCAGCCTAGCAGTTCGAAAGCACGTAGAAATGTAAGTAGAAAAATAGGAACCACCTTTGGTGGGAAGGTAACAGCGTTCCGTGCGCCTTCAGCGTTTAATCATGCTGGCCACATGACCACAGAGACGTCTTCGGACAGCCCTGGCTCTTTGGCTTTGAAACGGAGATGAGCACCTCCCCCTAGAGTCAGGAACAACTAGCACATATGTGCGAGGGGAACTCGCACCTATTGTTTTAAATGTGGTTTTATATTCTGTAAGCCGCCTTGAGTCACCATGGGCAAAGAGGCGGCAATATAAAATTCAATAAATAAATAAACAACAACTGCAGTGATATCCACGTAACAACAGTGGCACAAATGATCGTGAAATTGGGTGCAACTCACTTTAAGCGCTGCTTTGCTTAGCCACAGAAATTCTGGTCACAACTGCAGTCGTTGGTCAAGGACTGCCCACAATAGTTTATGTCAACAGGGAAAATACAAGAAACTTTTTTTTGGTAGCAAACATGGAATAAGTGGGTGATTGCTCTGCAGCCAGGAAAGTATATCGTACAACAGGTATAGAGAAACTTAAGGCAAGAAAACAAAGAAAAAAGTTAGGAAACATCTGTCTGCCGAGAAACTCGAGGAACCAGAAAATATAAAACGTAGGCAAAGTGAAGGAAAAGATTTAAAGGCACTCGGGAAAACAAAATTACTTCTCCTTTATCCACCCAGCCATGTCACTGCTTTTAAAAAGCTTCTGAGCACAATGGAGCATCCGGGGCTGAACAAAATTGACTGGAAAAATCCTCAAGCAAATTTTGTAGCTATAATTTGCTTGACAATTAAAGAGAAAAACCTTCTCCTGCTATGAAGGTTAAAAAAAGAACAAGGGACCTAACCTGCTCCAAATTATAGTAATAAAAAAATCTTACCAGTGGCAATCTGATAGGCCTAATTTTCTGATTGGAATAAATTGAATATATAAAGTAGCTTGTGGCTGATGGCTAAAGAGAGCTGAGTTTCGGAAGATGATACATAATTGGGCAGAAATTTATCTCCAAAGGTTAACCCTGCATCTTTAAGTGCTTCAAGATTTAGATCAGAATTTAGATTTAGATTTTGACTGATACAGATATAAATATGTATGGACCACAATGACTGGCTGAACTACATGTAATAGCACAAAATGTAACATTTTCAATTTGGAGAACAAAAATGTCAGAATAATGGAGGAAAGGAAAGGAAAGGGGAAAGGGGAGGGGAGGAAAATAAGGAAAGGAAAAGAGGAAAGGAAAGGAAAAGGGAGGAAAGGGAAGGAAAAATAAAAATAAAAGATGAAGGGAACAAAAAAAGTAAAGTAAAAATAAAAGGAAAACTAGAAAAGAAAGAAAAAGGAAGTGAAAGGAATAATGGAAAAGAGGAAAGGAAAAGGAAGAAAAGCAAAAGCAAAGGAAAAACAGAAAAGAGGAAAGGAAAAAGGAAATGAAAGGAAAAAGAGAACAATAAAGGAAAAAGATAAGATAGAAATCAGTATGGATGCGACTAAAACTTCATACAAAGTCAAGAAATATCACAATCGATGTTAATTGGTCTCAGAAAGTAGAAAGGAAAGGAAGAGGAAAGTAGAAAAAGTACCATGGGTATCTCCATATGAAGGGACAAAATGCTTAGAGGAAAGCAGAATTCACTGCAGGAGAAACAAAAGGGTAGAAGAATTTGGGAAATATCTGAGGCAATTTCAAATGTTGATTTTAGCTAAATGGCCAAGTCTTGACTTGCTGATTGATTACTGCCATTCTCTGATACAGGGAGAATAAGCAATTCAATTGCTAGAATGTAACAGAAGTTTACCTTGCAGGACATCAATATTAGCAAAATTGATATCATAATGAAAGATAGTATACTTTTCAATAATGATTAATATTATCACATATATGTTTATATGTACATGAATATAATAATTATAATGATGTTTATATTTTAACACTTCGTATACCTAGAAAACACACTGTTCAATATAGAAATGGAATTTGTGATATAAAAGGAATAAAAAATATCTATACAATATTGGAAAAATAGCTTGCAAGATAGCTTGAGAGTCATATTCATTTCAATCACTTTTCTCTTAATCCTGAATTTATAAAATAATACATTTTTTTCTGTTGAATTTGTGGGTTTCATTTCATCTCTACTAGATTTGAACCTGTATGCTTAAAATTATGGCTAAAAGAGCCCTGATCCCTTTAGAAGGTACACACTGAATAGGAAGTAAATTTTGAAATGTTTTGGCAAAATCCCTAATTCAAATGCTTTACATCCAGAAACTTTTCTTCTCATATAATTTTTACTTAGTTTAAAAAAAATTGCATGTTGGAAAACTCCAAAGGATAAAACTTCAGTTTCATTTGTACTCTGTTCACTTCCAATCTGTCTAAATTAGAGCAAACACATACTAATAGTTTTTGATTTACAATTATTCATTTAGTGATTGTTTGAAATTACAACAGCACTGAAAAAAACAACTTATTATCATTTTTCACACTTACGACCATTCCAACTGCATCACATGGTCATATGGTCAAAATTCAGATGCTTGGCAACTGGTTCATATTTATGACATTTGCAGTGTCCTGGGGTCATGCAATCACTTTTTGCAACCTTCTGAGAAGGAAAATCAATGGGAAACTAAATTAGCAACTGCAGTGATTTACTTAACAAACTTGGCAAGAAAGGTTGTAAAATGGAGCAAATCTCACTTAACAGCAGCAAAAGAATTTTTGGGTTCAATTGTGGTCGTAAGTGAAGGACTACCTGTATATTACTCAATTGAGAGCTATCTCTCTCCCCCCTCCCCTTCCCTCCCTCCCCTCCCCTCCCCCTCCCTCCTCCTCCCTCCCTCCCTCTCCCTCCCTCCCTCCCTCCCTTCCCTCCACCCACCCACCCCTCCCTCTCCCCCTCCCTGCCCTTCCCTCCCTCCCTCTCTTCCCCCCTCTCCCTCCCCCCATAGTCTACAGAAGATCCAGAACTTTTGAGTCACTGGAAACAATATTGTGAATAATTAGTATGGACAGCCCCACAGAGAGAATAGCTTTTGATTGTTCCAACTTTAATTATTTTATGTACAAAAAAATAGCAGAATAGAAATGAAAGTAGGATACTGGGTGATCCCCCCTCCATTCTGCATCATAAACAGACAATTTGATGGTTTGACATGATGTATCCAACATGATGTTCAGTTAGGCTACAAAACATGTCTCTGTGAAATAATATCCTATAGAGAGAGAGATGCTGTCTGATCTTCAGTCCCATGAAAAACTGGGGGCCAACCTGATTGGATCTAACTATTTCTTTACTTATCAATATTAAGGAGTATTATCAGAAGCAAAAGAAAAACAAAAAACCAGGCTAATAATAAAGTAAAATAAGACAGGGGAAATAAATACTCCTCTAAATTATTAAACTTTTGATTAATTTCTACCCCATCTGCATTATCTTATGTAAAAACCAGTGGTGGGATTCATTTTTTTTTTTACTATTGGTTCTGTGGCCGTGGCTTGGTGGGCATGACATGGCTTGGTGGGTGTGGCTTGGTGGGCATGGCAGGGGAAGGATACTGTAAAATCGCCATTCTCTCCCCACTCCAGGAGAAGGTTACTACAAAATCCCCATTTCCTCCCGATCAGCTGGGACTCGGAAGGCAGAGAATAGATTGGGGGCAGGGCCAGTCAGAGGTGGTATTGAGTAGTTCTCCAAACTACTCAAAATTTCCTCTACTGGTTCTCCAGAACTGGTCAGAACCTGCTGAATACCACCTCTGGTAAAAATTGAATCCCTATGCATTGGAATCCTAATTTAAAACTCTAAACAAGGTTACCACCCAATCTATGAAATCCTACATAATGATGCACAACTTTTTCAGTTATTATAAAATCGACCACTTTCCAAATACTTCACAGTACTGTTTACTAGCATTACACAAACGAATTGCTATTACTATTGTTGTTGTTGCTATTAGTATTTCTGCATTCTGTCCATTGACAGAAAATAAGGACCCAAAAACAGCATGTTCACATAAATGTATTACCTATCTACTATCATCAAAAAAGCAAACAAATTGAAAATACAAAACGGCTATACTTTTAAAACAAGTTTAATTAAATCTTCATCTTCATTGGATGAATAACTTCCAAAAGACTAAGGTGTTGTTTATTTATGTTTATTGGTGTAGCGTGGTGACTTAGTAGTTAAGACACTGGGCTTGTTGGCTGGAAAGCTGGCAGCCCAGGTTTGAGACCCGAGTGCTGTGAGATGGGGTGAGCTCCTGTTTTTGCTCCAGCTCCTGCCAATCTATGAGTTCGAAAGTATGCAACTGTGAGTAGATAAATAGGAACACTTTGGTGGGAAGGTAACAGTGCTCTGTGATATAATGCTGGCCACATGACCACAGAAATGTCTTCGGATAGTGCTGGCTCAATTGAAATGGAAATTGGCACCACATTCTATAGTTGGCAACAACTAGTGGAATAAAATCTGCCGGGACTCCTTTAAAGGTAAAGGTAAAAGTTCCCCCGCACATGCGTGATAGTCATTTCTGGTTCTAGGGGGCAGTGCTCATCTCTGTTTCTAAGCCAAAGAGCCAGCACTGTCCAAAGACGTCTCCGTGGTCCTGTGGCCGTCATGACTAAATGCTGAAGATGTCCGGAGTCTTCGGCGTTTATCTTCCCACCAAAGTGGTTCCTGTTTTTCTATCTGCATTTTTACATGCTTTCGAACTGTTAGGTTAGCAGAAGCTGGGACAAGTAATGGAAGTTCACTCTGTTACGCAGCACTAGGGATTCGAACCACCGAACTGCTGACTTTTCTGATCGACAAGCTCAGCATCTTAGCCACTGAGTCACGGCATCCGCAAGGACTCCCTTACCTATGTTTAAATACTGTATGTTCTTATGCAGAACAAAGTCTTATACATTTCAGGTCCAAAGCAGCTGAGACAGATGAGTTTTTAATAATATGGATCTGGTATATGTGTGCAAATCTGACTTAACAGAAATGGGGAAAAGAGATGTTTAATTCTTTCCCTGCAGTAGGTTTCTGATCAAACATTTCTGATCAAACGTGACAGCAACTTTCCCAGGGATCTGTCCATTTTTTTTAAACAAATGGAAAAGCAGCATTATGAAAGGTTTTTTTTTCTTGGGAAACGTTTTGGAGACAGTGTAAAGCATGTAGCATGTTGTAAAACTCACCATTGTGATTTACCCCGCCCCCCCAAAATACTTTGCTAATTAGGCCATATTTGGTTGTCTATACATTACGGTTCAGACATAAATCATAGGCAAAGACAACACATTGCCTAAAGCAAACCACATATATCCCTAAGATGATATTCCGTCAATTTAGGCCAATAGGCATCATTAAATTGTTTAGAATTAGGCATTTGACATACCTAATTCCACTGAAATTATACATTTAGATATACATTCTAGTTTGGCAATGTGTCAATCTGCAAAAATCCAATTATTCACGAAGTGCAGAACTGAGGAATCCTCCTGTAAGGCAACTTTCAGCTGCTCGTGATTATTTCGTTTTGCAAGCAAATTGATGAGCTGGAAGTAACCTGCTTTCTCTGTCTAGAAGATACTTGCTAAAACACCAGAATGGATTGGATGCTTGTTTGCAGCTCCAATCCTGCTCGGTTTTTTTTTTTTTTTTGCCTGGCAGGGCCTTCAGAATCACTGAAGCAAAATGTAAAAGCAGTCCTGAGCTCATACAGGTGAGGCACAGAGGCTTCCTGCTGCAGAATTCCTGCCTTCATCTGCTCTTGCCCTACTTTCTTGAAAGAGAAAGTAGGGTGCTTGTTTGCAGAGAGACAAGAAACCAATGAAGTTTGATCCAAAGAATCTTGACCTTATGAATAATATAGATCAGGGACGTCAAACTGGATTCCTTCGAGGGCCGGATCAGCATTGTAGATGTCCTCCACGGGCCGGCTGAAGTTCCAGAAACTTCCGTTGTTAAACAGGAAGCAGAAGGAGTCCCAAATAAAGAATATGGGGATGCTTCAGAGTTATGGTGAGGTCCTGGAAGACTCAGCATAGGCTGTATAAATGTAGAAAGGGGTAGTGCAGTGTGGTGCAAGCCCAGGAAGGCTGAAGATGGCATGAGGTTCATGTATGTTTAGGTATGTTCATAGTAAGAGCAGGGAGGCCAGGGAAAGAAGACATTGATTATATATTTATTTGTGAATGCAGAAAAGTCAGAGGAAAAAGGTGCAGGCTGCATGTGAAAGTAAAGAAGAGAGGGAAAGAGGGCATTGGGTGTGTAAATGCAGGGAGATCAGGAAAAGTGAATAGCAATAGCACTTAGATTTATAAACCACTTCACACTGCTTTATAGCTCTATCTAAGCAGTTTACAGAGCCAGCACATTATTGTGGCCCACCAGTGGCCAGGAGAGCTGGCAGCAGATTTGGACAGTGAGGAGGTTGGGAAGGAACATGGGCCAGTCCTGGAGTTTGGGGAAGGTTCAGACGAGGGCTCTATGTTGGAGGCAGAAAGGGGACCAAGGCCATCTGGGAGTTATTTGCTGCCTATGGAGTCTGACATCAGCGAGGCAGAAGAACAACAGGAGCCTGTTCCCAGTGTGTGCATGCGCAGAGCTGCCAGAAGGCAAGAACAATTAAGAAAACAGGGTCAACTTGGGAGTTAGGCTTGGAGATGATTGGCCCCTCCCATAAGACATAAAAGAGAAGGGAACGGGACGTGAGCTTTGCAAGAAGCAATTAGTTCATCTGGTCAGTTTAAGCTTTGAAAGGTTCTGTTTGACTCTGTGCTAAGTTTGGCCTTGCTCTGCATTTGGCAATTTGGTCTCTAGCAGCATTCCCATGGAGATAAGGTGGTTGTTTATCAACTTTCCCCTGAAAGACGGTAGCAACTTGAGCAAACATATGTCAAAACATTGCCAGACTTTTTGTGAAGCCTTGTGGACTGTTAATGACAATAAGTTACAGCCATATAAATAAAATATGGTTTTTGGGACTAAGCTTGTATCTGGGTCCTTATTTTACCTTGGACGGATGGAAGGCTGAGTAAATCTTGAGCCAGTCAGGATCGAACTCCTGGCAGTGTGCAAAGTCAGCCTGAAATACTACAATACTGTATTCTAAGTGTTGTGTAGGGAGAATGAGGCAGACAGGAACTGAGGCAAGGCAGGTTGAAGCTAACACAACCTTTATTAATAGTATAACACGGCAAAATGTAAGGCAAACCTCGACCCTGCAAACAGCAACATTTGACAGCTGACAGCCCTTTTTATACTAGAGCTGTCAGACGCTGAACCAATAGAATGGCTGCATTCTCCCGGCAGATGGCTGCTTGTGTCTCAACCAATCAGGGGATGGCAATGATAGTCAGTGGTGTCATAGCCTCGAGGACTTAACACTAAGCACTTGCGCCACCATGGATATGAGGTGTATAAAATGCAGGAGGCTGAGGAATGAGGGCAGAAGTGTGTCCATTTGTGAAAGTGCAAGGAATCCAGGGAAAGAGGGTGTGCAAGTGTGTTTTTGTGTGTGTGTGTGTGTGTGTGTGAATGCCGGGAGGCAAGGAGTACGGGAGACTTACCCGAGTGACTTGTGACTGTCTTTGGTGGCTTCCCCATTGACTTTGTATGAACCAGACACAGAAGGTTGCAAAATGAGTTGTTTTGCAAAGCTTCTTCTCCAGTAACATTCTACTGCACACTAGGGCATAAAAAACCTTTGCCAGACCAATTCTTATATACAGCACATCTGCCTGGAACCCACACTGTATAACAGACATTAATACAATCAAGCGAGTCCAAAGATATTTCTGGACTCCACTCCTCTGCTCACAGTAGAATCCTTTATGCCACCAGGCTTGAAATTTTGGGCTTGGACAACCTAGAACTATGCTGACTAAGGTCTGACCTAAGCATAGTACACAAAATTGTCTGCTACAACATCCTACCTGTCAATGACTACTTCAGCTTCAACTGCAATAATACATGGCAAACAATAGATACAAACTAAAAGTAAACCACTCCAAACTCAATTGCAGAAAATACGACCTCAGCAACAGAGTGGTCAATGCCTGGAATGCACTACCAGACTCTGTTGTTACATCCTCAAACCCCCATAACTTTAAACTTAAGCTGTCTAGCATGGACCTCACCCATTCCTAAAAGGTCTGTAACAGGTGTGCATAAGCGCATCAGCGTGCCTACTGTCCCAATTTATTCATACCCATTTCCCGTGTTCATGTCCATGTACCTGTTATCTCATAAATGTTAGACAAACTAAATAAATAAAAATAAAATAAAAGTAAATCTTGTGACCATATAAGTGTGAAATGGCTGCCCAGCTCTTGAATTTTGTTCATATGACCGCAGGGACAGCCAGAACTTTGAGGACCAGTTTTAAATCCTTTTGTTCCATGTCTTCATAATTTCGAACTGTCACACAATGACTCGTGATGGCTCAAGGACTACCTGTGTTTGTCATCTTGTAAAAGAAGTGGAATGACTCCAGGCCTGTCTCTTTCTTTGAAGGAGACCTGGGTTTTTTTTATATACATCAAACAATAATCTTAGCACTATATCTTTTCAGCCATTTCCATTTGATAGGTAGATTTTGAAACCCATGATAAAGCTTCTTTGAACTCTCATCAACTCTCCTCAAATTAGAACTTAAAAGGATTCTGAGTTTTACCTGGCAGAAGTTAAATGGCTTTCCCTGGCATTAAATTGTGCCATCATCTACCCATTTGCAAAATCAAAGTGCTGCATTTACCCAGCCATTTTTATCTAAAGCAAAGAAGAAGAAAAGGAACAGGGACAACTTTTGGTAATACTGGCCATCCTCTTCCTTGAAGGGAAACTCTAATTTTGTCAAAACTTTTTCAAGGAGATGCAACATAATAGAAATGCAAAAGGAGACAGACATTGTAACTCCTAGTGAATTGCTATGGTTTTGTAACTCCATGAGCAGTTAAGAAAGCTCCAGATGGAACAGAGTTTTATATACTGCCTCTTTACTTTGGAAGAGAAAGGATGTAAATCTTATGGAATATAAGCATTTTTGTTTATTTCTAAATATGCTTCAGTTGAGCACACGGGAATGGGTTAGTAAATTTTCACCAAGGCAGATAATGCCTAATTAATTTTTCTAGACTTAAATAGAAAATAGCATGCCACCTGGATGCATTCAAAGTACCACAATTGTACAGTTCCATCTAAGACTGTAGAGCAGAATGTTGAGCTAATAGCTCCATCAGGAAGGGGAAGGGAGGAGGGGAATAGATTAAGAGTAAAAAGAAGGGGAGGAGGAGAAAAAAATAGGACAGGAAGAGGAGGAGGAAGGAAGGAGGAGGAGGAGAAAAAGAAGAAGGAGGAGGAGAAAAAGCAAATTCAAAATCCAGATGTGAAAGCTCACCTATTATGGCCTATAGTTATAAAGAAACCTGTCTTGTAAATATGGTTCTAATAAATAATGATTAGAAAAATCTTGATTTAGCATGATTCAGGAAAACAAAAACAGTAAATTCAATCTAATTGTTGCATAGATAACTTTGTACTTGTATATGTTTGATGTGTGGTTTTCAAAAATCTTTAGCTACTAATACTTTAATGGGAGTGCTTAAAATGATAAAGTAATAAATACAAGTAGTGAAGCAACTCTTAAATTAAAGATGATCTACTGGACAGATTAGAATTAGGATCAAATCAGCAAAAAAAAAAAAGGACTCAAAAATCCTGTCAAGTAACAATTTTATTGTTGAACATAGTTTTAATAATCATTCTTCCCATCTGCATCATAAATCAATTACATTAGCAACATCCATCAGGATTATACGAGCTGGAGCTGTTTTTTAAAAATAAAATAAAATTCTACCACAGAACTTGGTTGGTTTTCATCTATCATTCAAGAGATGTATTAGGATCTTCCATAAAGATGCCTTATTTAGAATCTAAAATTTGTTTTATGCCTTCTCCTGACAACCCAAGTCACTGGTCACAGGGAAACAAAAAGCTGAACAAAGGATCTTCTGTAGATATTTCATACTTCCTACCTCACAGTGTCATCACCATGTCGACACTGATTTATTGGTTTCAGTCAGCACTAACAATATCAAGAGAAATCTATTCTTTTCTTGTATAGTGCTCCATTCTTCTAGCTTGTTTCTCAGAAAACACAACCTAAACCTCAAACAAAACTCTGTATATGCTCAGGGGGATACAAAATATATCACAGTGCCATATCAGAGGCAGCTTTAAAAACATCTTATGTCTTTGAAGCACTAGACATTATCTAACATATATTTTGTTTATCTTATTCCATTGAGGAAAATGGTAGTATCTTCTGTGACACATGTCAGCAAGTTCTCTATTTCACAAGAGGTGGCACAGTGACACTAAAGAAGCTGGCGTCCTGTCTTTTCAATTTTTTTGGAGGGGGGATTCAGGGATCCCCTCTTATTTAGTACTTACATACTACATGTCCCTTGGAATATGTTCCTTTGGGATGTAACTTCGAAGATCTTCACTATCAGCTGCCCAAAAATGATTTTCCTCAGGACTTGTTAATAAAAGGGGAGTAAATAAAATTTTGTGAACTCCTTTGCTACTGTCAGCTGAAATGCAATTTCTGCCTCCTTCCTAAGCCCACGCTTCCTGGCCTTTTAAGAAGACATGGCAATCTGGGTCTGCATTGAGAGAATCTAGTTTCTTTTGTATTACTTAACAAGAAGACACTTATGGAGCTGTTGCTGGGCAAGGAAGAGGCAGTGTCACTCTTCTCAGCTGCCCAGTCTTTTTCTTGACTGAAATGTGGCAATAGCTGATAGGGTTTTATTATTTTTTTCTCTCCCTTCAGTCAATTTACAAGCCAACTCACTTGCTAAAGCAAGTCTAGGTGACATACAATACATAAAACCTAAAAATACAGTAAAAGAACACTAACTACAAATAGGAGGAAAAAGGAATATTATATAAGTTCACTTGAGTTGTTTATAAAAATAATAAAGGTTGGATATGAGTGAATGAATGAACCAATCAATGAACAAATCAATTTTCCTATTGAAAATATATCAGTATCAATGCAAGGTCAATGCAGATTGCCTTGTTGCAATGTCTATATTTTAGAGCTTTCTTAAATGACAAAGTTTGGGGCCATATAAAGTTTGATGTGAATGCTATTTCAAAATATGGGGCATCCCCCAGAAGATCATGGAGGATCAAATAATCTTGGGGTAGTTATAATAACTTTGCCCCTTCTTTTAATGTCCATTTGTTCTTCCAGGCTTTTGCATCAGGAAGACAAACTTCCTTTCTGCAGAAATGCTGATACTTTTAAACTAGCCAAATAAATTTCAAGTTTTATATAAAAGTATACATCCTTCCTTGAGCCCAATTTATATTAATGCTGAGTCAGAATGGCTTTCCAAAATTCTCCACCAAATTTGATGGGAGAGAAATTGGATTAAGGCTATGGACTTTTGCAGAGAAATTCTCCATATACACCTCAAGAATAGGATTACCTATAAGGAAGAGTAGCTCCACTACTGTGAAAGTTGCTTTGGAGAAATTCTCTCATGATTTATTTTTTAGGAATTTGATAGATGCATAGGAAGCTGGGAAGGCAAGATGGACAAGTTGAAATAATTGTACTTTGGAGGAAAAAAAGAGTATACACACATATTGTACTCCTATACACCTATAAGTGTTTCTCCACAGTGCAATAAGTACACTGTCAAGAAGACAGCTGATCCATATTAGACAGTCATTTAACAGCCTAATTTCTTCTAGCCGAAAAAATTGTATTCATATGCTGGGTCAGCTAATAATTAGCTTGGAGGCTGGATAAAAAAAAAGGTTTAAAAAGAAGCATCATAGCAATCTTCAAATATTTGAAAGATTACCAAAAAGATGATAATGTGGCTTTACTCTCTACAACAGTGCATCTACTACTTGGCAATTTTAAGATTTGTGGATTTCTGTCAGAGTTTGTTACATATACAGATAACTGATTCAGCTGGATTCATTAACTTCTTTATATGCATAAGAATAGATGAATAAATGTACAATACCAACAGGTGGTTCTTCCAAGTAAACACAAGGCAGGAGAGTTACACAAGCAGTTAGTTTCATTTCAGCAGACAAGCCCACAGACTGCTAGTTTACTTCTCAGAGCAGCAGACTGCTTAAGTTTCTCTTTCAATTCTCTGCACAGATTCAGATCTGTTTAAGCTCTCATTGGGTGACTTAGTTGTTATGCCTATTCATTGGCTGACCTTGTTCCCATGTCTCTCCCAGTCATGAATATTTTAACAATTTCAACTCCCAGAATTCTGGGAATTAAACACATCTGAAAGTTGCCAAGGTTGAGAAGCACTGTCTTATAGCATCAAAAGATAAGACAAGAAACAACATGTGGAAGAGACAGAGATTCCAATTTGAAATAAGGAAAAATGTCCTGACTATATAACTAACTAAGCAGTGGATCGATCTGTCTACTGGATCCATGGAAGTGCCAGATCTGGAGATTTTTATGCAATGTTTGACAGCCAGTTGTCTTGGATGATATAAGGATTCATGATCTGGACAGAGCTTGGATGAGGAGACCACCAAGAAGATCTCTTCCAACCTTACAAAGCTGGGATTCTATGATCAGTAGGACAGCTGAGAGAATGTGGGATGGAA
This sequence comes from Natrix helvetica, assembly GCF_964273705.1. NCBI lineage: Eukaryota > Metazoa > Chordata > Lepidosauria > Squamata > Natricidae > Natrix > Natrix helvetica. Next base: position 127,599,675 of record NC_138554.1, on the reverse strand, counting down.
TCTGTGTTGGTTTAAATCCTTGAGTAAACAATGCAGGGTTTCCTCATGTAATCCATAACTGGATTCACACATTCCAGGAAATAATAGCAACAGCAGTCAGCTTTGTTTGAAACTCCATATTGGTGCAGGTCAAATATTGCAAAACTCTTTTAATTTTCAATATTGCTGATGGCACATAGGAAAGACAAAGACCACCCATGCAATAGTTTCCTTGACCTTTGGTTGCCTTAAGCAACTTCACAAATAATTTAGCAAACGGCAGGGAAGAGAGTGACACCTTGACATTTTGGTCAAAGCAAAAACCAGCTTAGATTTTGATAAGCGGTGGCATATTTGCTGATGGAGCTTTGCTTTCCAGCAGACAGACTGTGGCATCTCCTGAGGTCTTCAGGAGAAATCTGATGACTCCATGAGGAGGAGTATCAGATTTGGTTTCCCTTTTCTCCTTTTCCTGGGGTCAGTCGAAACAGATCCATGTAAATTCCCCTTTGAATACAATCAATAGATGTGACAAGCTACTTGAAACTGGGAGCAAAGGATGTAATGAAGGTGTGACTTTGTAACTGGCTAACAGATCAGAAGGCTGCCAGAAATTATAGGGCAATTGTATATTGAATAAATGCAGGGCAAAATAAGCTACATCATACAGGTAACAGCTTCCCTCACAGCCAGTTTTTTTTTTGCAATTTTGCTTTGTAATTGCAAGTGGCAGTGGTACCTGGATAAATCCAACTGGGCGTGGGGTGGGGGTGGGGGCAGGTGAGCTGCCCTCATTCATTCTATATTACAATGAGGTTCATGCTTTAAATGACTTCCCAAGTGGGCGAGATACAGAATCTCATTTAAAGCAGAAATTTTCTCTCTGGGTGTCAGAAATCAGCCACTACATGCAATATTTACACAGCCTCAGTGGAAGCCAACCCTTTTTTCTATCTTTGAAAAGGGTTGCATTCCATGCTTCCTCTGTATCTAAATGCACACCTTGCACCAGGAATTCTATTAAAGATTAGTACCTAAATTGGCACATATGTTCATTAACTTAACGATTTCTGCCAACAAAAATGAAGGCTCCATGGAATGTTAATGGAAATTTATTGTGATTCTCTGCTATTTTCTGGCATTTATTAGAACTGTCCACTGGCTGTATACTTTTTTTTTTGTTGATTAAATGCCACACTTTTAATTGACTAATCAGTTCATAAATTGATTCAATGTAAATCTTCACATTATCAGAAGCTCAATATAGGCCGCTCCTTAGAATTTAATAACTAGGTTTTGCAGCTTTTTAGAAGGCAGAGCTGTGCTGCCCCACTTTCCCCCCTCCCTCCCATACAGGAAGAGGTGTTTATTCAAACTCCCAAAACAGGTGTCCAGAAAGCACACCTGTTGCATGCAACTTGATTCTGAGCTCAGTAGGCTATAGTCACTTAGTAACCAAGTCCAAGAGCCACAGACAAAGTACAGAAAGCCACCCACAGAACTGGGCACATTGCTCCAGTAACACTCAAGTCTTCCTCAGGTAGGGATTAAGTAGGCCACACTGATGCAGAGTGAGGTTGAGGTGGGGTTGCCTCCTTGTGGGTAGTCTAGGCATTGTTGTGGTCCGCCAGTGGCCAGCAGACCTAGCAGAGAGTTGGACAGTGAGGAGGTTGGAGAGGAACATGGGCCAGTCCTGGAGGCTGGGGAAGGCTCAGACTATGGCTTTATGTCAGAGGCAGAGGTGAGGCCAAGGCCATCTCGCATTCTCATCTGCCTTCAGAGCTAGACAGCATTGAGGCAGAAGAACAGCTGGTGCCTTTTCCCAGCTGGTGCTTTTTCCCTGTGCATGTATGCATGCACAGAGCTGCCAGAAAAAAAAAGAACAGCTAAGAAATCAGGGTCAACTTGGGAGTAAAGCCACTGGTGGACAGTGAATGGCCCCTCCCATATGAAATAAAAGAGGAGTGAAAGGGGAGTGGGCTTTTGCAGGAAACAATTCATTCATTAGTTCATTTCAGGAGTATAAAGATCTGTCCGTGAATCTCAGAGACTCTGTGCCAAGTCTTTTCTTGCACAGCACTGCGTTTGGAAAATATACACATGGCAGTTTCCCAAGCTAGATAAGGTCTGTGGTCATAACTTCAACTTTGAAAGTCTGTTTACCAGGCCTATGCTGAATGTGAATGAGAGGAATTTACATTTGTTTAATAAAATTTCGTTATATTTAACCAACCAATTTCGTTGTATTTAAGTACAATGACAATAAAGATTATACTTAAAAGGGGACCAGGAATCTGCTTTGTCCACTCTGGGGAAGCCTAGGTCAGAACGATTGTGCCTCTCTCCCCTCTACTCTACGTGTCCTTGGAACAAGAGGAAGTATGGACTCCACCGCTTCCTCCTTGCTAACTGAAGCCTCCTGTCCAACTTGCTGCAGCTATGGTTCAACTTCCTCAGCTTCACCCCATCGCTCATCCGATCGACTTAGCTCAAGCTGTTCAGTCAGGCTCATTTTACTCTGTTGTCTAAAACTCATTCCGCTCCTCTGAACTCATGTCTGAACTCACATCCCCTGGTTTGGGGGCGGATCATGACAAGAGCCATCCTAGCTTCTGTAACTATGTCACAAAAAAGTTAAGGTGGCAGCCATGTCTGTTGCATCAAAGCCCCTCAACGGCCACCATCTTAATTTTTCACCCCTCTCTCCAGATGCCCCCCAATCCCATTGGCAGCCCGCCCAGAAAGGGTAGGGGGCTTTTTCCACAGGAGATAAATAAACAAAGCTAGTATCTATTTATCTGTATGCTTTGCGGTTTTGATTTTTCAGTCCTGCAAATTTTCCTACTGAATTTTTAATTAAACAATCCATAACAAAATTCTGTAGAGCAGCTTAGGGAGGCAGCTGGGCAGGAGTTGTATTTATGTTTTAAAACATATGAGATAGCCAAGAGGTCTCTCTTCCAACTTCGTTTAATTTATATCAAAGACTGACAGATTTCCGAAAGCATCAGGCTCCTGCAGATGAGTCTTCTCTTTCGTTGTTTTTTTTTAAGTTTGAAAGAAAGATGGATAAGCCTCTTTAACATCTTGTGTGTTTTAGAAATTAAGTGCAACCCTGTTCTGTCCCCACCAAGGAACAGGGAAAGCGAAGTAAAATTTTCTAGCTAGTAAGAGTCGTCCTCTTAGTAATCTGCTGAGAACATCTATTCAAATTTGCTTCCTGCAGGATTTTAGCAGAATTATTTTTAATCCATGCTCCTAACATTGTAAACAAAGAGAAATGGCATGTAGATGCAATAACTTTATTAGAATTAGCTGAGATCTGTCTATTGTCTATGGAAATATATTAAATTCACTCCTAAACATTCATTAAATGAATAGGTACCAAGCAGACCTATTGATTTCTAATATTACATAATAATACAACCACATGAGAATCTCTGTTTTTTTTAAGATTGACATTTGAATTGAACACCAGCAGCTCATTCCTAAAACCTCATCTCCCTCAGTCTTTTTGGCCTGATTCCCAGTTATAGGTTTAAGGATTAAGTTTAACATTTGAACATGATCAAAACAGAGGAGGAAAACTTCAGGCACTCTGTGGACTTAGCTGATATTTCATTATCACTGATCAATACTGCCTGCCATTTATGGAGTTTATTTTCGCCTCTTTGAAATGTCAGGTGTTTTTATTTATGGTGCTCTCTATCCATCTTAACAGTGATAGGTGGCATACATCTTGTCCATTTAACTCGCTTGTTTAAAAGGCCATTTCTTCAATATATACCATATATTTTGGAGTATAAGGTGCACCGGAGTATAAGACTCACCAAGATTTTGAAGAGGCAAATTAAAAAAAAAAGTTTTTGCACTCTGCAGACCTCCCCAAAACGGCTCATTTTTCTTTAAAAAAAAAAGGGCATGCATAGCCTTTAGGAGGCTTGTAGAGTGCTCCTGGGTGGTGGTGGTGGGCAAAAAGAAACACAAAACACCCCGTTTTTCACAAAAATGGGCACATTTTTGTTTAAAAGGGGCATGAATAGCCTTTAGGAGGCTTATAGAGTGCTCCTGGGGGCTGTGGGGAAGGGAAATTGAGCAAAAATGGGCCATTTTTCACTATATATATAATGAATAATACGAGATAGATAGATATATAAAATACAAAATGATAAAAACCAAACCCTGAAGACATGGAGAAAGCCAGATTGACTAAATACCTGTAGAGTTGTACAGTTTAACACCTGCAGCAAAAAAGGTTGTAAAATTGGATGCAACTCATTTAACAACCACATGATGGAAATTCTGATCTAAATTGTGGTGGCATGTCAAAAATTGTCTGTATTTTGTTAGCAAAATGAGATCCATTTTGGGATACACTTTTGTCTGTAGGCACTGAAATCACTGTGTGTGTGTGTGTGTGTGTGTGTGTGTGTGTGTGTGCATGCACATGCGCATGTGCGTGCATGAAACAGAGAGAGGGAGGCAAAAGGCTTTTTGGCATACATTGTGTGGATTTTTGTCTCCCTGTGCATATATGTGCAAAAAGGTGGAATTTTGAATCATGGACCATGGTGGGTTTTTTGACCATCTGTCTAACTTGACATCCTTGCCTGAATTCCAACAACTGGCCACCCTTCTATCCAATTGAATAACTTTAAACAATGCTTACTGTCTAACCCTAAGTCTGAGTAGTAACCAGAGAATTGCTCTGTCGCTCAGCATCAACAGAATTTTCTGTTCTTGTTTCCTCAGTATGGAGGCTTGAAACAGAATGCAAGTAAAACACACGAATATATACAGATTTAATTAATTTTTGTTATGTGTTCATTATGATAAATGGGCCTTTTAAACACTTACTTTGTATTATTTTCAAGCCTACTATGCACAGCTCTTTCCCACAGTCATTAAAAAATAGAAACCTTTTTTCAACTGTGAATGTAAATAACAATTTACTACATCCTTCAAAACTGCAGTCTTATAAAACCAGATACTGCAGTAAATAAGCTCTTTACATAAGCATTCTCTTCAACAAAGAGGAGTTGCTAACTAAGAGGGAAAAAAACGGTGGTGGAATAGTCAGCATTTGGGAGAAATTTGTGTGATGGAATAACTTAATGGAGTAGAAAACCCAGAGATGGAAGTGATGATGCAAGAGGTCAGGAAACCTGATGAACTTCAGGAAGTGACCTCCAGCCACACAGCCTCAGGCAGACTTCAATCGTCTTCTGATCATAACTGCTAAAATTGGATAGTCTGCCAAATTTATGGGAAACAGATGAAAATGGCAGGATAGCCCCAGAAAGAGGAGCCCATGAAAAAGATTAAAATGAAACTTTTTGTCACAAAAATGTGATCAGGTAAGCCCATAAAACTAGGAGAAGATGACACAAAGTAATCTAGATAGAAGATTAGTTTCTTAGTCCAGTAGATGACTTTCACTCACTCCTGGTCTCTACTATAGAAAGTTAGCACCCACCCCTCTGCTAGAATGAAATATTTTGAGGAATATTAAAAAAGGCAGGATAAAATATTTCCCCTAAAAGAGAAATAAAAACCTTAAGGGAGACAGAAACTCAGTCCCAGCTTTCTTCCCTCAGCAGATATTTGGTGCCCATTAAGAAAGACTGCATTGTCCTATCTATAAGACAAAAGACCTTCAGTTCCAGGGCGATGAGATTAAGACACCACCTCCAGGACATAATAGAATTATCTAGCAGAAGACACAGAGCCCACTGCGTTGTAATCTCCTAAGGATATTGAATCACCCAGCAACTTCAACCAAAAATTATTTCATACAAATATGACCCCACATGGTGCCATGGGAGTCTGACAACAGCCAATAGAATAGATGTTCTTGTATAGGAACAGGAAGTTCAAGTGCAAAGCAGAAGAGAAGATATAAATACCCCCCACTCTCAAATCCATGTAGTCAGCTGCACCATGTGCTTGGTGGTTCTGCTTCATCAATAAATTGGCCCTCTTTCCAATCAGCCTCCATCCTCCATTGTGTCTTCAGTGTCTTTTCTCACAGCTTGGAGCTGAAACAGATTTATTTCTTGCAACACTACATTTACCTTGTTCTTCCCAACTTCCAAGTTATGATCCTTCTTGCATCTTGTGATGACTTTCAGCTGCCCAGTTGATAGCAGGTGACTTGGATATGTTGGAAAACTGATGTGATGCATGAAAACAATGAATGTTCCTACCTCCTCCATTCGGAATAACAACAGCTCATTTTGGCTCAGGCAAGCAAGTAGAGATAAGGACTGTTTTATCTTAATCTAAACCAAGTGAGCCACATTATTGTTTATCATGATAGGCAAGCTCAAGCATCATAGTTCACAAATAAAATGATGGGGTTTGGCAGCATTAGATAACATCTAGTCTTCAAACATCTGATTTGCAATTTCTGAAGATCCTTCCACTCATGTTGGACAATATGATTTCCTCTTAATCTTCCCAACCTCTGATGGCAGAGTAATTTTGTTCTTAATTGATTCTTGTGATGGAATGAAGAGGTGGCTCTCCAGGAGGGAGGGAATGCATTTCAGTGTCAGGGTTCCAAATAGCATCCAAAATTAAATCAGAGTCCAAGGCAAAGCATTCCTCAAAGTTCCAATTTATTAAGAGAGCCATGTTGGCACATCAGGGAAAACCCGAATCTGAAAGCTTCCCAGTTTTCCCCACCCAGTTGAAAGTTCAAGATCTTGCCTCCACACCCACAAGCCCATCACATGGTCCAATCTTCCACTGCCATCCAATTCCGGTCAGGTTCAGAGGTGCAAAGACAAAGGATGATCTTGGCTTTCTAGAAATAATTTTGTTATGGCTACATATCATCTAACTCCATACAATCCCCTCTCCCATTTCCCCACAATAGAAAATGCATAGTAGAATAATGGGAAGTGTGGCAGGCCAAAGATCCAAAAGAAAAGATGGCTGCAGGCCTGCAGCCTGACATTCGGAGGAGTAATAGGCAACTCAGCCCAGGTATTATGTGTGAGAGAAAGAAGGGGAAGGCAGCACCTCCATAATAGTTTGCAGAGTATGTTGTAGATTCAGATAGTAAAGCACTCATCCTGGAAAGACTGGCATCAGGTCCAATGACCCATGATGATTTTTCCAAGCTGAGTATTGCTTCATTCCCGTAAACAATATATTGCTGCAAAAGGCAGGTTGATATATAGGTAATCCTTGACTTCCAAACATAATGAAAGCTGCCTATTATGGACATAAGTTGTGATTGCCATAAAGCAGGTATTCACATGACCAGGCTTGATTTCATGACTTTTTAAAGTGAACTCTGCATTTGTAAAACAAACCTATTGTTCACTGTGAAGGGTTTTTGCCAAAAACCAGAAGTAAACCCCAGTTTTCAGGAAAACATCATAAATCGTGGTTATGTCACAGCAGGACACTGCAAACAACCATAAATATGAGCCAGTTGCTGAGTATCCAAAATGCAGTCATATGAATCATATGTCATATGAGAGTGAGTTTTGGAACCAGGTCATAAATACCTTCTGGGTAGTCTGCCATAACTTTAAATGGTCCCTAAGCAACTGGTCCTAAGTTAAGAACTTTGACCCTTCTTTCAAACCAGTGATCCCTGTGCAGATCTGTACATTGGGGAAACAAAGCAACAACTTCATAAACACTTGGTGCAACATAGGAGAACAAACTCATCAGGACTACGTAGATTCAGAAGTCCATCTGCATTTAAAAGATAAAGGCCATTCTTTTGAAGACCCCAAAAGAGACATTTTGGACAAAGAGGACCACGTTTCAAAGAGGGGTCAAAGAGCCCATCTATGTCAAAATTGAATAGCCTTCTCTCAACAGAGGGGAGGGATATGACACCATCTATACTCCAATCCACAACACGGTCCTTTCGACAGTTCCAAAAAGGCTCCACACCCATTTCCACCACTCAGGTGACCCTGAGAACACAGGTAAACTTCCAGGTGATGATTCGCTAAAATAATACAAATGACTAGCTGTCTCTAGGATTATAAATCTTTCTACTCCTCACCATCCAGTCAGAGCTGAAAAAGCTTCTTGGATGAGAAGTGAAAAAACAAAAACAAAAACCGGAAAGTCCAATTGCTTCTTGAAAAAGCTCCTTTGGGACAACCATGACCTGGGTGACTGAAAATCTCCATAGACACCGAGACAGGCTGAATTGACAGGATTAAGGATTAAGTCAGTAAACACAAAACCACACAGAATTTACATTTCCCGCTGCTAAGTCCTCGACTTGCGACCGGTCCTAAGTCCTCGACTTGCGACCAGTCCTAAGTCCTCAACTTACGACCAGCCGCAAGTCCTCAATTTACGAATGACAGCCGGCAATGGCTCAGGTGTGCCTGATTGGCTAAGGTGCGGCTGGCTAAGCGTGGGCTGTCATTCGTGTTCCTATTGGTCGCCCTGCTTGACAGCTCCGATATAAATAGCTGTCAAGCAGGCCGAGGTGCTGAATTAGTTCTGGTTGCTGTTTTGTCTCGTTGTGTTCTAATCAAGCTGTTCAACTTACCTCAGCCATCTCACGTCTCCTCAATCAGTCCAGAATTCAATGCTGGTGATGAGGATGGGATGCTGAGCGTTCCACAGTGAACAGCTGTGAGAGAAGGAAAAATCGTTGATTCCTCTAACGCAAAATATTTTTTTTACCTCAGCGCAACCGCTTCCATGGCTTCGCTGCCTCCATTCGCGTCTTTCGGTACAGCCAATGAATCGTGGCCCGTTTTTTTAGAATGTCTCGAGGGCTTCCTCATCGCGAATAGTTTTCACCAACTGCCTTCAGAACGAAAATGCAGTATTTTCCTCAGCTTGTGCGGGTCCAACATGTTTAACACAGCCAGGTCTCTCGCTTCGCCTTTGGCCATGTACGAGTTGAACTGGGACACTCTCATTACCAAATTAAAAAAATCATTATGCACCGACCCCTTCTCAAATAGCCCTCCGCTATGTTTTCCGCCAGTGCGTTCAAAAAGAATTTGAGACTGTAAGCCAGTTCTTGCAGTCTCTCCGAACGGCGGCTATTCAATGCAAATTCATCGATCTCGATGACTCACTGGTCAAGCAGTTTGTCTGTGGGGTCTGTGATGTCCGCCTCAAGTGGAAATTGCTAGCCTGAGCAGACATAACTCTTCAGCAAGCAGTGGGCAAAGCCAGAGCCGCTGAGCTCTCTGAGAAATCCACGGCGGAGATACAGTGGTGCCAACAACTGATCACACCGCCTCAAAGAACCTGCTTCATAGACAAACTGATTCCCCTTGACGATATGGAGGAGGATCAGGTTGACTGCCTCTGGGCTCAACCTGGAAGACGGCCTCCGTTGGCTACAAACCGCCCTGCAACTACCTGTTTGGGGTTGTGGCAGCAATCGAACCCGCACTGCCTGCCCATTCAAACATGCCACCTACGGCCGCTGTGCTAAAAAAGGCCACCTCGCTCATGTCTGCCGCGCTACCTTGCCACTAGCGCCTCAAGCCAAAGTCCGCCGGGTGGCCAGCTGCCCACAACACCTGCAGCAGACCCAGAGGGACAATTGCTATGCAATCTCAAAAAACCCGCAAGACGTCTCCACTGCCTTGGTCAGCAAGGCTTCGGCTGATGCCAAGAAGATCATGATCTCCCTGCTTGTGGAAGGCTCATGTTGCATCATGGAGGCGGATTTGGGCTCTTCCCATGCCCTCCTGTCCTGGAGCGCTATCTCCAAGATGTGCCCTACCATATCCTGCAACCAGCTGAAGCCTCCTGATACAATGTTGAAAGACTACCAGGGGACTCAAATTCCTACTGTGTGCAGTTATGATGTTTGGGTGGACTACAGGAAGTTCCATGGAAAACTTCCCATTCTGGTAGTGGGAAAGCCCTGCCAGCTCTATTGGGGCTGGACTGGTTCCCTTCCCTAGGTCTTTCCCTGATGGGAGTCCATCAGACCTCTTCTGTTTCACCTACCGTAGAAGACATCATTTCTGAGTTCACTGACATATTTGACAGCACCTTAGGTGAATACAAGGGTTCCCCCATTTCTCTCAGTTTAGACCCCCAGGTTGCTCCTATTAGGCTTAAGGCTCGCAGGGTGCCATTTGCTTTGAGGCCGAAGGTTGATGCCGAACTTGATAAGTTGTTAGCGCAGGGAGTCCTGGATCCCATCCACCACTCCAAATGGGAGACCCCCATACTGGTCCCTTTTAAGGCCGACGGGTCTATCAGGATCTTGCCCACTATAAGTCGACCATCAACCTTGGCCTCCAGGTAAATCTGTATCCAGTTCCGGTACTGCAGCACCTGCTCCACTCTTTGGGGCAGGGTTGCATATTTGCCAAGCTGGATATGGTGCAGACCTGTTAACAGCTCCTGGTGGATGATGAGGTTGCCGCTGCCCAGACCATCGTCACCCACCGTGGGGCTTTCCGTTGCTGGTGCTTATAATTTGGCATTGCTGTGGCCCCGGGGATCGTCCAGAGCCTCATGGAGCGCTTGCTCCATGGGCTCCCCTGTTTGGTTCCCTACTTGGATGACATCCTGATCACTGCCCGCAATTGATCAGGACTCATCGAAGTCCTGCAGAAGGTCCTCCAACGTTTCAGGGGCGCGGGCTTAAAATTGAAGTGCAGCAAATGTTCCTTTGCTGTGCCTAGGGTGGAATTCCTGGGTTTCCTTGTGGATGTACAGGGTATCCACCCCACCCCCTCTAAAGTAGCTGCCATTAGGAACACTCCCCCTTGATCTCTAAGGTGGAGCTGCAGGCATTCCTGGGGCTTTTAAATTTCCACACACCATTTCTTCTGCACAAGGCATCACTAGTCGAGCTGCTGCATTGGTTGCTTGACCGATCCACAGCCTGGCACTGGGGCAGCCACAAAGCACATGCATTTGCAGCTGTCAAAGCCATGCTTTCGTCAGCGGCCATCTTAGTCCAATATAGTGACAAGTTGCCTCTGACATTGGCATGTGATGCCTCCCCCTTTGGTGTCAGGGCCATTCTGAGCTATGTGCTCCCCAATGGCTCAGAAGCCCCCATAGCTTTTTACTCCCAGACACTTTCCTCCACGGAACGGAACTACAGCCAGATTGACAAGGAGAGTCTGGCTGCTGTGTCTGGGATTTAAAAATTCCATGATTATCTATATGGATAGCATTTTAGTCTCTACACCAACCACAAGCTGCTCCTTGGGCTTCTCGCCAGTGACCGTCCTACCCCTCCCATCCTATCACCTAGGATGACCTGCTGGACGGAGTTCTTCGTGGTGTACTCATACATGCTGCGGTACCATCCGGGCAAGGAGCTGGGACATGCCAATGCCCTCAGCCACTGCTCTCTGCCTGACTCTGACCCTAGCCCTGTTCTGTTTCTTTCTTTACTGTCCATTGCTTCTTTAGACCTCCCGCTCACCTCCTCTGATGTAGCGGCCCACTCCATGACAGACCCCACTCTGTCCCAGGTGTTCACTTACATACAGAGAGGGTGGCCATTGGGCCGGCTACCCAATGTTTTCAGCCCTTTCAAGTCCCACCAGCTGGAGCTTTCCCTCCACAGCGGGTACTTGCTGTGGGGTGACAGAGTAATCATTCCTCCCTCCCTCCGCCACCAAGTACTCGACTGACTCCACCAGGATCATCCAGGCATAGCTCGCATAAAAGCCTTAGCTCGTAGCTATGTCTGGTGGCCCGAGTTGGACAAGGACATTGCTACTTGGGTGGCCCGCTGCTCCTCCTGTCAGGAGTCCCACCCCGCACCACCTGCAGCCCCTATTAGGAATTGGGAACTGCCTAGGGGCCCCTGGTCTAGGCTCCATTTGGATTTTGCAGGTCCTTTCCATGGTCAGACTTTTCTGGTGGTCATGGACTCTTACTCGCGTTGGGTGGAGCTCATGCTCATGACGTCTACCACTGTGGAGCTTGCAGCATCTGTTTGCTACCCATGGGTTACTGGACACTAACGTGACCAACAACGGGCCACAATTCACCTCCACAACCTTCAAGGAATTCCTGACCAGGCTCGGGATCCACCATGCCCCAACTGCCCCTTACCACCCTGCATATAATGGTCACGCAGAACGTGCAGTCCGCTCGGCCAAGGAGGCATTGGACAGAATGGACCAGGGAGATTGGCCAGACAAAATTGCGGCTTACCTTCTCGGTCAGCACTCCACCCCTTGCCCCCTGTCCCACAAGAGCCCCGCAGAGCTGCTGATGGGCCACAGTCTGCGAACCACCCTAGACAGGCTGCATCCCCATTACAACATTCAACAGCCTAGCAACCTGGGGGCTTCTCCCCCTGTTTTGGGGAGGTGGATCTGGTCTACGCCAGGAATTTCTTGGGGGGTCAGAAGTGGGTGCCTTCCACTATCACAGCAGTAGCCAGCCCCTGTTTTTACAGGGTCAGACTCCCAGATGGAAGCAAGTGGAGGCACCATGTGGGTCAACTGAGGCGCCACCTTCCGCCTGAGGCCTTCCCTCAATCAGGCCTCTCCTACCCGGATGCCGTGGCTAAGCAGCCTGACCATGAAGCTTCTCAGTCTGACATTTCTCCATTCCACCAAGTTCCATTTGAGGCCTTTTCCCAGTCAGGCCTCTCCTACCCGGCCTCCACCTACTGGCAGCCTGTCCAGGTTCCATCTCTGGCTGACACATCACTATTCCACAAGAATCCAATTGAGGCCTTCACCCAACCAGGCCTTTGCTGCCCGGCCACCACCTACTGGCAGCCTATACCTGCTCCGCCTCCAGTCGTCAGGTCACCGTTGTTCCGCTTACCTGGACCGTTGGTTCTGCCTCCAAGGGTAGGCCCAGCTGATATCACCTGGAGCTCCACTGCCATTGGGGAGGAGCTAACATAGGGACCTCTTGCCTCATCGACTGTTTCTCTGCAAATGAGATGTTCTGGGCGGGTCTGGTGCTGGCCCGCCTATTTGAGTGATTATGCATGTGCCACTGTTGCTCATGCGTCCTCACTGGGGGGAAGAAGTGCTAAGTCCTTGACTTGCAACTGGTCCTAAGTCCTCGACTTATGACCAGCTGCAAGTCCTCGACTTATGAATGACAGCCAGCAATGGCTCAACTGCACCTGATTGGCTAAGGTGTGGCTGGCTAAGCGCGGGCTGTCAGTCGTGTTCCTATTGGTCACCCTGCTTGACAGCTCTGATATAAATAGCTGTCAAGCAGTGCGAGGTGCTGAATTAGTTCTGGTTGCTGTTTTGTCTCATTGTGTTCTAATAAAGCTGTTCAACTTACCTCAGCCATCTCACGTCTCCTCAATCAGTCCAGAATTCAAACCTGCTTTTCCCCAAGGCTCACCTTGGTCCTGACCACCACCCAGGAAATCAAATGGGGACAATTAGAATACAGAATCTAATCAAATAACCCCACCAGGCATCTCAATCTGAAAAAGTCCAAAAGGGTATAAAAATCACTCTACCCTCCATGCCAGGCTGTCAGCTGTCCCAGAACCTATGCCGAGTCACTTCACTTCTGATTTCTAAATAAATGGAGACCTACTTTCCCGCAACCTGCCTCTAAATTCATTGGCTCATGTGTCTTTCTCCCAGCTTGGAATTGGACCAGATTTTACCTCCAACACTTAGAAACTCTGTCCTTCTATATACATGGATAGCTGAGCTTTTCACATATTCCTTTCTCCAGCCATACAGTCTGTTTTATAACAATGGCAGTAAAGAGATTGTCAGACCTGGAAGTCATCTTTTACATTGGGCCTTCAGGCAAGCCATATTTTCTGCTGTGGGAGAACGGGAGGTGAGATTATATGGAATATAGGTGATGTATAGTCTAAATAACATTCCTTTCTCTGGGAGTCAAGGACACCTTGTCCTGCGGCTGCCATGGTATGACTGGGAGCAAGGGTGGGTTGCTGCCGACATTACTGCTGGTTTGCTTCGCGCATGCTTCGCTTCATGTGTGCTTCGCTTCATGCATGCATGCGCAGAACAATATAAAATGACTAAAATCCATGCTGGCGATGGCATGGGAGAATGGGGAACCAGCTCGGGGGCGTGAGCTGCCTGCCGTCCCTACCGGTTCGGCAACCCAGACCCAATTTTCACTACTGATTTGCCTGAACCGGTTAGGGTTAGGGTTAGGGTTAGGGTTAGGGTTAGGGTTAGGGTTAGGGTTAGGGTTAGGGTAGCAACTCACCTCTGACTGGGAGGCATCTCCACTTTTGGATGATGCCTGATTGGATCATGTGATGGGCAGGGACTTAAATTTTCATTTGGGTGTGGAAAACTGGAAAATTTCAGATGTGGGTTTTCCCAGAAGCACCAATATGACATCTCTAATAAAATGGAACTTTGAGGAAACTTAAGCCTTGGAGTCTTCTTTTGTTGGGAGGGTGTTATGTGGAACCCTGACATTAACCCAAATTCCCTTTAACTCTACCAGCTCCCCTGAACTCTGGGGTGCTGTCTGGGAGCACCAAGCATTGGCACAAATCTGGGTGGCACAAAGACTCAGGGAAGCTGGAGAATGACAAGAAATCCATGGCAGGAGCTGCAGGAGATGGTTCAGAGATTCATGTTGAGACCATCTACTAGTCTTCCAAAATCCATACTTAAAAAGGAAAAAAAATAGGAGGAACCAACGTTGCGACGATACGGAAGTGCTGTCTCAATGCTCTGAGACCACTGCCGATACTTTTGCTGCTGGGTGGTCCTATCAGACTTAAACCATCCCATAGAGACGGTGAACAGGAAGAATATGTCTTGCTGATCTCAGGGACACCGCAAAGTACCTGATAGATCCAAGATAAGTTCTTCAAGCCAGCGACAAAAAGTCCAGTCCCAGACTGATGAAGTTGCAATGGCTCTGGAACGGAAGGGAAGTGGAAAGAGAAAGTGTGTTCATCTGGTGAGGAAACTTTATTGTTTTGGAAAAGACTGCCCATTTTTTAAAAAGTTAAATTAAATCCAAAAGCAGAAGAAAATAAGTGGCGAAATTAACCTATATTGGATTGCTTTGGATAGCGTGTTTAATTTTAGTTTGTGGATTGAAGTGCTCACAACTTTTTTTTTAAAGAGAACGGATCAGTTTTTCTTCTATTTTTTTAATTTTAATTTTTTAATCTATGGATTAAAGTCTTCTTTATTTCAACAAGGACTTTTATTACTTGCTATTAATTCTATTTGAGAACTTTGTTTCTTTTAAGTTTGAAATAACATTAGAGAGTGGGAAGCAATACTGCCACTTGGAGGTTGGAGGCTTGAGTTTTTGAAACAATGCACTTTCCCTTTTCCTTTTGATCTCACTGGCAACTTGTTTATAGAAAGTGATAAGAAGCAAGGGCATGAATTATGTTTGCAGGTGCACTTTGAGAGTCTTACTGACAGTGGGAGAGAAAAAGAAACAGAACCTTCTTTTTTGAAGATTATAAATGAACTTGTGTTTAAGCTAATTTAATATAAGAAGCTTTGAAAGCCAGAGTGGCAGTATCTACTAGCTTGTCAAAATGGCACAATATTCAAAAGAAACAATAACTTTAAAAAACATCTTGGCTGGAATTCAAAATGTATTAGAAATAACAGAGAGAATTGAGAAGAAGATGGAAAAAATAGAGTTTATAACAGCAAAAAATGATGGGATCAGAGTCCCAAAAATTGAAGGGGAAAATGATTATAAAGACAAGACAACTGATTACTTTACCAGTGGAGTGAACATGGTTGAAAGTGGGAAAAGGGGAGTATGTAAAAGGGAATTAGATCGACAGGAACTATACTCCAGATTTCAAGGCATGGAAGAAGAAAAAAGAGGAAAAACAATGGATTTAAGGAGAGATAACTTCTTAGAAGCAAGATTGACAACCAAAGATAACCTGATTAAAATAGCAGATGGAGGGCATCGATATTACTTAAGTGATGCTACAAGCAACAAGCTGTGGAGAGAAGTCCACATATTTTTTTATCAAGGAAATAAATAGAAGATCAATTCCACAAATGACAAAAGAAATAAGACTGTATTATTACTGGAAGGATACAGTCTGATATATGAAAGTTGATAATAAAAAATTAGTTAATTTTAGTAATTAGTGATTAGTAATTCAGTAATCTTTAGAGTGATATGTTAAATAAATAAGTGATAATGATAACAAGGAACACACATGTGTTGGTTTGAAGAGAGGAAACCTGATATAATTATCGAATGAATATCTATTAATAAATAACAATTATTATAATAATAATAATGAAATGACAGGGGATATACTTAACTATATATATGTGTGTGTGTGTGTGTGTGTGTGTGTATGTATGTATGTATGTATGTATGTATGTATGTACGTACGTACTAGCTCAATAAAAGTTATTGGGATACAAATAGTAAACAGCAATTGGAAAAGAGGATTAGAACTTTTGTTATCAATCATAATTAATTCTTACTTAGAACATGTTATAAAGGTGTAATGTTATTGGATGATATTAGAAATAACTAATGAAATGTCATTATGTGGTTGTGTTTTTTTCAATTTTGGATTATTGTATGCAAAAGGGCATTAAAACAATTATAGTCAAATGAGAATTATGGGATGTTGATAGTCAGATATATAAAGATTTTTGATTTAAAATATACAATGTGATATGACTGTGGAAGAGATGCATGAAAGTTATTTGTAACCAATTGACACACTTCTACAATATGTAACGAAAGATAATTTTTTTTGTATGTGTTGTGTTTGTCTGTTTAACCAAAAATAAAAAACCTTTAAAAAAAAGCAAAAAAAGACCAAATTGGTTTAATAATGGCCCCACTATTTATGCTTCTAGACCACTGAGATTATGGCTTGGTCAACATCCTTGTATGTTGCTTATGCATGTAACATCAGTAGGATAACAAAGGAATTGCACTGCTCTTTGGAAATGCATCATATGTATTGATTGCAAATCCAAGCAAGCTTGTGCTTCCCTGCAGAAAGGCCTCTTTCAAAAACCCATCCCACTCCCTGCAAAACATCTTATGATATTAATCATGCCATTCCACCGATTGAAAATAAGAAATATGCCACTTTTCTTGAGAAAATTAAATTTTTGACATTTGAAATAATATATTTACCGAAGACGTTGGAGAAAAGCTGTCACTGGAGCTATTTTTCTGTACGTTAAAAGGCATGCTTTAGTGTAAAAAATTGGTTTTGTCTCCAGTGCCACAAAGCGTGGCCAACATTGATTCTATTTAACATTTTATCAGCTGAACTGGAGAAGAGATATTAGTTCTTTGACTACCAGCCAAAGGTCGTGTAGCTAATGCTGACCTCTGTCAAATGTTACACATTGTACAGGAAGGATTGACAATTATTGTTCGACTTTATTTTGCCAGACACCAGGGGTCATAGCAATGGAATTGTTATATTGTACCATAGCAATCATTCAAAGCTTGTTTGCCTGTACTGTACGCAAAGCTGCTAAGGTCAAATGCAGTGGCTGTGTAAATTTGGGCTGAAAATGGTAAGGATTTGCCAGCCAATTGGTTCTGATGGGATGGATTTTTAGCAGGATCCCTCCCTCCCTCCTTCCCGAGAGCTTACATTTCAAGTATCCTTTTTTAAGGATATAATATTTTCTCAGTCACACCCATTTTCAATTACTCTAAACCAAAAATACCAGGTGAGCATGGTCTAAGGCAGTGTTTCTCAAACTTGGTAACCCATTCAACTCTCAGAATTCAGGAATTCTGAGAGTTAAAGTCCACAATTCTGAAACTTGCAAGTTTAAAAAATACTGGACTAAATTTTCCAGACCTGTATTGTTATTGGTAGGGACGTGGTGGCTCAGTGGTTAAGATGCTGAGCTTGTCAATCAGAAAGGTTGCAGTTCAGCAGTTCAAATCCCTAGCAGTGAGGTCCCATTGCTTATCTCAGCTTCTGCCAACCTAGCAGTTCGAAAGCATGTAAAAAATGCAAGCAGAAAAATAGAAACCATCTTTGGTGGGAAGGTAACAGCGTTCCGTGCACCTTCGGTGTTTAGTCATGCTGGCCACATGACCATGGAGACATCTTTGGACAGTGCTGGCTCTTTGGTTTTGAAATGGAGATGAGAACCACCCCCTAGATTGGGAACAACTAGTACATATGTGCGAGGGGAACCAGTACCTTTACCTTATTGTTATTGGTAGTGTGGAATTATAATTTACTGACTGCAAAAACTGTGGAATACTTCTAAAAAAGAAAACAAAATAAACACTGGCATAGATTTGCAAAGTGTCTCCATACCAAGGATAAGAAGAAGAATAAATTAAACTTGTATGCTTAATGACTCCCGGCAGCTCACAACAATTAAAAAACAAATTAAAATCAATTTTAAAAAATATAGTAAGCTTGATGAAACAAGAGATCTTTCCCTCTATCTCTTTTCTCACCAAAGTTTTCACAGCTCTTATAGAAATAGCAGAATGCAGATATAGGTATATATGATAGGTACATGTGCACCTCACAAAAGGAAATGTGTATTTGATTTCTTTGTGGGAAAGAATATAGAATTACAGGTAGTTGTTGTCTTATGACTTATCACTTTGTGACTCTTTGAATTTATAATGGACTCTCCAGGGTTGGTTAGTTGGATTTGAAGGTTAACAATTGTTGTCCTGTCCCCCCTGCAGTCATATAATTACAGTACATTTTGGGTTTTTAGCAACCAGTCCATACTTAGTTATTTATTAAATTATTATGCTACCCAGAGATGTCTCTGGGTGGTTAGGACACATTTTAAAATAACAAAACAATAAACAACACTGTTTATTCATAATATTTATGAATAAATATTCATAATATTTATGAATAAATATTCATAATATTTATGAATAAATATTCATAATATTTATGAATAAATATTCATAATATTTATGAACAAATATTCATAATATTTATGAACAAATATTCATAATATTTATGAATAAATATTCATAATAAATACTTTTAAAAGATAGTGATGAGGGGAATATGAAACATACAGGGGAAAGTGCAGCCTTTCCTAATCCAATAGCCAATTCCACAATGATGCACTTTCTGACAAGCAAAGTCAATGAGGAAGTCAGATTCACTTAACGTCCATGTTACTAACCTAACAACTGCAGTGATTCACTTAACAACTGTGGCAAGAAAAATGGGGCAAAACTTACTTAACAAATGTGTGGCTTAACTACAGAAATTTTTGTTTCAGTAGTGGTCATAATTCAGAACTACCTTTATATTTATATGTGGGACATCTATATACATGTCACAGAAATGCGTGTTAAACCTGTTGGAGGAACTTCTAGGACCGTGGTGTGAACCTATGGCACAAGTGCCAGAGGTGGCATGCAGAGCCGTATCTGTGGGCATGCGACCCATTGCCCTAGGTCAGCTCCAGTGTGCATGCGCGTGCTGACCAGCTGATATTCGGCCTTCAAAGGGCGTCCAGAGGGAGGCTGTTTTTGCCCTTTCCAAATTTCAGGAAAGCCTCTGGAGCATGGGAAGGGCAAAAACCAGCCTACTGGGTCTACCAGAAGTTTCCGGCTTCCGCAGGGCCTCAGGAGGGAGGGAGACCATTTTTTTGCCTACCTAGGCTCCAGGAAAGCCTCCGGCTTCAGTGAGGCCTGCTAGGCCCAAAACAGTGCAGAGGGTCATGCGCGCATGTGTGGGGGACAGCACAGGGGGGTGATGTGTGAGGGGGGGCATTAAATTATGGGTGTGCCAAAAAAAGGTTAGCTATCACTGTTCTAGGACATGGAGATTCTACTCGTTACTTGAACATGCAAAGAGCCACAAGTTATGAAGTAAAAATGAAAGGAAGCGGAATAGAAAGGAATTAAAATAGATAATAAAAGCATCTGCTAAGAACAATAGTCCCCAACTAACTGATAGAAGAAAGCTCTTCAGCGTATCACAAAGAGCCCCTGTGCTATTTTTGAAGCAGCTTAATTACTACTTAGGGAGGGGGAGCACCCCCTAAAGAAAACCATCTCCCTTTTGTAATGCAATGTGTTTTCTTCTGTGCCCATGTTCAAAATAACAGGCTGCTCTGAGATAAATGCATTTTAATTAATGCTAATTTTACTCCGTGTCAGAGTGAGATCATAAAGAGAGCTTTCTTATTTTAAACCCACATCATTTAGAATACATACCATGATAGTTTATCAATAAGACTCACCAAATACAAGATGAAATGCAGTAGCGCTAAGCTGTAAACACTGACCAGCAAATTAAAGTTATAACGTATGTAACAAGCTATACAACCAGCCAAGATTACTGAACCGTGCATGTCCTTGTAGCTAAGCTGTCAGTAAATATTATATCAGACACACATATTTAAGCTAGTGCAATTAAACCTTTAAAAAAAACACTTAATCAACACACTGTTACCACGGGATGAAAAACAAAAACTAACAGCAATTATCTCTTTAAGATACATAGTAGAAGAATGAGAAGAATCCCAAGTAAAAGTGGCGTCAGAAAATCAGATGACTTCATGGCTCACCACTCAACTGAGAAAGAAAACAACCAGCTTTGGTAATTAAAATTGCATTGATTCAAGATGTTCTGAAAGCTGAATGTCAGAATGTTGACTTTACTTTTACGCAACAGCATCATGATATATGGAGTACAGACATCAGTGGTGGGTTTCACATTTTGTTACCACCAGTTCGCTGCCTGTGCGCCCTCCCGCTCCGCATGTGAGTGCCTGGCATGTGCTTTGCTTGCATGTGCACCTCTTGTGCTGTGCATGTGCCCGGCCTCAAAAAACATGCGTAAATAAGAAGGCATAGAGCCAGGGTGGGCCCACCTGCGATTTCCGCTTCTGGTTCAGGCAAACGTGGTACGAACCAGCTGAATACCATCTCTGACAGACATAATACCTTCTGGAATATGTTGTGGCATAGCGATTCTTGCACCATATCATTTCTGTGGGATATAATCTGGGTCGGTCACTGGGACCAGAGGTTTAGTGTTCTGACCTTTTGGGAACTTCTCTCACCAGAATGTGTGACGTGAGGTATTTATGTGGCACCTGGTGGTATGGCTTTTTATTTGTTGATTGGGGCTGGTTATTAAGTTGTTATCATCAAAACCATAAAAAACTGAAGGTTAGAATATTTTAGACATGTGATGTGACACCCGGAAAAACACGGCATGCTTCACTTAATCCTCCAAGGAAAGATTGAAGGCAAACAAGGTCCAGGCAGAAGAAGAACATCGTGGCTTCAAAATCTAAGAGACTGATTTGGACAAAACTGAACAGCACTTTTTCATGTGCCTGTTGATAAAAATAACATCTCCAATGTCCAATGACAGATATGGCACAAGAAGAAGAAGAATTAAGTCACTGGCCATTGTTTCCTTGTACTGTCAAGTCCTTAGCTCCTAAGTACTTGGTAATCAATCAGCAATCCAGCTGGCTGATAAGGAGGGCCATTTCCCAGGGTATCTTTGTACCTACTCGGCCAACAATCTTAGCAGCTACAAAATTGAATGTACATTCTTATTTACTGCAATATCATTTCTGTCTGCAGGTGGGGTCCTGACTCATTTCGAAGCTTGATTTCATTCAAATCTTCCTGCAATGCCAAGGCAAAATAATTTTAGTTCAGCTTTCTTTCTGAAGAGGTATTTTCTAAAGGTCTTTGTTAAAAGAGCAGGATAAATCAATTGTATTTGTTTTCCATTTGTATGTCAATAAGAAAGAAATTTTAAAAAGAGACAGAAAAGAAAGCAAATATAGAAAGAAGCAGCTTCCAATCTTTTCAGCAGTTATAAATCCATTTGTATTTTATCCTCTCTGTCTAAGATTACATCATGGTCCCTTATTTGTATATTATACCTCTTGGCAGCTGCTAAAAAAGCCAACACAGTTCTAGGCTGAATAAACAGAGGGATAGAATCAAGATCACATGAAGTGTTAATACCACTTTATAATGCCTTGGTAAGGCCACACTTGGAATACTGCATTCAGTTTTGGTCACCACGATGTAGAAAAGATGTGGAGATTCTAGAAAGAGTGCAGAGAAGAGCAACAAAGATGATTAGGGGACTGGAGACTAAAACATATGAAGAACGGTTGCAGGAACTGGGTATGTCTAGTTTAATGAAAAGAAGGACTAGAGGAGACATGATAGCAGTCTTCCAATATCTCAGGGGTTGCCACAAAGAAGAGGGAGTCAAACTATTCTCCAAGGCACCTGAGGGTAGAACAAGAAGCAATGGGTGGAAACTAATCAAGGAGAGAAGCAACTTAGAACTGAGGAGAAATTTCCTGACAGAACAATTAATCAACTTGTTTAATTAATCAATTAAACAACTTGCCTCCAGAAGGTGTGAATGCTCCAACAGTGAAAGTTTTTAAGAAGATGTTGATAACTATTTGTCTGAAGTGGTGTAGGGTTTCCTGCCTAAGCAGAGGGTTGGACTAGAAGACCTTCCAACTCTGTTATTCTATTCTATTCTATTCTATTCTATTCTATTCTATTCTATTCTATTCTATTCTATTCTATTCTATTCTATTCTATTCTATTTAAAATGATGACACCATCCATGGCCAAAATGCAGTCATAGATCCATGGCGGAGTTTGCAATATATTTTTCAAAATATGACCTGCCCTCTTTTTAATTAGTGTGAAATTAGCCTAGGCCCGGGATGGCGAACTTATGGCACGCGTGCCACAGGTGGCATGCAGAGCCATTTGTCAGGGCTTTTTAAAAGCCATTTTAGCCCTCCCCAGGCTCCAGAGGCTTTATAGGAGCCGGGGGAGAGCAAAAAGAGCCGCCTCCCCCCCCGGAGGCCTTCCGTAGGCTTCAGGAGCTTCCATGAAGCCTCCGGAGTGCAAAAAACTGGCCCTATGGGCAAACCGGAAGTTTGGGAATGGACTTCCAGTTTGCTCGTAGGGTCAGTTTAAGCCCTCCGGAGGCTTCAGGGACCTTCAGGAGGTTTTCCTGAAACCTCTGGAGGACTAAAAAGGACCCTATGAGCAAACAGGAAGTCACTTCTGGTTTGCTCGTAGGGTCGTTTTTAGTCCTCCGGAGGCTTCAGGGAAACCTCCTGAAGGTCCCTGAAGCCTCTGGAGGGCTTTGAAACTGACCTTACGGGCAAACCGGAAGTTCCTGGTTGCTCGTAGGGTCCTTTTTTGCCCTCTGGAGGCTTCAGGGAAGCCTCCTGAAGGTCCCTGAAGCCTCCAGAGGGCCTCTGGAGTTGGTGGGGGAAGCTGTTTTCTCCCTCTTCAGGCTCCTATAAAGCCTCTGGAACCTGGGGAGGGCGAAAAAAAGTGTACAAAAAATGGGGGGAGCGCCTCTCATGCATGCATGCACACTGGGGGGGGGAGGTTCGCGCGTTGCATTATGGGTGAGGCATGCCCACGCACGACCCCCCTGCGCTCCTCCCCTTATGGCACGCGAGCCATAAAAGGTTTGCCATCGCTGGCCTAGGCGATTCTGCGGATATATACTGTAATTATTGTATGGCTGCCTGATAGGCCTCAACACCTCTGATCTAAAGGAAGGCAAGTCGTGAAGACAGGTATTTGTCCTTCACTCCACCCAGTCTGCAGAATAAAAAAGTCGTATTGTTCTTTTGAAAATAATTATGACATTCTCCATGTGTTGAAATGTTTGCTATGTATTGGCTTTAGACTTGGAATACATAAAATTTCCAGAGTTTTTGGCAGAATAACAAAATGCTATGTTTGAAATTAAGAACATAGTAGTCTTTGGTTACAACCATTCATTTAGCAATTTAACAATCGATAATGACATTTTAAAAAGTGACTTATGACTGGTCTTCGCATTTACAACCATTGCAGCATTCTCAAGGTCACATGATCAAAATCCAGCTGCTTGACAACCTGCATGTATTTATGTCTGTTGCAGAGCCTGGGGTTATGTAATCACCATTTGCAACCTTCCCAACTGACTTCAGAGGAATAAAATCAATGGAGGATACCATATTTTTTTCAACATCCATATAATGCACTTAACAACTGCAGTAATTTGTTTAAAACCATGGCAAAAAAGATACTAAAATTGGGTGTGACTCGCTTAACAACAATCTTGTTTAACAACAGAAATCATGATTGTAATTGTAAGTCAAGGAGTACCTATATTTCCTTTACAGTAAGACAATTTTTTTGCCGTTACTCCTTTCTCCCCCCATTATTTATTTAATAGAATAGACGAAGGAATAAATAAAAGGACTGCTTCTTTACACATGCACACACAGGCACAGACACACACACACATGCACAGAGAGAAGTTTTAAATAACTGTTTCAATAAAGGATGACTGTTTTTCATTATAATTGTCCATACATATGAATGAATCAAATTTATTGCCGTCATTGACTAGTGATTTTGTCCATACATAATCTATGTCTATAAGCAATTCATTCACAAATGCAAGTAACATCAAGCTTTCAATCCACTGAGTAATTGGGGCCATAAATTTCCTTCCCCAGTTGAAGGAGTAGTCTCTTAGCAGTAAAACAGCATGGAGAAAACTGCAACATTGATGAACAAAATTAACTTTGGTAAGTTGTAGTTCAACCAAGGGCTGTGCTTAAAATCCAACCCAGGGACATTTCCTAGGTTTAGTTTGGTGGCATCTGTCTGATCCCATACTCAGTTCAAAAAGTTTTGCAAAGTTGAAGTTTATACTATGCCTAAAGATTTTACTTGGGGTGCGGTGGCTCAGTGGCTAAGATGCTGAGCTTGTCAATCAGAAAGGTCAGCAGTTGGGCAGTTCGAATCACTAACGCTGCGTAATGGAGTGAGCTCCTGTTACTTATCCCAGCTTCTGCCAACCTAGCAGTTCGAAAACATGTAAAAATGCAAGTAGAAAAATAGGGACTACCTTTGGTGGGAAGGTAACAGTCTTCCATGCACCTTCGGTGTTTAGTCATGCCAGCCATATGACCTTGAAGACATCTTCGGACAGTGTTGGCTATTCGGCTTTGAAATGGAGATGAGCATTGTCCCGTAGAGTCAGGAATGCCTAGCACATATGTGCAAGGGTAACCTTTACCTTTATCTTTTGTGTGTGAAGGCGCCTTGGGAGGGGGAAAATACCCCCCCCCGGTGGTGCAAGCTGAGTAGGCCACATCCCCATGGCCACACCTACCCAGAAACTGGGCAGAGAACTGGTTGCCAAAATTTTTCAATCCCACCCCTGTTCTAGTACCACTTCATACATAAAAGTCAACTGGGTGACTTTAGGTCAATCACTAGAAGATTGGAAGTTCGAATCCCATCTTAGTGTGATGACGCAGGGTGAGGCATGGAAGCAACACAGCCAAGAGAACAGTGCTAACCCCCCTTTATTGCTCCAACATTCCCCCAAACTTCCCCACATTTACTGCCAGTCCTGGAGCAAAGCTCTCACATGCTCTCACAAGCTCTCATATTCTGGCTGCATTTAGTCCAACAAGCAAAGTTAGCAATGCAGCAACCAAGGTAAGAAGTCCAGCGATGCAGGCAAACTGGGCAAGGCACACAAGACAAAAACACAGCAAAGTCCAGACATCGGTAACTGCATATGAGGCTCCACAGACTCAACACTTGTTCCTGACAAACGCCCCTCCCAACAGCATCTCCTTAAATCTCATTCCCCAGGTGAACCTTGGGAAGAGAGGTGGAGTGCCCCCCTCCTGAGTCATTGGGTTGTCCTATGCTGATCCTGCCCCCTCTCCAGGGGTGGGCTGCTGGGGATTCACAGGGGTTCGTGAGAACCTCTAGCTAAAATTCCGTGTAGTTTGGAGAACCCCCAAATCCCACTCTTGGCTGGCCATGCCCACCCCACCCCACCTCTCCATGGTGTCCCCATGCAGCCCATTTTGGATGCAGGTAAGTGCAGGGCACACCCAGAGGCTCAGGGAAAGTGAAAAATGGGCCTACCGGAAGTTCAGGAAGGCCGGAAACGGGCCTCCAAAGGGTCTCCAGAGCCCGAGGAGGCCATTTTCGCCCTCCTGGGGGCTTGAGAAATGCCTCTGGAGTCCGGGAAGGGCAAAATTTCCCCCCTGCTATGGTGCAGGAGGCCGACTAGGCCACACCCACCATGTCCACACCCACCCAGCAACCAGGCAGAGAACACCTTGCTAAAAAATTTAAAGCCCACCCCTGAGTCCTCTCCGTTCTTTGTACTTGGGAATCATGGAGGGGGAGATAATTGCTTGTTACCAGAGCTCCATCGCTCCTCTGTTCTGCTGTCTCCCCTCTCCTCCTTCCCAGCGGGGTCCTCCTGCACTCCCTCCCTTGCTGGCAACCCTTCCCAGGCCTGAAGGACCTGGGACTGCCTCATCCTGCTCCTCCAGTTATTCCTCCATTGGCCCTATCTCGGTCTTGTCCTCCTCCTCAGACTGATGCTCTGACAGGGCCATGACACTTAGGTATCAAAATTGACTGGGCGATTTGAGTCAATCATCAAGAGACTGTAATTTTTAGTTATGCTTTAGGCATAAAAGCTGATTGGGTGACTTTGGGCTAGTCATTCTCTCCCATCCCCACCATTCTCACATGTAATTGTGGAGAAAATAGAAGCAGTAAGGCCTACTGGTATGTTTGCTGCCCTGCATTACTTATAAAGCAATAAAGACAGGATAAAAATCTAATAATAATAAAAAAAATCTAAAAAATATAATATTGAGGATGGGCATCAAATCAGACGTATAGTGGCTGGATATTAAGCAGGATTGTATTTACTTAACTTTCCTACTGGTTCGCAAATGCGAGCATGCATGCATAGAACCAGCCCCGGGCATGCTCTCAGCCTTCTGCACATGCACTATTGACTAAAAAAGGGCCTAAATGGGATGCCATAGAGCTGGGCGAGGTGGGCGGGGCCACCCGCAATTTCTGCTACCAGTTCGGATTTCTGCTTCCGGTCCAAACTGGTTGAATACCACCTCTGATATTAAGTCTTCAGCTTTGAATTAAAAAGAAAACCTAAATCTTTGTGATAAGAAGGCATCTGCAAAAATTCTTTTTAACATCTGTAAGTCCTCACTAATGGACAGCAGAGTGCCTCAAAACACTTCCAGCGTCTTGGTGGAGGTGGAAAAATAGCACAAATAGAGAAATCAGGAGTATGTCTAACCAGGAAGGCATTGTGCATGTTTTCCATTGATTACCGGTACATTTAAAAAGACATCTCAAATTACTGTGTCTTCACCTTCTTTATGGTGCATTTTGTTTTAAGCTAACCAGAAATGCCCCCACCTCACCACCCAGGACCTATTAATGAAGATGGTTTAATGCCTATGCATTATTATAATGGACTCCTTTGTTCTACATTTTTTCTCTGTGTCATAGACTAAGTCATTAATCAATGGGTGCTGAAAAATAATTGTCTAGTTCTTTACAATCACCCATTGTTGAAACATTTGGAATTTTCAGATAAAGATGTTCTGTCTACTCAGGGGAAAAAAATGTAGTTTAAGATTACCCTTCATGGAAGTGTGGGCATATTGTTAGAAATGCAAAGCAGATGACCTGGTTTTAATGTGTTTTAGAGCTCTGTTGTTCAATTGCCTATTCAAATTGAGCTGGAAAAGTCGACTTCATTAATGTCATGAAATAATGATTTTGTATGTTATTTTATTGTACTGGCACATTAATTAAAAGGGGAAAAGCATCACCGAATTCTACAGTGTTTAAAAATAGAAGGATAAGATCATTTCTCTGTTGTGGGTATTTTTTTTTTAATTGCAATGATAATAATGCTTGTGATAATAACTTTTAGCTGCATTTTGATAATGAACCTATGCAGTGTTAAGCACACCTAAATCTATTGTAAACAAAACACTCATGTGTCTGATTCTAACTAGGAAAGCAGCTTTTAGGAGCTTTTAAAGACCACATTGAGGTCTTTGCCTGCAATCCAAGCTAGAAACACAAGGGACATCTTTCTGAATGATTACAATGCAGTTGAGAACACATGGCTACACAATGCTATTTAGTGTCCAGGCAAAACTGTTTCCTTTACAGCTTGCAGTACTGAAAGTGCAGAGTGTACAAAAAAAATAAATCTGTTTTAATAGAGGATTCCCCCACCCCTTCAGAATTGACTGGGAGTGCAAGCAAATGTTGCTCTGAATGTGACAAAATTCCACTAGAAATGTCTACCTCCACAACTGCTTCCTTTTTCTGAAGGCATAATTCCAATTTAGCTTCTAATTGGGGAAATGGATCAGAGGTGGTATTCAGCAGGTTCTGATCAGTTCTGGAGAACGGGTAGCGGACATTTTGAATGGTTCAGAGAACCAGTAAATACCACCTCTGACTGGCCTCGCCCCCATCTATTCTCTGCCTCCAGAGTCCCAGCTTTTCAGGAGGAAATGGGAATTTTGCAGTAACCTTCCCCTGGAGTAGGGAGGGAATGGATATTTTACAGTATCCTTTCCCTGCCATGTACACCAAGCCACACCATGCCCGCCAAGCCATGTCGACAGAACCGGTAGTAAAAAAAATAATTGGGAATCCCACCATTGAACTGGATCTATGTTCTAAATTGTCCTTTTATTAAAATGCCTAAAATTTCATAATTAGCGCTTATGTATAGGCATTATGGATTTATGGCCACAATTGTGGCCAGAATTTCTATGGCTAAGCAAGGCAATCCCTAAGTGGGTCGCACCACATGTTATCTTTTTTCCCCAGTCCCTAAAGTTGTCAAATGAATCACACATTTGTGAAGTGAATCGGGTTTACCTCATTGACTTTGCTTATTGGGAAGGTTGCAAATAATGATCCTATGACCATGGGACACCACAACTGGTAAAAACACATGCCAAGTGCCCGAATTTTGATCAGGTGGCTGTGGGGATGCTGTAATGATTATAAGCACAAGGACTGGTCATAAGTCATTTTTTTTTCAGTGCCATTAAAACTTCAGGCAGTCACTAAATGAAAAGTGGTAAGTCAGGTACTTCCTGTATATCAAACTCCTGATCCATCCTGGTTGGGTGCACAATTTCTGCTGGATTAAGAGCCATCTACACCAGGGTTTACATAACATATTAACTGTACGAGATAGGTGAGGCCAGAAGTCATGCTGGATGAGGAGTTTGGGATGTTAAGATGTGAAATGACAGAACAATTAATCAATGGAACAGCTTGCCTCCAGAAGTTGTAAATGCTCCAACACTGGAAGTTTTTAAGAAGATATTGGATAATTGAAATGCTATAGGGCTGTGATGGCGAACCTATGGTATGCGTGTCACAGGTGACAGACGGAGCTATATCTGAGGGCATGTGAGACGTTGTCCTATGTCAGCTTCAGCACACATTCACGTGAATACCAGCTGATTTTCAGGCTTCAGGAGAGCCTCCGGAGCCCGTGGATGACGAAAAACGGGCCCAACAGGTCCACCGAAAGTTTAGAAAACAACTTCCGGTGGGCCCGGTGGGCCATTTTCACCCTTCCAGGCTTCAGGAAACCTCCTGAAGCCTGGGGCGGGTGCAAAACGGACTACTGGGCCCACCGGAAGTTGGGAAATGGGCTATTTCCAGACTCTGGAGTGCCTCTGGGGGGAGGGGGAGGCTGTTTTTGCCCTCCCCGGGCTCCAAGAAAGCCTCTGGAGCCTGTGGAGGGTGAAAAGCGGACGCACTGGAAATCGGGAAATGTGCTTTTTGTGGCCTCTGGAGGGCCTGGAAGGGATGGGGGAGACTGGTTTCACCCTCCCCAGGCTCCAAGAAAGCCATGTGTGGATGCATGGGGGGCAGCAGGGAGAAGTCACGCGCACATGCGCAGGTGGGCACAATGCAGGAGGTACTTACTTATGGGTGTAAGCAGGCGCATACGCATGATAGCGTGCATACGTGCTTTTAGCACCCAAAGAAAAAAAGGTTCGCCATCACTGATGTAAGGTTTCCTGCCTAAGCAGGGGGTTTGGACTGGAAGACCTCCAAGGTCCCTTCTAACTTTGTTATTCTATTCTGTTCTGTTCCATTCTATTCTATTCCTTAATTAGCCACAAGACCTAAGGAACCTTCTTTTCCTCATAAGATGACTCAGTTCCCTATAAATGCAAATGGATTTACTGGATTTACCATTTCTGAAGGCAAGCTATTCCACTGCTTAATTGTTCTCACTCTCACACCACTGGTGGAAATTGAACTGCCTTGAAAATGGTTGTAAGTGAAATTCAATGTGCAGTATTGTTTCTTGAATTTATGGGACGCAGTAAAGCAATGGGGAGACGCATACCCCCTATGTCAGGCAGTGAACTAAAGTCAAGTATGAGGAACTTGTACATATAATTTTTTGTGGTTCTAAGTCAGTGTTAAGTCCCTTCAAGGTATGGGAAGTGGTTTGCCATTGTTTTCATTCTAGGGCTGAGAGATTTAGACTTTAGAATAACAGAGTTGGAAGGGACCTTGGAGGTCTTCTAGTCCAACCCCCTGCTTAAGCACCCCAGACAAATGTTTATCCAACATCTTCTTAAAAACCTCCAGTGTTGGAGCATTCACAACTTCTGGAGGCAAGTTGTTCCACTGGCTATTTGTTCTAACTGTCAGGAAATTTCTTGTTATTTCTAAGTTGCTTCTCTCCTTGATTAGTTTCCATCCATTGTTTCTTGTCCTGCCCTCAGGTGCTTTGGAAAAAAAGTTCTTTGTGACAGCCCCTTAAATTTTGGAACACGACTAATATGTCACTCCCAGTCTTTCTTTCCATTAGATTAGACGTACCCAGTTCCTGCAACCATTCTTAATGTGCCCTAAACTCCAGCCCCATAATCATCTTCGTTGATCTTTTCTGCACTCTTTCCAGCATGATTTTTTTAATAACATTGTGATCAAAACTGGGTTCAGTATTCTACTTAAGAGAAAAGAGAGTATAGAAAATTTCTTCAGAGGAGCCCAACTTTTCAGATGCCCACTTTTGATGGTCTGGCTGCAATCCAGCCATCTGTGAACAAGTGAAGCTTATAAACCCAAAGCTGGATCATTGTCAGGACTCTAGTTCTGCTTGGACAAGGAGCAAATCTAATAGTATTCCAGCTTTGCATATGGACAAGTTTGATGGGTTGCAAATGTACAGCTGTAGTGCCATCAAAACTGGCTCCTGTTTGTCTAGGCTTGCCCAAGCAAAGTAAGTAGAAGAGTCTGCAAGGAGTCATTGGCAAAACCACCCACCATGCAGGGGTTAAAAAGTACTTTCCTGCCAGATGGCGATTTTCAGTAGCACATCTAGTTTGTCAGTATCTCTTTGGAATGTCTGGGAATGTTAAGATCAGTATTTTTATCTATTCTAAATTGCTAATCTTTTAAAAAGCATCAAAGGTTTCATTGGGTGGTAAAAGAAAAGCTGAAGATGACCTAACCATTAGGAATGTTCATAAAACTATAATGAAAGTTATATATCCTTTCCTTGCAATGTTTTGGTTTTAGAACATCCTCGGTGTTTTATTTGTCAGTAAAAACTGTCTGCTGAGAATATGACACCAAGCAAATGAAAACAACATCTGGAATTAAATCATGCAGACCTAGCTAAAGGATCTCGAGATTATTATTATTTTGTTTGTTTTAAGGAAGAACCGAGTTGAAGAAAGAAAAAGTGAGTCTAGTTAAATAAACTGACCCTTCTTTCAAAACCAGGTATTAAATTCTAATCAAAGTCAATAATGCCAGGAACAACTCAACCAGCCACCAACCACCCCCCACAACTTGAAAAAAATATTAAGTCTTCATAGAGATAATTGATATCAACATCATCATTATCACTGGAATCATACAAACCATTTTTTAGGAGTTCACAGCATTACAGTTTGAGAATCCTTGAATTAACTAATACGTTATGCCTTCCTTAACATACTTAGAGTTCAGCTGATCCAGATGCTGGGAAACCTGATTTTGAATCCAGATAAAAAAGATTGAGATAATAAACTCCAGTATTATCCTTCCTGTGGTCATGAAATCACCTCTTGCAACCTTCTGACAACCCAACTTAATGGGGGAAGCCAGACTGACTCTACAACTGTGTTATTGTAGTGATTCCCAGCTGCGGCAGGAAAGTTTGTAAAATACGGCAAAACTTGGTTAACAACTATCTCACTCAGCATCAAAAAATTTGGGCTCATTTGTGATCATTAGTCAAGGTAGTCAAGGATTACCTGAATTTTCAATTCTTTCTCTGACTCCCTGACTCCTAGGTCATTTCTCACATATCAATATATATGATTAGGGCACCTGCTGTTTAGCTTTCCTGGATGTGTTAGTATTTGCTGTAAATAACTATTTTAGTTACAGGTATAAAACCTATTCTACCAGTGCTAGTTTGAGTTACATTCCTGCTCTCAGGAACATTGATGTTGTCACACAGAAAGCTTCAATCTCCAATGTTATGAACCTATGTGGCAGACCCACAGCTAATCAAAACGGAGTGGGTTCATTTGCCCCAAAGTTCCCCACAACCAAGGATTAATTGCTGTGATGGATATAATTATGGAATCCGAGACATTTGTAGTTATTCAATTGTTTAGGAGAGCATGGTGGAAGAGGTGGAAGAGAATAACAGATGAGTTCAAACTCATCTTTTTTATAAAATGGCTTGACCTCTTTAAGAAAAAGGTTATTTGAGGTGCCACTTATCAGAGGAAGAATAATAATTATGAGCCATCCTTCTAGTCATTTTCTATTGTTGACACAATTTAAAATTAAAGATATACAAAGTCCTAGAAACACACACACATACAGTCTTAAGATTACCCTTTGTGAAAATGTGGGCCTATTGTTGGAAATGCAAAGCAGGTGACCCGGTGTTAATGTATTTCGCTGCATTGTTCAGCTGCCGCTACAAACTGAACTCAAGAAAAATAGACTTCGTTAATATAACAATAAAGCAACAAGAGTTTTAATTTGTTAGATTTACCATTTTTTTGTTTAACAAAGGCAACTTTCACTTTTTAAGAGAGATTTCAGGAACAAAATCATTCAGTAATAATGGAATAATGTTAAGAACCCTAAGATAAAATCTGAGCAATGATTTTGGATTTATATCTGGAATCCAATCCCTGCTAGTTTGGAAGATAGTTTTTATTCTACCTCCTGATGCTAAATCCATTCGTGGAGCTTTTTGGTTCATCTTTTTTCTCTTGGTAAGTTCTGGGATGGGAGAAAGCAAGGCAGAAGAATTTGATGGAAACTTTTCATCAGACTTTTCAGACAGCCCCCCCCCCCCAAAAAAAAAACCAGGAAAGGACAAAGAGGATAATTTTGTGTATTCTGCTCAAAGTAAGAGCGTGCTTCTAAGAGCCAGACAGATAAGAGTTTGGCAGACTGTTGGGATGTTGGTATTGTTATCCTGATTTCCATAAGATTCTACTCATTTTTGAGGTGCTGCTTGGAGTGAGATATAAATGTAGAGAATGATATTCAATGGAAGTCACATCAGAATAGCGGGGAATCAAAACACCGCTCTTTGATGTATGCTTAAAAGGGGAAGGACTTCCATTGTCCAATTATATTAATTTTCACATCATTGATGCCCCCCCACCCACAGGTGGTATTCAACCAGTTCTGACAGGTTCTGGCAAACCGGTAGTGGAAAATTTGAGTATTTTGGAAAACTGCAAATATCATCTCTAGCTGTCCCTACCCCCATCTATTCACTTCCTCCTGAGTCCCAGCTGATTGGCTGGGTTTTCTTTTGTTGCCCTGCACTGGAGAAGGAAGTTGGAAAGCAGTTTAGTGGGGTGGGGCGGGAATGGAGATTTTGCAGTATTCTTTCCCTGGAGTGGGGAGCGAATGGAGATTTTGGAGTATTCCTCCCATGCCCTGCCCACCAAGCCACACACATTGAACCGCAGTGACGTGCGGTGAGGTTTATGACTGGTGAGGCACTGACACAGTGCTGGGTTTCAAATACTTTTAGACTTGTTGACTTCAACTCCCAGAATTCCACAGCCAGGCATGCTCAGTTCCAATTTAAAGCGACAGCATTTGTTTTTCTCCTTTGCTCCTTCTTTCTTTTTCTTTTTCTTCTCCTTCCCCTCCTTCCTCCCTCTCTCCCTTCCTCCCCCTCTCTCAAACACACACACACACACACACACACACACACACACACACACAGAAGTTGGATTGGACTATCTCTCCTACCCCTTCCCTCTCTCACTCACTCTCAAACAAACCCCCCCACACACAAAAGTTGGATTGGATATCTTTTCCAGTGGCTTGAAAGCAGCTCCTCTGCCATCCCCCCCCCCATTCCTCTGCTGCCTTTCCCAAACACCTCCACCATTGCAAATGCAGCCTGCTGTCTGGGTGGGAAATGCCTGGAACACAATAAAGCCCACCCACCACCTTCTGCTGGCAGGCTGGGGTGAGAGGAGAGGCAGAGAAGCCGGAGGGGAGCCGAGCCGAGCCTTCCAAAAGAAAGAGGCTGGGGGGAAGTGTGTGTACTACAGCATGGCTCTGCCTGGCTTCCTGCCTCCTCCTGTGGTCTCCTCAGTGCTCGCTTGTGCTCTCCCTCCCCAAGTGTAGTTTGATTGCAGATGGAGCCACGTTGCCTTTTCAAACTTGTAATCAGTGAAGCTGGGCTAGATTTTTATATAGTTTTATCCAGCTGTGTGTGTGAGAGAGAGAAATGAATGGGGGCCTGGGGAGGAAGTCACTACACTTGGGGAGGGAGAGCACCAGTGAGGTTAAGCAGAGTTGATTGCAGGTGGAGCCACGTTGCCTTTTCAAACTTGTAATCAGTGAATCTGGGCTAGATTTTTATATAGTTTTATCCAGCTGTGTGTATGTGAGAGAGAAATGAATGGGGGCCTGGGGAGGAAGTCACTACACTTGGGGAGGGAGAGCACCAGTGAGGTTAAGCAGAGTTGATTGCAGGTGGAGCCACGTTGCCTTTTCAAACTTGTAATCAGTGAATCTGGGCTAGATTTTTATATAGTTTTATCCAGCTGTGTGTGTGAGAGAGAGAAATGAATGGGGGCCTGGGGAGGAAGTCACTACACTTGGGGAGGGAGAGCACCAGTGAGGTTAAGCAGAGTCATCCACGGTGAGGCAGCAACTAGCTCAGCTTTTTACTTTTACTTTTTTTTTCATGATGAGAGTGGTGAGGCTGTGCCTCACCTGCCTCACCTGACTGCATGTCACTGTTGAACCGGTAGTAAAACATTTTGAATCCCACAACTGTCCACACTTCCACACCATGTTTCTGTCTTCTTGGGGTGGTAGAGTCATACCTTTTGGGAAGGGAAGTGGAAAGCAAATTATTATAGCTGTATCCAGATATTTCCCCCTCCCCTCTAGCTTTTTGGAGGACATTTGCAGATATTGTATCTCTCCAAAAGTTATTTTAAACTGATTAAATGACATTCAGCCTGGTTTGGGTTTTCCTTTTCAAGAGAAGAGCTGTGGTGGTGCAGTGGTTAGAATACAGTTTTACAGGATAACTCTGTCCACTACCACAAATTCGATCCTGACTAGTTCAAAATTGACTCAGCCTTCCATCCTTCCAACATTGGAAAACGAGAACCCAGATTATTGGGGGCAATATGTTGACTCTGTAAACCACTTAGAGAAGTCTATAAAGCACTGTGAAGCAATATGTAAGCAATATATTCAAGGTTGACTCAGCCTTCCACCCTTCTGAGATGGGTAAAATGAGGACCCAGATTGCTGGGGGCAATATGCTGACTCTGTAAACCACTTAGAGAGGGCTGTAAAAGCACTAAGAAGTGGTATATAAGTCTAAGTGCTATTGCTATAATGAGAAAAGGTATTCCAACTTTATGCAGTTGTATTCAGAATGGGGTCTCCAGACTATTTCAAGAAGGAATAGCAAGGTGGATTTAAATCATGCTGCCAGCAAAGATGTAACGTGATCAAAGAAATCATTTCAGCCCTATAAGGGAACCAGACTAAGAAATATACACCGTGTAGATCTTAAGCTCCTATTATTAGCACAGCTACATAGGCTATAATACTAGGCATTATAGTGAAAAGATTATGAAAAAGCAGTCTCAGCAGAACCTGAAAGCATCTAAGGCCAGTTAAAATGTTTTCTTTTCTGGCAATGCTATTCTCCAGTTGATAATATTCATTCATTTTGGTGTCCCTTTTTTATTTATTCACTTTGCTTTGTTCTGAAAATGGGAAACTCTATATTCACATAGGTGAGCAAAATACTCATGGGAATGTTTGGGGTGATCAAAATGGTACTCCAAATTATGGTAATATTAAGATGATCAAGTCTTCCCCATCTCCAAAAGGAGAAAAATGAAGAAAAAAAAAAGAGTGTGGGAAAATTCATACAGAAATGTCGGAAATGACTAGCACATATAGTATATTTACCTTTAATCCTTGATTTACAACAGTCATTTTGTGATCATTCAAAGAGGTCTTCAGGCCTTTAAAGGTAAAGGTTCCCTTTGCACATATCTTCTAGTTGTTCCTGACTCTAGGGGGCAGTGCTCATCTCCATTTCAAAGCCAAAGAGCCATCGCTGGCCCAAGATGTCTCGGTGGTCATGTGGCCGGCATGACTAAACACCAAAGGCGCACAGAATGCTGTTACCTTCCCACCAAAGGTGGTTCCTATTTTTCTACTTGCATTTTTACATGCTTTTGAACTGCTAGATTGGCAGAAGCTGGGACAAGTAATGGGAGCTCACTCTGTCATGTGGCACTAGGAATTCGAAACGCCGAATTGCCAATCTTTCTGATCGACCGTATGACCATTTTCATATTTGCAACCATTTCAGCCTCCCCATGGTCACATAATCCAAATTCAGATGCTTGGCAACTGGCAAGTATTTGTAATGATTGCAGTGTCCCGGGTGATCACCTTTTGCAACCTTTTGACAAGCAAAGCCAATGGGGAAACCAGATTCACTTAACAAATGTGTTATTACTTTTCACTTAACAACTGTGTTATTTCCTTAACAACTGCAGGGATTCACTTGACAAATGTGGCAAGAAAAGCCACACAATGGGGTAAAACACACTTAACAACTGTCTCACTTAACAACAGAAATTTTGGTCTCACTTGTGGGTGTAAATCAAGGATTACATGTAAATGAGGAAAGCATCAGTCTTGTGCTAACTTTTCATCATGGCACGCTGTATGAATAAAAAAAAAATCAGAATTCAAAAGCCTCGAAGGATAATGGGTAAATTACCAGCTATGTATTTAACTACGGATTTCCTTTCTACCTTATTAGAACCAAAATAAATTTATTATGCTAGAAAAGTCTATTTGCATTTTTGTAATTTTATTCACGGTGACCAGCCAATGACATTGGGTCTCCCTAATTCGAGCAATCTTTTATTTAAATTTAACTACCTTTCCCAAAGCAAACAACACCACTGACCTAAATGTCATACAACATTATCTGCTCATAATTTGCACCAATAGTCTCATTGTATTCCTTTAGCACACTGGCTTATCAGAAGAAGTCAGAGGAGAGAGGGGGGCGGCGGCAGGGGGGGGACAACAGATCAGCAGCTCTTTGTAAAAAAAGAAAAGAAAAAGGAAGTCATGAAACAAAGATAATATTATTAACAAGTCTATGAAATAATTCAGTTAAATATATATTTAATTGAAACAGAATTACATGTATACATATATAAATTGGGCACTAGTCCCTGAAAGAGAAAAATACAATCCCAAGCTTACTGGCTAAAACATTTCTCCTTGACCTCACTTTTCCCTGGCTTCCATGGCCTCTAAAATGTGCCACTGCATGCAAACAACTCTTTCGAATCCTTTGCTAATTTTACAAGTCAATGATTAGCACCTTTTTGGATACCCTCATTACTTCTTGGGTAGCTAATGGACATAAAATCACTGTGAAACATTGCAGCCCAGCTGCACGCTGCTACTAACCATATGTTACTGGTTCTTCTATATATTTGATGATAGGAGGTGTTTTTTTGCCAGCTTTCTTCTTAAGGGTAAGAGAATTGCAATGGGGTTTCACTTATTTATGCATTCTTTGTTCAGTAACTATTGCAAAGGGATGCATGCTAGCTCAAAAACATTCACATTTCACCTAGGTTTACGAATGGAATTGGAGCTGACAGTGACGGATCAGGAAAAGGATCTCGGAATCAGAGGGGACCGAAAATGTCAACCCAATATGTAGCTGCTATTAAAGAAAACAAAGAGAAAAACAAAACAGAAAAAAGCCACCTATGCTCTGAATAATTTGGAATTGAAAACAGAACTTTTGATATACAACCATTAGAAAGTACAATGGCACTGAAAAAAGTGACTTATGATCAGGCCCCACACTTATAACCATTGCCGCATCCCCATGGTGAAGTGATAAAAATTCAGGCACTTGGAAGCTGGCTTGTATGTATGATGGTTGCAATGTTTTAGAATTTAGAATAACAGAGTTGGAAGGGACTTTGGAGGTCTTCTAGTCCAATCCCCTGTTCAGGCAGGAAACTCTACACCATTTCAACTTCCAGTGTTGGAGCATTCACAACTTCTGGAGGCAAGTTGTTCCATTGATTAATTGTTCTAACTGTCAGGAAATTTATCCTTAGTTCTAGGTGGCTTCTCTCCTTGATTAATTTCCCCCCATTGCTTCTTGTCCTTGCCCTCAGGTGCTTTGGAGAATAGCTTGACTATTTCCATCGGTGACCTTAGCAGCTGTCTTCTGGCAACTAAAGTCATATTTGTTTAGCAACCATTAGATTCACTTAATGACTGCAGTGATTCTCTTGAAATGGAAAATCTGGTCCTAATTGCAGTCATAAGTTGAGGACTTCCTGTAATATTGTCGTACAGGTAGTTCTCACTTAATGTACACTCATTCAATGACCATGCAATCATTGAAAGACAGATACTTTTGATGGAGAGGCTGTTTCATCATCCTCATGGTGACCTAATCAGGATTCAGGCTCTTCATAGCAGATCCGCAGTTATAACATGGCAGGGTCTCACATTTATGACGTTCTCTGCCTTCTTCTGACAAGCAAAGTCAGTGGAGAAAATGGCAGGAGTGATGATCACATGACCACAGAATGCTGCAACTGCATAATATTTGCCTAAAAATGGCAACTGGGACAGCTGGAACTACTGTCATAAGCCACTGCTGTTACATGGAACAGAGTTCCCCCTTCTTAATTTCCCTGGAGAAGGGAGATTCTATCTGTATTAGGAAACTATTATGAAATCTCACTTGAAATATTGGGCGTATTGTATTCTCAGTAGAGTTAAAATCAGAAAGATGGTAAATGAAGTTTAGTAAGATCAGCCTTGATTGAATATGTGCATAACATTGTTTTCCACTTCAGGTTCTTACTGGATGGAAATTCCATTTTCATTGCAATTCCTTTACTCTCTTGCGGGGGGGAAATCCACTTACCTTTGCTACCGGTTCAGTAGCAATGTGAGTCCACCTGCACAGAGCGCACTTGCAAAGGTAAGCGAACAGTGAAGGAGGGATTTGTTGTGTCACACGATTTAGATTAGCTGGAAAGTATGAAATTACGCTTTCTAGCTATCGTATTTTTCGGAGTATAAGCTGCACCTTTTTTCCTCAAAAAAGAGGCTGAAAATCTGGGTGCGTCTTATATATCAAATACAGTATTTTTTGCCTCCCGAAGCCCGCCCCCCTTCACAAAGATGGCAGTGCATAGCCTTATGGAGGTTTTCAGAGGGCTCCTGGGGGCTGGGAAGGGCAGAAATGAGGAAAAAATTGGCTGTTTTTTTGCCCCCCACCCCCCAGCAGCTCTCTATAAACCTCCATAAGGCTATGCATGCAATTTTTTTTGACCAAAAACGGGCCTGTTTTTGCTAAAAATGGGCCGTTTTTGCTTGTTTCCCCCCCAGTCCCCCAGGAGCACTCTGCAAGTCCCCCCAGGCTAGTCATGCCTGTATTTTTCTATCTCTCTATCTCTCT
This sequence comes from Natrix helvetica, assembly GCF_964273705.1. Taxonomy (NCBI): domain Eukaryota; kingdom Metazoa; phylum Chordata; class Lepidosauria; order Squamata; family Natricidae; genus Natrix; species Natrix helvetica. Next base: position 127,559,870 of record NC_138554.1, on the reverse strand, counting down.
CTATTTCTCCCCCTCTCTCCCTTTATCTACCTACCTAACTACTCTCGCTCTTTACCTACCTACTGTATTTCTCTCTCTTTCTCTCCCTCTCTATCCCTCTATCTATCTACCTACCTTTTTAAAAAATTGCCTCTTCAAAACCTTGGTACGTCTTATACTCCGGTGCGTCTTATACTCCGAAAAATACGGTAATATAAATATTGTGTCACGGCTGATCATGGGAAAAACTGGTTCGCCCAAACTGGTAGTATTTTTTTTTTTTTTTACTATTGGTTTGGGCAAACCAGTTTGAACCGGTAGCATTTCACCCCTGCTCTCTTGATGATATTGTGTATTTTTGTTTGTTCTCTAATCCACGTACAGGTCTTTCTTATCTTGGTTAGTTATACCGAGCGTGTATATTTCTATGGCTCTTTGCCCCACTCATAGCTTTTGTATCAATTGTGAGGTTAATGTCCATATTTCACTGGCATATGTTAGAGCACACTGATTAAAAAATTTTCTCTTCAGGCATAAGGGGAGGTTATTCTTGAAAATTATGCTTAGTTTGCCAAATGCCACATTTAACATGCCATTCAATTTCCTTTATTGTATCACTTTCCATTGAGATCCATTGGCCAAGGTATACGTATGTTTCAATTGCTAAGCTTGTATGCCCGCACATAAACATATGCAAAGTTAAATTTATATATAAAAAAATTAAAGCATCAAAATGCAGATTCATACAGGTACAAAATAAAAATCTATTTTTTGCCCTCTGTTTGTCTATCATATCTTAATTCTATAATAGTAACCAGTGGTGGGTTCCGGATCCCAGTGCAACTGGTACTTAGGGCCGGGTGTCCACCACATGCAGGCACACAGCATACATGAAGCTCACGCATGCATGCTTACCACCCGCAATGCTCCAGCTGCTTGGTGGAGCTTCGTGCAGGCGCTGTACGCTCCGTGCATATGCGTGGAAGCCCCTATCGGCTCAAATACAGGTAAGGAGGGTGGGCGGAAGTGTACCTGGTGCTCCCAGCAGGCACCGGTATGCACATACCGTGGTGTACCGGTCGTATCTCACCACTGGTTGTAACACTTGTCTAAATTATAAAATTTATAAAAGTTGTCTGTTCAAAACAGCAGAAATGTTTTCTTAAAAATTACTACTTTCCCCACCCTCAGTTATCTACCTTTCCTCTGTTTCTTTCTTCTTAGTAAGTCCAACTCTGTGTCATTTCATCATTTCTGACCAGTCGTTGAAGCTAAAAAAAGGGATAAAACTTTTTCACCTCAAATGATAGAGGGCAAAACCCTTTTTCCTTGGATAAAAGGGAGTGAATCCCTAGTACTTCAAATGTTTGCAGAACTGATTAAATAGTACATTCATGGAGTATTTTTGAAAGAAAGAAAAAAACTTAACCCAGTGGAAAATTAGATAGCTTGGGGAAAGAAAAATAGCTATTAAAAAGAAACCCAAATCAATAAAACTGTCTGCCAGATTTTGAATAAGCAAAATCTCAGTCTAAGGTCTTGTAGAAGACCGTAGAGACTGACTCAGCTAAAGAGGCGTTCTTGCCTCTTTGAAGGAGTCAAAACAGACAGGCATCAGAAGCAAGGAAACAGTACAGGTACTCCTTGATTTACAACAGTTCTTTTAATGACTATTCAACGTTACAACAAAAGCGACATGATTATTTTTCACACTTATGAGCATTCCCATAGTCAAGTGATTCACGTGCTTGACAAATTGGTTCATATTTATGATGGTTGTAGAGCCCTTGGGATCATGTGATCACTTTTTGTGGCCTTCTGACAAGCAAAGTCAATGGGGAAGCCAAATTCACTTAACAACCATGTTAAGAGCCGTGGTGGCGCAGTGGTTAGAATGTAGTACTGCTACTTCTGCTGACTCCGGCTGCCTGCAATTTGGCAGTTCAAATCCCACCAGGCTCAAGGTTGACTCAGCTTTCCATCCTCCCAAAGGTTGATAAAATGAGGGGCCAGATTGTTGGGGAAAATATGCTGACTCTGTAAACTGCTTAGAGAGGGCTGTAAAGCACTGTAAAGCAGTATATAAATCTAAATGCTATTGCTATTACTAATTTAACAACTGCCGTGATTCACTTAAATTGTGGCAAGAAAATGGCACGAAACATTTAATAAATTTTTCACACACATCATTAATTCTGGGCTCAATTTGTGGGCATAAGTGGGGGACTACCTGTATGTGAAAAGGGGAGCATGAAAACATGCCCAGAGGCATGTTTCGTGATTCTAAAAGGTGAGTACAGGATGACCTCACTGATTCCTGCCATCCCAAAATGGCTATTCGCCCACATTGGCAACAGAATAATCTAGGAATGCGGACAGTCTCTGTATTCCTGTATTTTATGGATAATTTACTTTTGCCCAGTCTGGCGTCCTTGAGAGGTACTGGGTGCTGACTATCCTCAGAGATTGCAAAAACAACAACAACCTTGTTCTATTTTATTTACTGCGCTTATCTGTATCGATTCCTCTGGCATGCATTTTCTCTCAAGGTGTGAAAACTGAAAATTGCTCACCAATATTTTTAAAGTAGAATACAGAAAAGTCTTATAACATGAGATCATTTTGCTGGAAGCTGACATCAGTTGGTGATACACTACACTTTGTTTAAAAAAATACTAGTGATGATTGTTAGCCCATGTAAAGGATATTTTATCCTTATATATTAAACAATGTATCTAAGTTCAGCCAGAGAGAATCAATTCAAAGATCTATTAAATGACTCTAATAGACTCTCAAAGGCTCTATTTTCTATTTATTTCAACTTTTACAGTTTTTGATGTGAAAGCTGCAAAGTTGCTGCTGAACATTGCTATTCATCAAACATCTATCTTTCAGAATTTAAATATCTATGCTACTGTATTTCAGCCAAGATAAGAAAGCACCTTGTAACTTCTTAAGCATTCAAACATGTATGATGACATAAACTTTCAAGGATTGTAATATTTTAATAAAACTTATCTAGGGTTGACCATAAAGCCTGATCAAGGTTTGGATGAATCTTTTATAAATGGCTAAAAAAAGAAGCAGCATTTTGCCATAAGAAAGTAGATATCCTTCTTAAGACTTTTTTTAATGTATTGCTAATGAAGGATAGTTTACTTCTTATTGTTCTAGCTAATATTAGATATATTTGCCTATCTATAGATTGTAAGTACAAAAGTGTAATAAAATCAATTATTGTAAAGTATACAATGGTTTCTTAAAGATAAAATTTTGGTATGATCTTTAACAGATGTTTTCATGCACACAAATTCACTAGAATTTAATATCCTGTTCTCAGTTTTCTTTCCATTTTTAAAATTTATTTTATTGCTTTAAAATGTCAAACAAATGTCAGAAAAAAATCTCAAAACAAAAAGATAAAAATACAGATATTACTTGACTTACAACCATTCATTTAATGACTGTTAAAAATTACAATGGCAGTGAAAAAGCGACTTAATGACTTTTCACACTTTTCACACAGACCATTGCAACATTCTCATGGTCATGGGATTTGCATTTGGATGCCTGACAACTGTCTCATATTTATGACGGTTGCAGTGTCATGGGGTCATGTGTGATCACCTTTTGCAACTTCTGACAAGCAAAGTCAACGGGGAAGCCAAATTCACTCAACAACGGTGTTACTAATTTAACAGCTGCAGTGATTCAGTTAACAACTGTAGCAAGAAAAATTGTAAAATGGGGCAAAACTCACTTAACAAATTTCTCACTTAGCAACATAAATCCTGGGCTCAATTGTGGTTGTAAGCCGAGGACTATCTGTACATACATTGTCAAAGAAAAGGAAAAAAAATGTAGAAAATGTTGTATGCAATTTATAATTATCATATATTATAGTTTTCTTCTTTTTCCTTGGTTGCATTTTTGAAAACGCACATTCCCATTCTTCTTTCTGTTGCTCATAAGGAGGATTGCTAGTGGATTTCGTAAAAAAACCACCCACATAAATTAAAAAAACACAATAATTAGTTTTTACCCAAATTATTATTTACTAATACTAAGTAATGATACAATTAGTCCTCAAGTTATGATCAAAATTGAGACCAGACATTTGATTTCTAAGTGACATATAGTAAAGTGAGATATCACATTATACATACAATATAATGTAATTGGTAGAAAAAATTAGATTTCATTAAAATGTAAAATAAAAAAAAAATAGAAACTCAGACAAATGGAAAACCCAGATCTGTGTTTAAAAACCCAGCACAGGCAAACTTACTCATAAAGCATGCTGTTATTTCAGGATAAAACATGAGAAACTATTAAGTAAAAGGTTGCTAAAAGGTAAATGGCGATAGTTTGCCCTTCACTGTTATGCTGTAACATGATTAAATTCAGATTTGCATTAGAATTAATGCCTGCTGGCAACACTTTTTTGCATTGTTGTTACCACCATCAATTTGATGAAAGAGAATTTGCTTTTGAAACAGCTTCAAAGGGGGAGAGAATTTTAGCGATATTCTTATAGGGACTGTGTCCCCAGGGGCAAGGGGCATGTATGACAGTCCTGGGTATCATTCTGTAATCCTCTCTCCAGTAGTGCGCAGCTTCCTTGGCTTCCCACTTTTCAATACAATCCCCCGATCATTAGGGTGCCCTTCCCATGTGGCTTCTTTCAGATGTTATAGTTGTTGCTACAAAAAGTCATTGGCTTGAAAATCAACACTAAGAAAACTTAGATCATAGCATTCAGTCCAGAGATGGTATTCAGCCAGTTGGGACCTGTTCGCCCAAACCGGTAGCAGAAATCACAGGTGGGCATTCCCACCTGTCCCAGCTCTATGCCATCCTATTTGAGGCCGGGTGCATGAGTGAAAGGTGCGCATGCTAGCAAAGCGCATGCATGGCGAGCCAGTGGTAACAAAATGTGAAACCCACTGCTGATCCAGTTCCTGGCAAATAGAAGGGAAAGAAATGGAAGCAACAACATATTTTACTTTCTTGGGCTCCAAGATCACTGCAGACGGTGACTGCAGCCATGAAATTAAATGACGCTTGCTCCTTGAGAGGAAAGCCGCGACAAACATAGACAGCATATTAAAAAGCAGCAAAATCACCTTGCAGACAAAGATTCCTATAATCAAAGCCATAGTCTTCCCAGTAGTAATAGGTGGCAGTGAGAGTTGAACAATAAGGAAGGCTGACTGCTGAAAAATTGATGCTTTTGAATTATGGTGTTGAAGAAGACTCTTGAGAGTCGCTTGGAGAGCAAGGAGATGAAATCAGTGAATCCTAAAGGAATTCAACCCTGATTGTTCTTTGGAAGGACAGATACTGAAACTGAAGCTCAAATACTTTGGCTACCAAATGAGAAGAGAGGACTCATATTGGGAAAGATTGAAGGCAAATGGACAAGGGGATGGCAGAAGGTGAGATGGTTAGATAGTGTCATCAACACAATGGGAATGTGTTTAGGCAGGCTCAAGAAGACACGGAGGACAGAGAGGCCTAGCAAGCTATGGGCCATGGGGTCATAAAGAGTTAAGACTTAGAGAATGAACAACAACAATGAGTCATGGTCTTTCAGAAGTTGTTTGAGAACTAAGGAGAACTTGCTGGTTCAGATCTTCTGCTGATTTGCAACTTGGTGGTGAGTTTTAAAAGGATCTCCATACCCACAGCCCAGTAAGAAAACTATATGGATAGTTTTTGATTTAAAATTGGTTGCTTGAAAAAAACGTACCTTTGGGACAATCGGTTGCTTGGTGATCATTCAAAGTTACAATAGACCCTTCCCCCCAAGGATACTTATAATTCACTTCTGAAGTTCTGACAGACACCTCCACTTGCATTTCAGGCACTGAGTAGGTAACATATATTTATTTATAGCAGTTTGCAGCATCCTGTGATCCCATGACCCTAATTTACGGGCTTTTCTGCTGAAAACTGTCATTTACTTCTGGTTTTCAGCAACTTAGAAGAATTAGATTAACTTGATTATCACTCTGAATGTACACCAATCGTCATACATTAAAATGAAATGTTAATGCTTCCTAGGAACAATTACCAGGAATTCAATGAATAACCATGGTGCTATGTTTAATGATTGCTGCAAAAAAGGTCATAAAATTGGGTCAGCCCCATGATGAGCCATTTTACAACCACCATGACTTACGACCATAACAGTAGGCTATATTATAATTGTAAGTTGAAGATTACCTGCATTTTCATTCTCGTGCCCTGTTTCAACACAAAATGGGCACCACTCCTGTAATGTAAATGCTACCAAGTTCGGTTTGTGATGACCGTAACTTTCTTCTTTCCAGGAAGCATATTCACCAGTACAGGTAGTCCTCAACTTACAACTGTTCATTTAGTGACAGTCCAAAGTTACAACAGCATTGAAAAAAGAGACTTATGACAATTTTTCACACTTACGACCGCTGTAGCACCACCATGGATATGTGATCAAAAGTTGAATGCTTGACAACTGGTTCATTTCTATGAAGGTTCTAGGGTCATCTTTTGCAACCTTCTGAGAAGCAACGTCAATGGGAAAGCCATATTCCCTTTATAACCATGTTACTAACTGAGCAACGGCAATGATCCACTTAACAACCTTAGCGACATACATTTTGGGCTCAATTGTGGTCATACATCATACGTTACCTGTTGAAAGTTGAGACGTGGCAACTGGAGTTATTTTCTCATTGACATTTTGCTACCCATCTGAGCAGCTTCTTCAGTCTGAACGAGACGATTAGGAGAATTTGAGCAGGCAGAGTAGTTGGAATGTGCTAACTCCTAAATTTCTTCAGGTCATTCCCACACCAACCTCATGGTTTCTTCCCCAAAGTGTATGGCAATATGCAGGGGTGGGATCCCACCAGTTTAATAATCAGTTCGCTGAGCGTGTGCCTGACGTGCCTGATGCATGCTCTGAGGGGGTTCCATGCCAGAGGTGGGTTCCTACCGGTTTGGACCAGTTCGGCCAAGTAGGTAGTAACTCGGCTGGACATGCTCCCAAACTGGTTCTATCAGCGGTACTGAAGGTGCCACCATCTTGAGTTTTTGCTTCTGCACATGCGCAGAAGCAATTTTTTTACTAAAAAAAAATAGTAACGTGTACTGCACGTGTACTGCTCATCAAGCATGCATGCCCGCAGCATGTCCCTGAGCGAACGAACAGTAACAGAAGCTGGAACCCACCCCTGGTGCATGCACAGTCCACATGAAAACAGCTGAGGCATGGCAATCCACTATGCCGCGCCTATCAGCTGGGCTAAAAAACAAGGAAGTATAGGTGAGTGTTCTGACCCCCTCTTCCCCCGCAATCACAGACACACTCCGAGCCAAAGATACTTCACAAGGTTTATTGCACAGACAGACAGATCCTTGGCAGCAATCCAACACAACTAGACCTTCAGAACCCTCCGGCATTGACACGCAATAGCAGCTATCCAGCCTGCCATGCTCACAAGACTGTACTGCCACAATAGTTCCTGCGTTGACTTCTGCAAAGGGCGTGTGCACAAGCAGTCCTTTTATAGTCTGGAGAGGAGTCTAATCAGCAGCTGAGAGCAATTACCTCCTGTAACTGCGCAATTGCTCCTTATGCCTGTTAGCGTGCCGGTAACAAGCATCTAACAACTCACTGCTGATGTCTGACTCACTGTCCTGTGACTCCTCCCCACTGCTCCAAGGCATGACATCAAGAGCCCCCTTTCTTTGGCTTTCACCACTGCTCCATGCCTCAGGCGCCTCCCGGTGGCCGGCCAGCCTCTCTGATCCCTGCTCGGAGTCAGAACCCTGCCCAGGGTCCTCCACATCCTCCAAAGCTGACTCATAGGGACCCTCGCTGTCGGAGTCTGGTGGCAGCTCCAACGGCTCCTGCTGGGCCACAACAGGTGAGTATAGCCTGGGGGCGGGTGTGAAGGTGGAGTGAACCGGTTCTCTCACAGCTGATCTTCGGAGCTACTGATTCATCCGAACCAGGCCGTACCAAGAGAATCCCACCCCTGGCAATATGTTGATGGATAGTAGTCTTAACCTGTGGTCCAGCATTACCATTTCTTATAGATAAATTATTATAAAAGTGTGTAATTCCCAAAGTTAACATTTGACACACCTTAAAGATTCCTGGAAAGCAATGGCTTCATTAATTGGAGTGCCAAAAAATATAGCTGTAGATCAGTGGTGGGTTCCAGATCCTGACGCAACCGGTACGGTGCAATGGGGCTGGGCGTCCATCACATGAACATGTGCAGCACGCACATGTGTACTTACCACCTGCGACGCTCTGCAATGCCTCCGCGATGCTCCAGCTGCTCAGCGGAGCATCACACAGGCATTGTTCACTCCGTGCACAGAAGCTCCGAAAATCTCAAATACCGGTAAGGAACGCAGTAGGGCAGGTGGGCCCTCTCGAGCACCGTACCGGAACGGTACCTGGTGCTTCCGGCAGGCGTACCAGTCATAACCCACCACTGCTGCAGATTTTCCATTTGTGACACAAAGAAAAATAGGAACTCCAAATTTAAGTGTAAGATTTTTAGTGCAGCAATCCTTCAGAAGATTGCCCTAATTTAATTCTACCCCCTGGAAGATTAACATAATTTTTTTCTTTCTTTCTACCATTATCTTCTTAATGAATCTAGGAAAAGTCTCCCATTTGAAAAGTAAATTATTGGGATGGGGGGTGGATTTAGGCAAATGCCATCTAAGTATAAGAAAAGGGGAAGGGTGAACAGTTCCTTACTATAAAGCCTTGTTTCTCTCTTTAATAATTAATCTTGTGGCTGGCCGTACCAGATTGCCTGCAAGAAAATAGCAATTTCAATCTATATTCTGCTTTTAGGGCAATTCTGAGCATGTGATTAGTTGAATTCTTGTCTGAACATGCGGTTCTGCTTGATAATCAAGTGACACTCTTTGGCCTGGAGATATCTGGCTGAAATACCATTTTGGACTCATGCGGGCTTCAGTCAGCATTAAAGATTAACCACATTGTTATCTAAGATGGAGAACCCTGATGAACTTGTCTCCCGCCTCTGTTGTGGAACGGGATGGGATATAGGTTTGGGTTGAAATCTAATTGGGAAGCAATTAAAGTTTCTAATCCCTTGCATACATCCTCAAAGGAGGTCAAAGGATAGCCTCCTATGAGCTATAGGAAATATTTCTTTTTTTCCTTATTGTTAAAAAGTTTTTTCTCTCTTTCAAATTCATTCACAAATATACACTGTTATAATTACTATTTAACATTTATCTATTCATCATTAATCTTTATCGTTATTTTCTTGTATATAGAATACAGTTTGGGTCACTTTCTTGCCACCCTGTGCCTCCATCTTATTTTGCAACAACCTTGCTCCTTATATCTTCTCAACCTCCCTTCGGCCTTCTTCTTTCCTCCTCTCCTTCCTCCTTTCTTCTTCCCCTCTCTTTCCCCCCTCCCCCATTTCCTCCTCCTCCTTACTCTCTCTCCTACTCTTAATTCCCCTTTCTTACACCCTCTGCTTTACCCTTTCTTCCTTTCTCTCTTCCTCCTTCCTCCTTTCCATTGTTGCCCTTACTTATTTACTTTCTCTGATGGGTTCTTGGGGTGGCATAGGAAATATTTCTAACCAGCCAGTAACTGTATTTATTAAATAGTTTAAGAAATATTTATTCACATGTTTCTTTTCTTTTTTTTAAAAAAATGCACATTTTCCTCAAGTGAAAATAACAAAGAAAGAGGAACGTAATCACTCTGTTGACGGAGCCCTTGGAATGTTTCTGAAAATTACCACTAAACTGTAACTTTAAAAAGAAGGGAAAAATTTTATACACAAGGCAAATAAATGAACTAACAAAACCAAAAGGAACAACCTTCATGCCTTTTCACTACTTTATCAATGGAACAATCATGGAAATTGTAGAAAGTAGAAGTGGCAATCTCTTTTCAGGGTTAAAAAAAATGGAATTTCTGTAGATTTTACTCTGCTTGTCATTGCTGACTATGAGGGGGGGGGGGGTTTGCTCATCTTCATTTCAAGCCAGCGCTACCTGAAGATATTTCTTCAGTTATGTGGCCAGTGCGATGTTATAGAGTGCTGTTACCTTTCCACCAAAATGGTATCTTTTTATCTACTCGTGTTTGCTTGCTTTCTCATTGCTCCAATGGCAGAAACTGAGGTGAGGACCGGAGTTCACCCTGTCATGTGACTTTCAGGTCTCGAACCTGGGCTGCTGGCTTTCTAGTCAACAAGTCTGGTATCTTAACCACCAAGCAAGATCCCATATTCTCTTTTCAGGTATTGCAGTGAATTATCTAGTTATCTAGATAATTATCTGCCACAAGAAAAATCTCCTGCAATCAGAGGGTTTGTTTTCCAAAGCAGTTTTATTTTTAGAAAAAGTATTCTGGAAGTGTGACAATACACTGTATATACCTCCTAGTTTGAGAAGCAGGTAATAATATGTTGATGTATAATCTTTAAATTAGAATTCTAGATTAGGTTGAACAAACCTGGTCTGAAACTGGGTTTGACTTGTGCTTGTCACATACTGCCCCACATGTGCCAGAATTGTCAGTTATTGCTCATTTGGTGAACATAGTCTACATCTTCTTGGTAAAATGTAAGCCTTGGTCAATGCCATGACAGTGAAGGTTAGTTTTGGTGGGCCCACGTCATGAAAATAATGGTATATGCAGGACTTAAAATATTTGAAATAACAAAATAACAGAATTGAAGTGACCTTGGAGGTCTTCTACTCCCTGCTCAAGCAGAAGACTCTGTAACTAGTGATGTGCTTCAAATAATTTAACAACTGGTTCTCCCTAATGACTGGCTGGATAGGCGTGACTGGGCTTTGTGTGTCATGTGACTGAGTGGGTTTGGCCAACTCAACATCACTCACAGTAAGGTGAAGTGGCGGTGGTGATGGCCGGAGTCTTAGTGCTGGAAAGAAGCATCCCTGTACTTGCACAGCAACAGCATTCCATCTTCATTGTGGTACATTTCCACTCAAGGCAGCCTTTACCTTCCACCATTTTGGGCTCAAAGCTGTAAGCCACATCTGGGAAGCACTGTGGTGGAGAGAAGCAGACAGGTCTGATTCTCCAGCGCCACATCTCTTGCTGGGTCTCACTGGCTGACAGTCAGGGTTTTAAAAATATTTTTGCAGCAGGAAACGGTGGACAGTTACTTTTGGCCCCTTGTTGATGTAACTGGGCATGCATACTTTGGTTGCTCGGGGAGACATGCGACCTCTTCTTTGCCCTGAGAGGTCTGCCATGTTCACCGCTGTCACATCATGGCCTGGCTCTCTATCATCCATGTATCTCATGGGACTCTGGGAAGTGTACATCACTATTAAAAACAAGAATATACAATCATTAAAATGTTAAAAGCATTAAAACAGAAACTGGGTAAAACTGGGACCCAGCACATGAGTGGAATGGAGGTGGGATCTTCCTATCTACCATGTTTCCCCGAAAATAAGATGAGGTCTTATTTTGTTTTGACTCCTGAAATAAGCACTTGGCCTTATTTTCAGGGAGGTCTTATTATTTTCGAGGTGCAGGAAGCAGCGAGCGTGGTCATCTCATGGCTGCTGATGTGTTGCAATATTTTCAAGGAGGGCTTATTTTTGGGGGAGGGCTTATTTTTAGCACATGCGCTCAAAAGCCCAATTGGAGTTATTATCCGGGGACGTCTTATTTTCAGGGAAACAGGGTACCTCTAATATAGAACACCACTATTGGGACCTCAGGCCAATTGGCAGAACCAGGTTTTGAAGGCCAAGACAGTGGGGCCAGATCTCAAATCAGGGGGTGGAGGGTATCTTGAGGTTCCAGAAGATGGGAGCCATGAAAGAAAAGGTTCTTCTGATGGATCCCAGCTACTGAAGTTCTTTGACCAATGGGATCCACAGCATGCACTTTCTGGTGGAGAGACTGGGAGAGGGCCAATACCGTGGGGGTAAGATGGCTTCTCATTTATCCTGGACCCATGCCATGAAGGGCTGCTCCTGATGATGTTAGAATCCTGCGCCAGAGTCTCAGTGGCTGTTCTCAACAACCATGTCTCTTTTAGTAGTGATGGCCCATCTCTCTAATGGATATAAATACACAAAATACAGTACATACACATAATTGCTGCCTTTTAGTGATGAGAGATTTAAAATTCCCCTCTCTGAACTGCCACTCCTTGGTGGCTCTCCGTTTCACCTAGCAAATTGGCTCTACTTACTACCAGGACTACACTTTTGTTATGTCAGTGTCTCCTATTCTCCAACCCTGCTTGGCTCATCTGTCACTTAATAAATCCCACGGGGAATGCAGTCTCTCTTTGATCAGAGTGGTTAGAGATAAACTGTAATTCCATTTTTACCACCAGCATTCTCTGCAATGAAAAAAAAAGCATTCTTCCTTGCCCATTTCACTTTTCAAAGTGATGGGCATTAGCTAGATATCTTTATCTCTCTTTTTCTATCTGTCTGACAGATTCTAATTATCTTCCAGGAGGGTGTAAATATTCCTTGGAATATTGTAGGCATGTTTTTTTCCACTGAATGAAATATAGATCGAGAAGCTTTATTTGCTAAAAATTAGGACACTATAATCATTTAAATTATGTGATCCATATCTTTCTTTAATGCATCTTTAGGGATAGTTACACAGCTAAATATGAAATACAACTTCATTTTTTAAAAAAAGAATGTGCTTAAAGAGGATTTAAGGGGCACAGTTTAGATTTCTAGTTTCGAGGGAAAAATAAAATAGCTTCTTTTTCAAAATATGTTGGAGGAGGGGTACTTTTTAACTCTGCAAGAGGATTTCCGATCGTATGTTGATAGTTGTCAGTAGAGAAAAATTCAAAATTCTGCTCTGAAGGAGGAACCACTCATATTACTAAAACTACTCCACAAAGCAAAAGCAACTCTATTTTCAGATAGAAATGATGGGAAACAGCCAGGGGATTTTGCAGCAGGAAAAATGCTTATGTCACTCTAGTAGGGAAAGAGATTTTGAACTGAGAACAAAGTTCCTTAACCCATTTTCCAAAATTATTTGTGTTAGATAGGGCAATGAGAAGGCAGACTCAGGTTTAACGCAACAACAGCTCTTTATTACAACAGTCAAGTATGTACAATCCAGCAGCAGTTAGGTCTGACAGCTCCCCTTTTATAGGGAGCTGTCAGACCTCTTAACCAATCAGATTGAACCTTTGTTCCCGCCTGAACAGAGGACTGGAGTGGAAACCATAGTAGTTTGTGTTGATACCTAAGACCCCTCCCCTCTTGGTTGGGATGTTCCTATTGGTTACATAGTCCTTGAGGTAGGCGGGTCTTTGTTTTGCTCTACCAGACCTGCGCAGTTCATTTGGAACTGGCTCTTCAGGCAGGTCGGACGGACCGGTCTGCTCTCCAGCTCCGCTCTGTGGAACCTGCTGGAACTTACCCCAGGCTGCAGCTGGAGTTCCTTGGGTTTGCTCGCATGGAGCTTGCTGTGGGCCTGCAACAAATTCAGATAAGTTTTCCGGACATTTCGGGTTTGAGTTGTCTGTGAAAGGAGTGAATGTTTGCTCCTCTTGGGTAGGGCCTTGGTCGTTTGGTTTCAGAGTTTCATCTGGTACCCTAAGATTGGAGTGGGAGAGGTGACCACGGAGTTGGTCAATGTGCCTCCTCCAATTTCTACCATCCTCTAGCTCTAGTAAGTAAGAGCGAGGCCTGGTGATGCCTATCACCATAGCAGGAATCCACAGAGTTCCCCCGGCATAGTTGTGGGTGTATACTGAATCCCCTATGCTAAAATTCCAAATCTTGCTTGTGGAGTCTGGGGGTGATGTGGCAGAGTAGTTTGGGTGTAGCCGATCTAGGTGGGACCTTAGACAGCGACCCATGAGAAGCTCAGAGGGGCTTCTCCCGGTGGTGGTGCTTGGCGTAATATGTTGGATTAGTCAATAGTAATCAACCCATGTTTGCCAATCACCCGGGCCCATTCTGGCAAGGGCCTCTTTAGCGGATCACACCATTCTTTCCACCTGACCATTGGAGGCCAGATGGAATGGCGCGACCAGGGCATGCCGAATTCCCTGGCTAGCTAAGTAGGTCTCGAATTGCATGGCCATGAATTGGGGCCCATTGCCTGGGACCAAGACGTCGGACAGGCCGTGCGTGGAGAAAAGTCTCCGTAGCACCTTGATGATCACCTCTGCCGTGGTAGAGGTCATCAGGGCTACTTCTAACCATTTCGAATATGCGTCCACAACTATTAGGAATGTTTGGCCATGAACGGGGCCAGCGAAGTCAATGTGCACCCTAGACCAGAGTGCTGGAGGGCGCTCCCACTCCTTAGCGGGTGCCTCTGGGGGAGCTGGTCTGGATTCTTGACATGGAGTGCAGGTTGCCACCCACTCTTCTATCTCCCTGTCCATGTTAGGCCACCAGACGTAGCTCCGTGCCAAGGATTTCATCCTGACGATGCCAGGATGCCCCCCATGTAATGCCTCCAATACTGCCTTTCACAATTTACTTGGAACAACCACCTGGTCACCCCACAGTAAACAACCCTTGATTACCGACAACTCATCATGCTTAGCAAAAAACATTTTAAATTCGGCCCCAACAGGCCCCTTGGGCCACCCCCTCCATACCCAGTTTAGAACCTGCTTAATAACAGAGTCTTTAGTGGAAAAGCGGGCAACATCATTGGAAGAGACAGGTCCAGAGTCCAGGCAGTCAATAAGAAGGACCGGTGTCTCAGGAGTGAGGTTGGCCAGCAATTCAGGCAGGGGACAACGACTTAAAGCATCGGCATGTCCCAACGTGGAACCAGGGCGGTGGATCAGTTTGTAGGAGTAGGCAGCCAGGAAAACAGTCCACCTGGTCATGGGCAGAGACAAGGAAACCGGGGTAGGTCGGTCCCCAGCCAGTAGCCCCAGTAGGTTTGTGATCCGTCACAAGTTCGAAATCGTAGCCGTAGAAGTACTCATGAAACCGCTTGACTCCCGCCACTGCAGCCAAAGCCTCTCTGTCCATTTGGCTATAGTTCCGTTCAGCGGGAGACAAGGTTTGTTAGTAGAAGGCAACAGGAGCTTCCGCGCCGTTGGGCATGTGGTGGCTGAGGACAGCACCGACGCCAAAAGGAGAAGCGTCACACGTTAACACCAGCGGCAGGGTTTGGCTGTACTGGACCAGCAGGGAGTCAGCAGTTAGCAGGCGTTTCACTGCGGAGAATACGGCGGCCTCAGCTCGGCCCCAGGACCATTTGGCATTTTTAGACAGGAGGCAATTCAAGGGCTCCGCGACAGTAGCTTTCTGTTTGAGAAAGACCCTGTAGGAGTTAAGGAGCCAGAGGAATGCTTGCAGCTCGGCCTGATGTAGGGGCTTCCTGGATAGCTTTTACTTTTTGGGATGTCGGGTGGATCCCAGAGCCATCAATCATGTACCCCAGAAATTCTACCCTGGGCACATTCATTTTGCATTTTTCGTTTTTAAGCCGGAGGCCCTTTTCACGAATTCTGGTGAAAACAGCCCTAACTCTTTTTAAAAGTTGCGCCTCGTATGCAGCTGATACCAAAATGTCGTCGAAATAGGGGACAACTCCTGGTATCCACTGCAAAAGCCGTTCCATGATGTTTTGGAACAGTCCAGGGGCGATACTAACTCCAAATTGCAGGCAGTGGCATTTGAATGCACCCCTGTGTGTTACAATGGTTTGAACCTCTGCTGTGGCGCCATCTACAGGCAACTGCTGGTATGCCTGTGCATAGTTTACTCAGGTTTAACGCAACAACAGCTCTTTATTACAACAGTCAAGTATGTACAATCCAGCAGCAGTTAGGTCTGACAGCTTTCCTTTTATAGGGAGCTGTCAGACCTCTTAACCAATCAGATTGAACCTCTGTTCCCGCCTGAACAGAGGACTGGAGTGGAAACCATAGTAGCCTCTGTTGATATCTAACAATTTGCATACTTAATTGGAAATAACATGTTACAGTTTGCACACTTTCCATTAACTATTTGATGATAATAGAACGTGGACAAGTGATATTAATTCTGAGTGCATCTTGTCAAGATGCCTTCCATGGACTTCAACTTCCACATTTTCCAAAAAATTGATCATGTAAGGAAGAAATTCTTCTTCTTAACCCACATTTATTTTAAAAAATATTTATTTATTTATTTCATTTATTTATTTATCAAATCTGGAGACTGCCCATCTCACTCTCAGAGAGACTCTGTGGAGGTATACAATGTTACCATCTTTGTGTATGTGCGTGTGTGATTGCATTTGTATACAACATGGCAGTCTACAATGGGCTGTCAGGCAGGGAAAGTGCTGAATCTCACTGCTGTATCTACGTTGCCATTTGCGATTAGAAAGCACTCAAACCACTCCAAGAACCCGGCCCAAGATTCGCCGGCGGTTCCAAATGGAGCGAACGGTGGCATGGATGCCATGGCCATAATGAGTGCGAAGAATTGAAGGTTGTGAGGGAAAAAATTTTATTTTCCTTCACGAGGTAGCTGTTTGTCAAGGTATTGTGTCCGTGGCCTCAGTATCCCATCCTCATCGCCAATGTAAAAGATTGACTGAAGGATGAGGCAGGACGCAGTCTGAGGCAACTAACAGCTAACTTTATTACAGGCAAACGGCAACGTATATACAGCAGTGAGATTCAGCACTTTCCCTGCCTGACAGCTATTTATACGGAGCTGTCAGGCAGGGCAACCAATCAGAGGCTTCTGTCAGCCCGCGCTCAGCCAAGCCGCGTCTTAGCCTGCCAGGACACAACAGTTATCTAGACTGGGAAGTCTGTTGACTAATCTACATTAGACCATTGTAGTAGATTACAACCCATCACCAGGCCGACAATCCAGGCCTTCTCTGTTGCTTTCCCTATTTCCTGCATAGCTTTCACTCTTCCATTATTTTAAAATATATATACTTCTAGAGATGCTTCTGAATTGAGTGGCCTTACAAATCTAATAAATTAATAATCTTCACTGAGGAGATCATCTTAAAGTAGGCCGATTCAGGATGGTGACAATGAGGATACTTTCAACAACTCTTAAAAAAGGAAAGAAAAGAAAGCATGCCTGCCTATTAATATGCAACTTTTACACTTCAACGGTTTTGTTCATACGGCATTTTTTCATTCTGTCATTCTGCATTAGCTTTCCTCAGTTGTATTTTTCAATCCAGAAGAAGTCCGTTGCCAATAATGTGTTCCAAACACTGGAGCACGGTAATGGTAATGGAGCATCTGTTCTTTTGCTTTGAAGGTAAACAGAGAGGTTGACTTTGCCTGTCATGTAAGACTTTTGATTTGCAGATGTTCATGTCTTATAAATGAAAAAAAGAACTAATTATTTATAAATTAAGCTGGGAGGTTGTTGTTTTTTTAATCCTGTCAGAGAGGCACAATGTTCCTGAAATATATTTTGTTTGTCTTCCTACCCCAAGTAGGAAGATTAGAGTTTGACTGTCTTAAGGCATTATGACCTGATAAATGTTTGTAATGATTATATTCCCTCCTTTAGTTTCCTCTCAGGAGTTTTGGGGTGGGGGTGGGTTCAAATGGAGATCCTCCTTGAAGATGCCCCTGTATTTTGCCACAGGATGCCATACAGGACGATGAGCACTCTGTATCATGAGGGACATTCAATACAATAATACAATACAATAGCAGAATTGGAAGGGAAGGTCTTCTAGTCCAACCCCCTGCCTAGGCAGGAAGCCCTATACCATTTCAGACAGATGGCTATCCAACATCTTCTTAAAGACTTCCAGTGTTGGGGCATTCACAACTTCTGGAGGCAACTTCTGTTCCACTGATTAATTGTTCTAACTGTTAGGAAATTTCTCCTCAGTTCTAAGCTGCTTCTCTCCTTGATTAGTTTCCACCCATTGCTTCTTGTTCTACCCTCAGGTGCCTTGGAGAATAGTTTGACTCCCTCTTCTTTGTGGCAACCCCTGAGATATTGGAAGACTGCTATTATGTCTCCCCTAGTCCTTCTTTTCATTAAACTAGACATTCTCAGGTCCTGCAACCGTTCTGCGTATGTTTTAGCCTCCAGTCCCCTAATCATCTTTGTTGCTCTTCTCTGCACTCTTTCTAGAGTCTCCACATCTTTTCTACATCGTGGCGACCAGAACTGAATGCAGTACCCTGTTTCCCCAAAAATAAGACCTCCCCGGATAATAAGCCCAATCGTGCTTTGGACCGCATGTGCTAAAATAAACCCTCCCCTGAAAATAAGCCCTCCCTGAAAATATTGCAACACAGCAGCAGCCCTGAGGTGACCACACTCGCCGCCTCCTGCATCTCAAAAATAATAAGACCTCCCCGAAAATTAGGCCAAGCGTTTATTTCGGGGGTCAAAAGAAAACAAGACGCTGTCTTATTTTCGGGGAAACACGGTATTCCAAGTGTGGCCTTACCAAGGCATTATAAAGTGGTATTAACCCTTCACGTGATCTTGATTCTGTTTATGCAGCCTAGAACTGTGTTGGCTTTTTTGGCAGCTGCTGCACACGGCTGGCTCATATTTGAATATTTGTCCACTAGGTCTCCAAGATCCCTCTCACAGTTACTACTGTTGAGCAAGGTACCACCTGTACTGTATCTGTGCATTTTGTTTTTCTTGCCTAAATGTAGAACCTTACTCTTTTCACCATTGAATTTCATGTTGTTAGACAGTGCCCATCCAGTGGCAAAGAAGATGCAGATGGTGTTTTGCTGCATCAGATAAAAAGAACTCCCTGCCCCACAGACTGAGGAAACATTTGGGGCCAAACAAGGGCCATCTGCTGGGAGTTGTGTCAAAAAGGATTACATGGCTTCTGTATGTAGCATGATAGAAGGGCTTTGATTGTGTGGTTATGACCATCTGCTTCTTTTGACAACGTTGGGGCTGAGGGTTCAACTAGATTGTTGTACAGGTGGTCCTTGACATATGACTGGCTCACTTAGTGACTATTCAAAATTACAATGAATCTCACTGGGAATGTTTATGACCTGGATTCGAACTTCTGATGGACGTCCCTCATACAGTTACATGGTCATACATATATATCAGATGCTTGGCAACTAGCTTGCATTTAAAACTATTTTCAGCATCCAACAGTGGCTGGTTTCCCCAAAAAATTAGCACTATATCTGATTTTTTGGCAAAGTCAGCTGATAGTGAACCATTAGTTTGCTTAATGACTGCAGGATTTGCTTAGTGACCATGGCAATGACTAATGGCTATTGCAAAAAAAGGTCATCAAATAGGATCTGTCATGCAGGTGTCCTGATTTAAAATCATCACAGGCTGCATTACAGGTGTAACTCAAATACTATCTTTTATTGCACCTCAAACGATGGACAGAGTGAGGGCCCTACAGTACAGTAGCCCCCAACGTTTTGGGCACCAAGCAGAGGTGGACTTCGAAAATTTTAGCAAGAAGTTCTCTGCCCATTTTGCTGGTGGGCGTGGTCATAGTGGGCGTGGCCTAATCAGCTTCCTGCACCATGGTGGGGGGTGGCATTTTTGCCCTCCCTGAGCTTTTGAGTCTTTTCTTGAGTCTCCGGGAGGGCAAAAACGGCCTCCCCGGGCTCTGGAGGCCCTCTCAAGGCTGGAAATGGGCCATTTCTGGCCTTTCAGAACTTCCAGTAAGCCATTTTCTTGCCCTTCCTAAGCCTCCATGTGCACCCTGCACTTACCTGCATTCAAAAGAGGCTGCTGGAGGACTCCTGGGAAGGGTGGGGCAGATTGGGTGGGGCCAGCCAGATGTGGAATTTGGGGGTTCTCCGAACTGCACAGAATCTTACCTAGAGGTTCTCCCGAACCCCTGCAAACACCCAGCAGCCCACCCCTGGCACAAGGGGCCCGTTCCGTGAAGAGAGATTTATCTGCACATGGGGTGGGGGGACATGTGCTGCCTGCATCCCGTGATGGAGCTTTCCTTGTTTGCACAGCCTGATTTCTAGCATACCATGGACTTGCTAGTGTATGAACCAAGGGTTGGGGACTCCTGCTATAGAAAATACAGCCAGAGAACGAAATAAGTTGAACTGAATTTAGATTTCATTCAATGCTTTAAAAAATACCTTTCCACCAAATGTTTACCATCCAATGAAAAGTTACTCTGGTGGCAAATTCTGAATTGCCATGGAGATTCCTAAGATCTAAAGATTTACCCCAGAGGGAAGTCCATTCTTTTTTCTGACAATAATTGGAAAAGCTAGAACAATTTGGAAACTTTTGCACATACTTTTTGTAACAGGGAAGTTCCACCAAAGGAAATGAAACGTGTAGAGATGGGAGGCAGAAACATTCTCCTAAACTATTTTTTCCCCTTTTGTTACGTGTTAAACACTTCCTCACTCTCCTTGAGAATAGAAGATTAGTTTGAGGGAGGGAGGGAAACCCTCCCTAATTATATCCCCCCATCTTATCAACATGGGCATGTTGTGTGCCCTATCTATTAAGGTTTTACCTGTCAGGAGGTGAGCCTCTTTGGGCTATGGCATCCACCCTTTACAATATTATCCCCATCAGGGGTGGGCTGCTACGAACCTGGGCGAACCCATAGCTAATGTTATGGTTGGTTCGGAGAACCTCCAAATTCCACCCCTGGTTGGCCCAGCCCACCCTGCTCCTACCCTCCCACCCCACAATGCCCCTCCCAGGATTCTCCATGCGGCTCGTTTTGGATGCAAGGCAGGGGTGGATTCTGTTAGATATTAACACAGGCTACTATGGTTTCCACTCCAGTCCTCTGTTTAGGCGGGAACAGAGGTTCAATCTGATTGGTTGAGAGGTCTGACAGCTCCCTATAAAAGGAGAGCTGTCAGACCTAAATGCTGCTGGATTATGCAGACTTGACCGTTGTAATAAAGAGCTGTTGTTGCGTTAAACCTGAGTCGGCCTTCTCATTGCCCTATCTAACAGATTCCGTCCACCATTACTACCGGCTAGGTAGTAAAAAATTTCGCCCAAGCATTTTCATTTAAAACGATCGGCACATGCGCACAACATTAAAAACGAATAAGAATTGCATTTTAAAAATGAAGATTGTTCTGCACATGTGCAGAACAGAAAAGCAAGATGGCACCGCCGATCATAGGACCGGTATGGTCAGGTGTCCGTCAGAGTTACAAATCGGATCGAATAGATAGGAACCCACCTCTGACACAAGGTAAGTGCAGGGCCTGCACAGACAGTCGGGGAGGGGAAAAATAGGCCTCCCAGAAGTTTTCATCCTCTCAGAGGCTTGAGGAAAGACTCTGGAGCCTGGGGAAGATGAAAATGCCTCCCCTGCTGAGGTGCAGGAGGCCGACTAGGCCATGCCCACGATGGTCATGCCCACCAAGCAACTGGGCAGAGAACCCACTGCTGAAATTTTTGAAGTCCACCCCGATCCTCAACTCCATGAAACCAGTCTTGGCTCTATTGCCCTTCCAGAAACCACTCAATGCATAGCTTTCTAGCAGGCTTAGTGGCCCCATGGCAACTGGGAAACCACATTACTTTATGAAGTATGACTTTTTAAACACTCTCCCATGTTTTATTGTTTATAATGTTTTTTTAAGATGCATTTTTATTGTTTCATTCTTACTGTATGCCACCCAGTGTCACATTTGTGAATGGGTACTATCTAAATTTGATAAATACCTAAGTTGTATGCTGTGTGTGCATCTTGCTATCTGTTGCTCCCCATTCTTAATATCTTACATCTGGGGCAATGTGACTAAGGTTAGGATTGGCCCCAGCTAATACTAGGCAGGCGGGCTTTCTATGGCCCCCAAATTTAGAGTCTAATTTTAATTGTCTCTGCTCTTGAGGGGCATATAGGAAAAGTATTAATTTATATAGCATGAGTTCTATGAATTCACTAGAAGGAAGTAATTTGTCAATGATACATTCCGACAAAAACACAAGAGGTAAAAATGTACAACATGAAATATAAAATCTATAAATTATAAGCCTATGTCTAGATTATAGATATAATCATTTGTCGTAGCCAGGAAATCAGCAATATCTGATCTGAATGTACTATGCAATAAATAAATAATAAATAAATGCTGATAATAGCAGTGAGGCCCATGAATGAACAAACACATAAAAGGCCGTAAATTTACATTTCCTAGAATGTAAATGGAATTTAAAATATCTCTGTTTAGGAGCCTCAGAATAATTATAAATTTGTGGATGTTTTTTCCTGTCTGCATTTCCAGCCCTCTTCTCCACCCCACCCTACCCAGAAAAGAATTGGAACCTGCAACAGGGTCTTTCATCAAAATTTAACAAGTGACTTTGGTGACAAAACACCAGAATCTTCTATACAATTATGTTTACTCACCTCATTCTTCAGAAACTTAGTTTACAAATTGACAGAAGAATTTTCTCAATTTGCCAGATGTGAGACTACAAATCTCATCATTCCCAGTATACATGCCCAAGTGGGGGAAGGCTTTAAATAAACATTAAGGTCATGATGGAGAAACTATGGCACGCATGCCCAAAGTGGCACATGAAGCAATGTTGCCTGGCACATGCGGCCTTGCTTGTTTGTCTTCCACGTTTCTGGCGCACATGTGCATGCAGTGATCAGCTGGCCTTTGCGCATGTAGCAATGCTGAAAACTGATGTGCACATGCACACTGGCTAGCTGATAGTTGGGCGCACATGCATGGTAGAACCCAGAAGTTTGGCTTTTCCAGAGTGCGGCCCCGACACGCACACATGATGTTTCCACAGAATCTTTTCAGCACTTGGTGCCAAAACGGTTTGCCATCACTGCACTAAGGGATACAGCTTCATTTGTTGAGAATTCTGATATGGGAAGAATCCTCCCACACCTTCATGGTAAACAGGACCCAATATTAATTCAAGACAGGCTCTCCATTTTCACTTAAAACTACAAAACTTTGGGCTCTTAATTTTTTTTTTTAAATAGAAATGTTGACTTGAACGAGGTTATAAATAAAACAACCTTGGAACGAGCTGCCTCACACCCAGTGCACCCTCTAATCACTGCAATTCACTGTGAATTCATTTGAAAAGACTAAAATATTTCACGTTTAATTAATTTTAAGCGCGAACATTCTGCACAAGCACTCCAAAATTGCTTCCGTATACATATATGTAACCTTGGAAGCTAAACCTTGTCTGAATTGTCGGAAACTATTCTCCTGCACCCAACCAGCTAATTATTTTTGTTTCTGGCACTGTCTCAGCATCTCAGGATACTTTTGGTAATCAACTATCTTAAAAATAGATTTTTAGATCAGTCAGTCCTGCAAAGTGATACTAAATTTACAGTTGTGGATTTTGCTCGTGCCTTGTGCAATAAAATAAAGCTAATTGTTCAATCATGGGGATATAAAGAAATATGTCAGTTTCATTGATTTTTTAAGATATTTCTTACAAAATTCTTACAGTAGCCTATTACAAAAACTAAACCAAATTCAAATATATCATACATATATTCATCCAGAATAAAACATAAAAATGTGGGGAAACAAGTGGGAAATATGAAATGTATCACATCAGCTGTAGATTGGTACCAGTTCAGTGTTTTCTTTCACTAGGGCCATAGTGGCGAACCTATAGCACGCCAGTGGTGGGTTGCAAGCAGTACTCCCTGGTACGGGCGTACCGGAGCCTACCCAGAGTACCGGGTACTGTTCCAGTACGGTGCTCTGCAGGGTCCACCCGCCTGCCCGCGTTCCTTAACGGTCTTTAAAGTCTTCGGTGCTTCTGCGCATGTGCATGGCGCATACAGCACCTGTGCGATGCTCTGCTGAGCAGCTGTAGCGTGGAGGCGTTGCTGGACAGTACAACACATGCACGTGCTGCATGCATGTGGATGCTGCCGGGTGTGTTCCAACTGTACCGGTTGGAATGGGATCCAGACCCCACCACAGTAGCATGCGTGGCAGAAGTGGCATGCAGAGCCATCTCTATGGACACGAAAGCCGTCACACGTTGCTCTTCTGGATTCTGGCATGCTGGCCAGCTGCCTTTTCCACTGGAAACCAGAAGAGCAGACGCCTGGTGTGCATGCACGTGCTAGGCACCTAGTTCTCTGGTTTCTGGCACGCGCATGCACCCCAGCCACCTGGTCTTCTGGTTTCTGGTGCACATGTCTATGCGAAGATCAGCATGCGCTCATTGGAAACCAGAAGATCATCTTCCTGCATGCACAATAGGCGGCTGGTCTTCGTGCATGCATCCATGCCAGAAACTGGAACACCAGGTGGCCAGTGCGCATGTGTGCACCGGGTGGCTGCTGTTCTGGTTTCTGGCACACATGCATGCACAAACACATGCTCCTATTTCCACCGTGCCAAAAAGGTTTGCCAACACTGCACTAGGGTAAAATCACGGGAGACTATTATATCAGTAGCCTCAGCCTTTTATGTTTGGGTTCTATGTAAGGGTGTGCAGTTTTTTTGTGGCCCAGTTCTGAACTGGCATGGCCCAGTAGTAGACCAAGGCCTGGGTGTGGAGACCCCTATGTTAGATCAACTGAAGAAAGCTCTTTGTGACTGAACAATGAAACCTGGAGATCAGTGATGATATTCAGCCGGATCGGACTGATTCGGGCTAAACAGTAGTGGCAACCTGCGGTTGGGGATATGCCCGCCCACCTGCCCTGGCTCTATGCCATCCTATTTAGCCATGTATTCTAAGCTATGCTATGTGTGCAAGCCATGTGCACAAGCAAAGCACATGCATGGAAAGCACACACACTCTTACAGTTTTAGTGTGCGGCAAACTGGTGGTAAAATTATGTGAAACGCACATCTGATGGAGATGGGGCCAATAAAAATGACAATTACAGAACACTTAAAAAAGGCCAAACTTCTAGAAATTCCCTACCATTTTTTAATTTAGTGTGGTTTAGGATGTTAACAGTTCCCTTTCTTGAAACCCTAGTTAGGTTTGTCTATGTGTTTTGAAATTAAGTAGTTTTCATCACTGTTAAGTCCAAATATGCTAGGAAATTGCTAGAAGTTTGGCACTCAGACAACTCAGTCATCAATAGGCACATAGAGATAAACTGCATTCATACGCTATTCAAAAGGTACAATGAAAAATCTAAAGAACTTTTAAACAAAGAGATCAGAACACCTATTTGCAGCAAATATTAGATAAGCAGGGATTAATACCAGTATAAATACCAGATTAAAAACCAAGTGGTAAACAATTAAGGAACCACAATCAGTAAATAACATCTAATCAAGGAACTAACAAAAAGAAAACAACATTCGCTTCAACATGAACCTGCTCCGCCTGCGGGAGGCCTCTCTCTCGCAGGTATGGCCCTTGGCTCTTACAAGGGCCTGCCTTGATGACGGGTTTGGGAACCCCGAGAGGTGGAAGAAACGGAAGCTGAGGGGATTTTTAGTCAAATGTTTTACATTGTTTTTAGGAGGTTCCAGGGAGGGGGGGTGGGTGGGTCAGACCAGGAGCGATGTGAGAGCCGGGCCTCCAGGTGTGGTCACGAACAGAAGGGGCGGAAGGGAGGAGGAGGGGGAGGACACCATTCCTATACAGGGCTCTTTAATTCCAACGGTCGCAGGGAGGGGCAGATACGAGGACAGCTTAAGAACCTACAGTCGGTTGGGAGACCGTGGTTGCTGGTTACACCCGGTCGCTTGTACCAACCCCCGCGTTCTAGGTGGTCAAGAGTTACAGACCCAAGGCCTGAGGCTGCTGTTATGCAATGCGAGGTCCGTTGTTAACAAGGCCCCCCTCATTCACGATCTAATTTTAGAGGGGGAGCCGGACCTCGCGGGAATAACGGAGACCTGGTTGGGCCACGAGGGAGGTCTTCCCCTCGTCGAAATGTGCCCACCAGGCTACCGAGCATTTCACCAGCCCCGGGCCCAGGGAAGGGGCGGTGGGGTGGCAGCAATTATTCGGGAGGACTTAGAGCCGAGGGAGTCTACTGTGCCACAGACGTCCGGATGTGAATCCCTTGTTGTGAAATGGGGGCCTGGGAGACAGTTGGGCCTGCTGATAGTATACCTGGCTCCTCGCTATACATCAGCGGCCCTGCCCGAACTCCTCAAGCTGATCGCATCAGTGGCGGTTGAGACCCCCAAACTTTTAGTGATGGGGGATTTTAACCTGCCATCGATGGGAGAAGCATCAGAGGGGGTTCGGGAGTTCATGGCTTCCATGACAGCCATGGACCTGACTCAAATGATTCAGGGCCCGACACACGAGGGAGGACACACTCTGGACCTTGTTTTTGTCTCTGGCCAGTGGCTGAGTGATCTGGGAGGAGGGGACTTAACCATCACTCCCCTGTCATGGTCAGATCACTCACTCCTCCGTCTTGACTTCCCTGGTGCTACCTCCCGCTGCGGGGAGGCGGAACCGGAAAGTTCCAGATGGTTCCGCCCCAGGCGCCTGATGGAACCTGATAGGTTCCAGACGGAGCTTGGGCCACCTCCTGTAACCTTGACCCGCCCCCGGGTAGAGGACCTGGTAGTTGCGTGGAATAATGCAACTACCGGGGCCTTGAACCGGGTGGCGCCTTTGCGGCCTCTCCGGCGGCAACGATCCACCCTAGCCCCTTGGTTTACCGAGGAGCTAAGGGTGATGAAGTGCCGCAAGAGACATCTAGAGAGTCGTTGGAGATCCTCTCGCTCCGAATTTGATAGAACACAGGCACGAGCCCATTTAAGGATGTACCTTGTGGCATTGAGAGTGGCCAAACGCCAATATTGTGCCACTCTCATTGCATCCGCAGAGAACCGCCCTGCCGCCCTGTTTCGGGTGTCCCGCTCCCTCTTGTTTCAGAGGCCGCGGGAGGCCCCCCTACAGGGCAGGGCAGAGGAATTTGGTAAATATCTGCAGGATAAAATCGCTCAAATCCGGAGAGATTGGGTTCCTGTCAGTGATCCAATGGAGACGTCCATGGCGAGTCTTGAGGTATCGATCTGGGAGGAGTTTGACTTGGTTGCCATCGAGGATTTGGACAGATTGCGTGGACGACTGCGACCCACCACATGTTTATTGGACCCGTGCCCCTCCTGGCTTGTACTGGCATCCTGGGAGGTTACACGAGACTGGCTCCTGGGCCTAGTGAATGCTTCGCTGAGCGAGGGGTCTCTCCCGGCCGCCTTGAAAGAGGCGGTGGTGAGACCCTTGCTCAAGAAGCCTTCCCTGGACCCTTTGGAGCTGGCCAATTATCGTCCTGTCTCCAACCTTCCCTTTTTGGCGAAGGTTGTAGAGAGTGTGGTGGCCTACCAGTTTCCACGACATCTGGAGGAAAATGATTATCTAGACCCGCGCCAGTCCGGCTTCCGCCCCGGTCACAGCACGGAGACGGCCTTGGTCGCGTTGGTGGATGATCTCTGGAGGGCCAGAGACAGAGGTTGTTCCTCTATCCTGGTCCTATTAGACCTCTCGGCGGCTTTTGATACCATCGACCATGGTATCCTGCTGCGCCGGCTGGAGGGGCTGGGGGTCCGGGGCACCGTTTTGCGGTGGTTCGGCTCCTACCTTTCTGACCGGATGCAGCGTGTGCTGGCAGGAGAAGAGAGGTCGACCCTACGCCCCCTTACTTGTGGGGTGCCACAGGGGTCGGTCCTCTCGCCACTCCTCTTCAACACATATATGAAGCCGCTGGGTGAGATCATCCGTGGTTTCGGGGTGGGATACCATCTGTACGCTGATGATACTCAGCTGTACTTTTCCACCCCGAACCACCCCAACGAGGCCATCGAAGTGATGTCCCGGTGTGTGGAAGCCGTACGGATCTGGATGGATGACAACCGACTCAAGCTCAACCCCTCCAAGACGGAGTGGCTGTGGGTACCAGCTCCCCGGTTCAGCCAATTAATTCCATCATTGGCCATTGGGGGCATTCAACTTGCCCCCATGGAGCGGGCGCGCAATTTGGGTGTCCTCCTGGATGCCCGGCTGTCCATGGATGACCATGTGACAGCCGTGGCAAGGGGGGCGTTCCACCAGGTTCGCCTGGTGCGTCAATTGCGCCCTCTACTGGACCGGGACGCCTTACGCACAGTCACTCATGCGCTGGTGACGTCTCGCTTGGACTACTGTAACACTCTCTACATGGGGCTTCCCTTGAAATGCACCCGGAGGCTACAGTTGGTCCAGAACGCAGCCGCGCGGGTAATTATGGGGAGTACTAGGTACTCCCATGTGACACCGTTCCTGCGCGAGCTGCACTGGCTTCCTGTGGTCTATCGGGTGCGTTTCAAGGTTTTGATAATAATCTTTAAAGCGCTCCATGGCTCAGGACCTAGTTACTTGCGGGATCGTATTCTGCCCCATACATCCCTGCGACCAATCCACTCGCACAGAGAGGGCCTCCTCCAGGTGCCGTCCACAAGACAGTGTCGGGGGGCGGCGCCTAGGAGTAGAGCCTTCTCTGTGGCGGGCCCAGCCCTGTGGAATGACCTCCCTCCGGATATTAGGAATACCTCTGACCTCCGCTCCTTTCGTATTAAGCTTAAGACCCACCTATTCCAAGCAGCTGGCCTGGCTCAACTTTGATCTAACCATATAGCTCCTGACGGGCTTTTACTGGGTATTTTAATTATATTTAATTATCTAGGGGTTTTTAAATACTGTATTTTAATTGTTTTATTTATCAGCCGACCTCCTCCTTGTGTTTGTCTCGGTATATGTCTCTGTTATATGTTTGTTTTGTCCATATTTATTTCATATGTTTCATTGTACGCCGCCCCGAGTCCTTCGGGAGAGGGTGCGGCTAAGAAATAATTTTTATTATTATTATTATTATTATTATTATTATTATTATTATTATTATTATTATTATTATTATTATTAACATTGAACAGCAAGCCACTGTCTACAAACAGAGAACAAACCCCACTCCCTTCTAGCACTGAAGATGCTACCTAGTTGGGTAATGAAATGTCTGCAATAAAACAACTGAGCTCAGAGAGCACCAAGGAGTCCACAGTTTGAGCTACAAATATTATCTTCTATTGATGAAACAGGAACAATTTAACAAATCTTTTTTTTAGGCAAAAAAAAAAAGCGCTATTGCAGTTCAAAGTGCAATTGATCTGGAGAACATGGGAGAAAGGAAAGAACAACGGAGAAAATTTGGTACCAAAAAAATTCAATATCTGCCATTGTTTTTGGCTGGAATTCTTTTCTTATACTTCGTTCTCTTAACAAAATAATGATTGCTGTTAACTTGGTCCTTGGTTGTGCGTAATGACTTTGAAGTGCATGTTAAACCATATTGTTTGTAGGGATTCGTCCATCAGTATATTTTCAATGGAAAGAAAAATGATATGTAATGAAAATTAGCCCTGGAAGTTTAGTACCAGGAAAGTAGCTATAATAGACATATGCAATCGTTAACATTTAATATTTATATACATAGTGGGGAATTCTTAATTAAAATACAACTTCTCCTCTGCCATTTTTGTCCTCCATTTGAAGTAAAAAAGAAAGACCTGGTCTTTACAAGCTAGTTGATTATTAAAGCTTCCCATAACTCTCACAGTTAAAAACAACTTGTGGTTAGGAATTGCCTTTATTTATTATATGATGGTAAAATATTAGGTATGTAACGCTATGGAGTTAAAATAAATCCAGAGACTGAGAAAATTATATCCATTTGATTTGGGATTATGTATATTATTGGATTTGGATAGATGGGTTATTTTGAGATATGGGCTCATATCTCGATAATGTTTTAATCCAAAACATTGTTTTGATGGCAGCTTTAAAGTACCTAGCACTCTAGCTGTGCCCTGTCTAGCAATAGAATAGAATAGAGTAGAGTAGACAAGAGAAGAGAAGTAAAGAATAGAATAGAATAGAATAGCTTTTATTGTCAGTTTGAATGTACACTAATTGGCATACATTAAAATGAAATTTCCTGGCATACAGCTCTCAAAGAGTCACCACCTCCAATATATACTACATTACCATGGCAAAATAAATAAATACATACATACAAAATTATTGCACATACCCACATATATTATATGACACAGAGAAACAACACCGTCTAGTTTGGATGTATACATATACATAACGAGAAAAATGAATCTTGTGAGTTTACCAGACAGATGGCATAGGGAACAAAGCTGTTACAGAATCTGGTAGTCCTGCTAAAACACTTCGAAACTTCCTCCCAGAGGGAAGCAATATAAACAGACGATAAAGAGTGTGTGTGTGGGGGGGGGGGGGGGAGTCTCTAATAATGCACATGGTGCTTAGAGCTTAAATAATCTTCTCGGCTGTCCTTACCACTCTCTGTAGGGACCTTCTATCTGAGGCACTGCTGAGACCCTAAACCAAACAGTGATGCAGTTTGTTAAAATGCTCCCAATCATGCCTCTGTAAAAAGTGGCCAGGACAGAAGGAGAAAGATGTGCTCTCTTCATCTGTCAAGTCCATGGACTTAATTATAATCATTCTTGTGTAGCTAAGCTAACATTTCGTGTCTGACTCTTCCTATAATACAGTAAGAAATGTTTAGCCTGTCCTACATACTAGAGAGTTGACTGAGATTAAAGTAAGATCGTAGATGCCCTAGTAACTTCACTAATTATTGACTCCAAAGATGCAGCTAACTTGTACTATAGTGGTGATGCTAGGGCTGCTGCAAGAACTGAAGGCTGAAGCTGAATCCAAACCAAGCAAGCAGATAAGCTTGCAGAAAATCACCAAAGGTGAGCAAACTGGCCAGGTGAAAATACATGGGTTGACAAGGATACAGTGGGGCTATGCGATGGCTCATCAGAGCACCCTTTCTTTTCCTTATTTTAAAAACTTTTTTTTTTTAAAGTCAGACCAACTGACTAGGCATGTACATAATTATAGATTTATTCCCCCTTCTTGTTTTAAAAATAGAATATGCTTCTGAACATGATCCTTAGACAAGGTAAGGTTATTGTTACCACTCTATTGCTTTGCTGAAAATTTGGATTTTTAATTCATATCATCTCTCAAAAGATAGGATCATGGTTACAGGGCTGATCTTTTGCCTAGTACTGAATCTGCTACTTTTCTACTCTGTAGTAGAAGTGCAATAGGAAGGTTGCAATGGCACATAGATTATTTATTTGTTTGTTTATTACGTTTACAAATGCCTCCCATCTCACTATCTATAAAGCAACTCTAATTGCCATTTAGAGCTTTTTGGAATATGGTTACATAATACAATCTCATGTGTTGTGAGATTAAGGAGTTTTCACTGTGTTTTCTGATTGCTAGTTACTGTTCTGCTAGTTATATGGTCTGCTAGTCTTCTGCCTATTATCCTGCATAACGACTGTTACACTCCTGTATTGTAGATAATTACAGCACATAGTGTAATG
This sequence comes from Natrix helvetica, assembly GCF_964273705.1. Lineage (NCBI taxonomy): Eukaryota > Metazoa > Chordata > Lepidosauria > Squamata > Natricidae > Natrix > Natrix helvetica. Next base: position 127,528,542 of record NC_138554.1, on the reverse strand, counting down.
GCCTATTGAGCTTTTTTCTTTATTTAAGTTGAAGGCTGTAGTTGGTTTGTGTGCTATGGTAATGCCATGTGGTTGTAATAGCCTGTTGGTTATTTCTGAGATGTTTCTGATACTGTATATGGCAGTGTTATCCTGTGCATTGATTGTGCAGTAGTGGGTTGAACGATTGGGTACTTTTTGATAAAGTTGTGTGAATAGCCATCTTGTTGGAAGATGCATAGGTGATCTAATTCCTTTTTCTGGTGTTGCGGCAGGGATGAAAGGCTACTGCTTCAGGCTGGTTTGCCTTTTAAAAGTTCTGATGATCAGCTGTGCTGTGTGATTGTCTGAACTTTTTTTTACTTTTTAATAAAAAAAGTTCTGACAATCACACAGCACAGCTGATTGTCAGAACTTTTAAAAACCTTTTAAAGCATTTTTTTTTAACACTGGTTTGGGCAAACTGGAAATCCTGCTTTGTAGCGAATCTAAATCTTGCAGCACAGCTGTCCCTGCCCCCCACCCCACTGCTGTTTTACTTACCTATGCAGACTCAGAAAAGGCTTCTTAGCACCTGTGGTGTGAATGCGCGTAATGTGCACATGCTCACATGAAGCAAACCAGTAGCAGACTTCAGAGCATTTTACTCCTGTGTTGTGGGTTGCTGTAAGTATGTTTGTGTGCTCATTTGAAGAATATTCTGACCACTACTCCTACGCAACTTCTGTTGCTGGAGGTGCATTGTTACTTTGGTAATGGTGAATGTGTGTTGTTTTTCAACCGATACTTAATGGATAACTAAATATTCTGGAGTCTTGCAGTATGTAGATGCACTTTGCTGTAATTAGGAGTGTTTGATGTGTATTTATATATATATATATATATATATATATATATATATATATATATATATATATGTATGTATGTATATATATATATATATATATTACACATCAAACACTCCTAATTACAGCAAAGTGCATATATATATATATATATATATATATATATATATATATATATATATATATATATATATATATATATATATATATATATATATATATATATATATATATGAATGATTGCAGAATGCGTTTCTTGGCTGGTCTTGCAATAATTCCCAATAATTTCATCCCAAGTAAGGTGATACAATGGTCAGTTAGAATTATTAATGGGAGGTTATTCGAAATGGTAGTAGCTTGATCTTAATTCTATGTGACCTGATTTCTATAATGATCTATCTAGTCTTGAGGAAAAATAAGAGATTTAAAAAAAATTGCTGAGAAGATAAGTCAGCACTTTTCCTTAAATATATACATTTTCAAATAATGATAGCTTTTTAGTAAGTCTCTGGGGAGACCCTCTACAAGATTTGTTGAGCAATATATAGTATAACCTTTAAGATTTTCTTTCTTTTTCACCCATTGGCTGTCAATATTAACTAAGTTAATATATTCTTGACCTAGCCAGAACCAATGTGCATTTTCCAGTCCATTCAAACTATTAAGCACATTAAATCAAAATTTCTTTTTTAAAAAAAATCCTGTCTCACTTTTTTACTCTTTCTCTCTGTAGTAACTTGCAATTCCTAACATATTTACCAGGGTCCAATATCCACTTCTGGTTTCCTGATGAGCATTATTTCTATTATAAGTTTAGTTTGCGCTTCACATTGGAAGCCTTAAAAGGACCCTGACAAAGTTAATTTTATACCTGATAACTGAAAAAAAATCCATTGCATCCAAGGTTTTAAAGTAAAAAATGTGGTTTGCATTTTCATTGTATCTGAGCTACAAAGTAATGCTTTTGAAAGGGCACTTTCGAAAGTAACAGAAGCAACACCTCTACTCCTTTCTGCATTTTGATAAATCACATTTCTTTCTTGAACTGATAACATAGAGCAAAATAACAGGAGCTATAGCAAACTTGGTGTCATGGTATCATCTTTCATTAAAATGTATAAGAGGAAAGAATGAAGAATAAGAGTACAGTACGGAAAAGAAAGATAGAAAATATATTTATCTGAGCATTTGGGGCTTGGCAACCTTGGATTTAGAAGGCGGGTTTTTATTTTTTATTTTTTATTATTACAACCGACATTTATCAGAACCACATGGTGAGATGAAGAAAAGCAGTAAGTTGTAAAAACATGGTGTATATCACATTCAGAGAAAAGGCATCCTAGACCTATCTAGTTTTTCTCCTGCAAAATGATTTAATTCCAATCCTTGACAAGCACATTCCCATCCTCCCTAAAATCTGGTCTGCAGATATTCGTATAATGAATGTGGAAGCTTAAGGAACTCTATATCCCCTTCCAGGTGTACCGAGTAATACATATCTTGTGAAATTATCATGCATGCTGGGTGCAATACAGTTCTTTCCTTTTATATTAAGAAGACACAGGCTTCTGGATTGGTTGATGATCACTAAAATTGGCTGTTCTAATCCCCCAAAATTGAGAACCTTCTGCCATCACAACTTATACATGTGCAAATTCCAATATTCAGAATTCACAAATTCTATTCTAAAGTTCTTGGGGACCTGAGAGGCAAATTAAAGGAATCATTGGAATTTAAGGTTGGATAAGTGGGCACTTATTTGGTTACTCTGGGGAGGAAACTTGCCAAGGCCAATTCCTTATGGCCAACTCATCATGGCCAACTCGCTGCATGACAATTTGCCACAGAACAAGAGTTACACTAATATCAAAGAAATGGTGGAATAGAATTATTAAAGAAAAGGAGGGACAAAATGAAATGTGAATGACAAAAAATTAAAATAGTTTTTAAATTATTATTTTAAATAATTAAATTGAATTGTTGAATTGTCCTACAGTGAGTTGGCCATGGTAAGTTGGCTATGACAAGTTGGCTGCAGCAAGTTGTCCCATTTCATGCATGATCTGACACCCAGAATCACACATATAATTGAATGGTTACATGGTTGAATTAAGGCTGGGGAGAGATTTAACTGATCCAAAGTAATTAAGTTGGTTTCCATGTCCGAGAATGGATGTAAAGCTGGATGAATGAATCTTACCTCAGAATGGTGTATGGATAACAATGGGAGCTGAGATTTTTATGAGCTGCCTTGAATTTTAGGAGTTAAGGCAACCTATCAACAAATTAAATTAATATTTCAGATGTGAGTTCTACCTTAGGCAATAAAATTGGCTGAGTGAGAGGGGCCAGTCATTCTTTTTGAGTCTAATCTATCTCCAGAGTTTGTTGGCAGCAGTGCCTCAGATAGAAAGTCCATTCAGAGAGTGGTAAGAACAGCCAAGGAGATTATAGGAAGCTCATTCAGGATACTGCTTATATAAATGCTATGTGCTTAGAGCTCAAAGCGTTGTTAGACCCACCTCACGGTCTGTTTTTGTTGTTCCCCTCTAGGAAGAGTTTTTGTTGTTCCCCTCTAGGAAGAGTTTCGAAGTATTTCTAGCAGGACTACCAGATTCTGTAACAGCTTTGTTCCCTATGCCATCCCACTGCTAAACCTGCAAGATTGGTTGTGTGTTTTTTTTTTTTTGCCATGTGCATGTAAATATCCAAACTAGGCTGTATTTATTTGTAATTTTGTACTTATTTATTTATCTTGTTATGTTTATGTAGTATATTGGAGGTGGACATCCTTTGAGAGCTGTATGCAATGAAATTTCATTTTAATGTAGTCCGATTAATGTACATTCAAAGTGACAACAAAGTTATTCTAAGTAGCTTTATTGTGGGGAAAACAGGAGAAGAAAGAGATATTAAGTATGTTTGCTGCCTTGAGCTATTTATAAAGTAAAAAAAGGCAGGATAAAAATCTAATAAATAAAATCATTTTTGCAAGCTCCAGAACTCCAGAACCAAATATATCTTTAATATAACAGAAAATTTATTTAATATATACAAACACACACACACATCACTTGAACTAAATTGCATTTACTTTCCATCTTGCCCTCCCCAGCACATCATAGTGTGGTGCCCAGCATGCCATTTGGAGATCAAATGTTGCGCGCATACCCTTGTGTCACCAAACAAGAGAAATTAGATGGGTTATGATTATGCATCATTTGCTTTCTAAGACTCAGCATTGAGTCCATCTTGGTCTTTTCTTCCACCTCAGAAGAAACAGCTGCAGTTCCCCTTCCTAGCAAGAAAAATGACCTCATTCATCTTCTCCAATTGCCTGGTTATGCTAGAACTATAGAAGCAAGGAGACAGAACATTCTCTGGCCCATATATCAGTTAAAAGGACACAAACTACCAATTGCTTTTCAAGGGGAAAAAAAGCTAGAAAAGATCAGCTTGGCCAAAATAGGAAAGAAATGCCCACTTATAGCTTATTGATTTATTCTGGCCTTGAAGAACTGATTTTCCCCATTTTGTCCTTTCTGAGTCCTTGTTTCTCACGAGTTTTACCTTTTTTAGGCCATTCTCCATCTATTCTGTGAGCTACTATGAAAGGCTGCAATTGAAAAACGGGATTTAAAAAATAATGGATGGAGCTAATAAGTACTATTTTTATTGTTGGCCTGCTTCATTTAAAGTTTTACTGCTGTTTGAAATAATATTGTGAGGAAGTAATATGATTTCCTTTTTGTGATTGGCTGGAAGATTCTTATGCTTGGCGTATTTTGTGATGTTTAATTGATTAATGCTCTATGGTTGTGAAATACTGTTAAGGATTTGCTTTGATTTTCAAAATTTTGGTGCGTTTCACGTATTGTGAAGGGGTGGCATCAGTAGGAACATCCATCTATGGTGGAATCATGGTTTAGAATCTAAGATATGACAAGATGGAGAAGACCACTGTGTCCATATTGCCCAGCTGAGATGCACATTGATTCCTTGCTATATTTAGACAGGAAATCATTGAATAATTAGGATATTAATTTAAAATAATCTCTGTGTGGCTCCATGTAATCAGAGTCACATTTAAACTGATGCCTGCTCTTTTTTAGATTTCCAATGTAGTTTTCATGTCAACAATATTGTATAAAAGCATAAATCTTTGCAAGTCAAGTAAATTCATAGATTTTTTTCACAGAGTTTGTTCTTCCATTTTTTGCTTCATTTATTTCATTTACTCTTCTGTGGATTTCAGGCAGGCATGTAGGTTTCAGGAAGAAATATTTCTCAGACACAGTTGCAGGAATTGGGTATGCCTGGTTTAATGGAAAAAAAAGGACTGGGGTGACATGATAGCAGTCGTCCAATATCTTAGGGGTTGCCACAAAGAAGAGGGGAGTCAATCTATGTATTCTCCAAAGCACCTGAAGGCAGAACAAGAAGCAATGGATGGAAACTAATCAAGGAGAGAAGCAACCTAGAACTAAAGATAAGTTTCCTGATAAAGAAAACAATTAACAGCTTGCTTTCAAAAGTTCTGTATGTTAAGTCACTGCAGGTTTTTTTTTTTTAAAGAAGTGATTGGATAAACATTTATCTGAAATGGTATAGGCCTCCCTCTTGTGAAGGGGATTGGATGAGAAGACCTCCAAGGTGTTTCCTGACTTTGTTATTCTGTTAGATTACTAATTCTTCACTAGTAATGCTTTATTAGTCCTGTTACAGCTTTACCGATCAACCACTATCATAACACCTTCTCTTGTATGCTCACTTCTTTTTAAAAGCAACTCTTTCTCATTGGTTTCAAGGTTTTGATTACTATCTTTAAAGCGCTCCATGGCACAGGACCTAGCTATTTGCGGGATCGTATCCTGCCCCATACATCCCTGCGACCAATTCGTTCTCACAGGGAGGGACTTCTCCAGGTGCCGTCCACCAAGCAATGCCAGAGGGCGGCGCCGAGGGGCAGGGCCTTCTCTGTGATGGGCCCAGCCCTCTGGAATGACCTCCCCCCCGACATCAGGACAACAACCGATCTCCGCTCCTTCCGCATGAAACTCAAGACCCACCTGTTCCGACTAGCCGGCCTGGCTTGAATTATAGCTATTCTAATCCCTCTGGATACAATTTTAAATTAGGTTTGACTCTAGGTGTTTTAATTGTTTTTTAATTGCTTTTTTGCTGTTTTAATTAATTGATTATTTATTTATTGTGTGTGTATAATGCTTTTTGTATATCTCCTCCTTGTCATTGTCATTATTTGTTATATAGTAAATTGTACGGCGCCCCGAGTCCCTTGGTGGAGAGGGTGCGGCATATAAAAATGATTAATAAATAAATAAATAAATAAATAAATAAATTGTTTACTGCAACAATTTTATTCTCCTTATTGCCAATTTTGTTGGCCTCTATTCTGCCTGTGCTCATTTATAATCCAATTTCCAGGCCACTCAACTCTAGAATAAATCTGGATGGTTTACAATTGAACATTCAGAGATTAAAAACACCAATGACCAGAATCTTTTCGAATTCTGGTTATCACTAAAGTTGAAGTACATTTCACCCATAGCCAATCTCATTCTTACTGAAAAAGATATCAATGGAGTTGATGCTACAATATACTAAGTCCAGCTTTTTTAAAATGTGTCTGGCGATTCTGAAGGATTCTATGTTTTAGGCCTCACATCAGGAGAATGCTGCGCTAAAGGATTAAAGGATTAAATGAGAATAATTATATGCCCTATAGAATTATCAGGATATTCCAATCCCTTTCTCTTTTATTCAATGAACCCATGAGGGATTAAGGTTCATGTACTTATAACTACATTTTTCTCGGTCTGATATTACTCATAGTCTAGTCAGACAAGACACCTGTACCAGAAGAGAAAACACATGGTCCTTAATTTACTACCTATGAATGAGTATGCATGGGGATATGGTTATTGGCAACTCAGTTTTGATCAAGATATACAGACTATGAATTTGTATAAAGGATCATTGGAATAGTAGCCATCTGCCCAAGGAGGTCAACTTCTCTCTTCTTGCACTGTAGAATGGGAGATGCAGAAATTTGAAATGCTTGTTCTTGCTATTCTTATACCATGCCTGGTCTGCTTCAACCCACTGTTATTCAACAGAGAGCCCCATTTTCTAACTAAATAAACTCATTAACCAGTTTTCTTATATCATGGCATGCTGCCATCCCATCTTCTAACATTTTGGACTGCAACTTTTTAAAAAGCCATGAGACTAATCATGGATTTTCTGCATCATAAGTTATAATGTGGTCCAAATACCCATTGGAGGATTAGTTTTTGTGGTTGGGAGACGCTTGCTCACTTCTTGTTGATTTTATTTTCTGAAAGCTAGGTGTATCCCTAGAGCAGACAAATCAAACACAAAAGAGCCGAAAGGACAAATGATTTCTAGGCTATGAGTAGGCAAAAGTTTCTTAACAAGTGATATATGATGTGAATTGTTGTGTTAAGGGGAGCCTGTGATTAATGCTTAACAAAAGTAGATGCAAAGGTTTTGAGTGGAAGTGTAGCTAGGCAGTTTTAGATCCTGCCCTTTTGTTTTCAAAGAATAAATAGTGAGCCAATTATGCACATACTTGTCAACTGTTTTTCTACATAATATTTTTAGAAATGCAAGAAGAACAAGAAAATAAATCGCATCAAGCTGTAGTTATCAAACAATATCCTTTTCACCCCACGTCTTGATAGTTGTCTTGGATCTTATCCCAGTGATTCACCCCTTTTTAAACCTTTTTAACTCACCAATAATCCTAATAATAGCAAGATAATGATGTAATAAAATAAAATGCAAATACCAAATCCATCTCTCAATATTGTAAAATAAAAATATCCAGTCAGACATTACCAACCACCACGTGTGATGTAATATAGCATAAGCAGTGTTTGTATCATAGTAAAATCATTTAAAAACAGGCAGGAGGAATGATAGAAGTTGGTATCATAAATATATATATGCATCCCTCCAGAAAAATGTGACTAATTTGCTCATTAAAATGTGCAGAATTTGGGGGATTCTAATCTTTCCTGCATATTTTTCTCTTAAAGCAAGTTTAATAAAAAGTGTGTGTATATAGGATGTGTCGAAATTTTGCAGTTATGCTCCCTTTGGGTGGGGGGAGGTATAATGTTGCTTAAATTTCTGCAGGTTAATAGTCTTCTTTCATGATTAGGATTCTATTCATTGCAGAACTAGGCCTGGTAATTATAGCTTGCAAGCTGAGGACACGCGATAATCACTACTTGCAAATGTTTACAAGCTGAGAGGAATGGTGAAATATGTCCCTCCCTTCCCCCCTCTCTCTGGAGATAGTGAAATATGAAAAAAATGTAGTATATCCTTAGGAAATAATGCTTAGCTGTGTTATACAATGATTACCCCTGCCAGATTGAAACATGCAAAGCACATCATTTTGACCATTGATTCACAGTAGGCTAGATCAAGGTCAAGAATTAGACTTAGGGATAGAAAGATATTTACAGGGAATATAAAAAGTTGAACACGCCCCTGTCAAAATGCCAGGTTTTTAAGATGGGGAAAAAATATCAGACCAAGATAAATTATTTCAGAATAATTTTCCCGCCTTTAATATAGCATGTATGACGAACAATTGAACTGAAAAATAAATAGAATTTTTTAAGAGGGAAAAATACCTATATAATAGAGAGAGGGGGGGAGGAGGAGAAAGAGAGGGGGGGAGAGGAAGGGGGAGAGAGAGGGGAGAGAGAGAAGGAGAGAGAGAGATGTCATCCCATCAGGTTTCCCAAAGGTGCGATTCAGCTGATTCGGACCAGTTTGGGTGATTCCGATTTTGCGCAGTTTGGAGAACCGGTAAAATTGACCACTGGCTAGCCCCGCCCACCCTGCCTCAGCCTTGACTCCTTTTGGAAATCAAGAGAAAAGAAAAGGAAGAACAAACATAGCCTATATAATTAAAACAGAATTCTCTTACTTCTTCTATTTGCTGCCTAACCTTGCCATCCTGGAAGGGCTGACATGAAGTGATGATTTTGCTGTAGATTTTATTGGCAAATTAGGCTTTCCATGGATAGAACTGAATGAGTAGAACAATGGATGCAAATTGAGTTTTGGCTTCATTCCTCCATTAGTTGACATTAGCCTCATCATCGGTGGTCACTATCTCTTGGTCTCCCTTCTTCTGTTCTCTACTCCAACTCTTTTTCCTAATTTGAAAAATCTTTCAGGCTACATCTTCTTAGGGCCTCTAAATCTAGGAAACAGCAAACAGCTGGAAAGGAATGCCTAGGGAATTAAAGATAGCCCTAACCCTTAACTTCACAATTAAGAATCGTGTTTCTCACTGAACAACTGTCTTGAGATTTTTTTGCATGGCCTTTTTGATGGGCAGACGAAGGATTGATGGTTTAGATTGGCAGATTTTGGTGCTCAGTAAAAAGATTAAGAAGAAGGGATGCGAGGCAGAATGTCAAGGAGCATTTTTGATGAAAGAAAACCTCTCACATACATTCTCACACCACTGGTGGAAGTTGAACTGCCTTGAAAATGGTTGTAAGTGAAATTCAAAGTGCAGTATTGTTTCTTGAAATTATGGGACACAGTAAAGCAATGGGGAGACGCATATCCCCCATGTCAGGCAGTGAACTAAAGTCAAGTATGAGGAACTTGTACATATAATTTTTTGTGGTTCTAAGTCAGTGTTGAGTCCCTTCAATGTATGGGAAGTGGTTTGCCATTGTTTTCTTCCTAGGGCTGAGAGATTTAGACTTTAGAATAACAGAGTTGGGAGGGATCTTGGAGGTCTTCTAGTCCATCCCCCTGCTTAGGCAGGAAACCCTTCACCACTTCAGACAAATGTTTATCCAACAACTTCTTAAAAACCTCCAGTGTTGGAGTATTCACAACTTCTGGAGGCAAGTTATTCCGTTGATTAATTGTTCTAACTGTCAGGAAATTTCTTGTTAGTTCTAAGTTGCTTCTCTCCTTGATTAGTTTCCACCTATTGCTTTTTGTCCTGCCCTTAGGAGCTTTGGAGAATAGCTTTATTCTCTCTTCTTTGTGGCAACCCCTGAAATATTGGAGGACTGCTATCATGTCTCCCCTAGTCCTTCTTTTCATTAAACTAGACATATCCAGTTCCTGCAACCGTTTTTCATATGTTTTAGTCTCCAGTCCCCCTGCTCTTCTCTGCACTCTTTCTAGATCCCAACATCTTTTTTACATAATGACTGGCCCAAACACCTGGTGTCATGTTTAAGGTGAGTCTAATAGTCATCTCTTCCATTTTCTACCTGGTATCTTAACTATTACACTTAACTAGCTTTCCTTGTATAGGTATAAATATTTTAAATATTTAGAAAGCATCTTGTGACAAACAACTTTAGGAGATTAGCAACACACAATGAGAAAGATACAAAAAAAAAAATAGGCAGCAATCTGGCAACTACATCCTTTCATCTATAACAGTATATTTCAACCTTGACAACTTTAAAATGCATGGACTTCAACTCCCAGAGTTCCATTCTGGCTGGGGAATTCTGGGATTTGAAGTCCAAGAATTCTGAAGCTGCCAAAGTTGAAAAATACTGATCTATACTGGCCTTCTCCTTACTGCCCCGGTGCTTAGAGGGCAGTGGTGGGTTCTGGATCCCATTCCAACTGGTACAGTTGGAACGGGCCTGGCGTCACCCACATGGATGCTCGTGGCATGCGCATGTGTCGTACCTGCCTGCCATGCCTCTGCAAGCCTCAGCGATGCTCTGGCTGCTCAGTGCTGCATCGTGCAGGTACTGTATGCACCATGTGCATGCCCAGAAGCGCCAAAGGCTTAAAAGCCAGGTAAGGAGCTCGGGCGGGTGGGCGGGTCCTCTGGAGCACAGTACCAGAACAGTACCCGTACCGGGACATACCGCCTGCAACCCACCACTGTTAGAGGGGGAGAAATTCAAAATTCCTTTCTTGGAGCATCTTCTTGTAGATTACAGATTCATACACTGAAATATACTTACAACTTAGTGTTTCTGCATATGAATCTCTATCCATTTTTTCTCCTGAAATCCTGTTGGTATAAATGGGTTCTTTCCGAAGACTGTGATGGCTGCTTGTGTGTCAAATCCTGCTGTTCTACAAGCCTAGCTGCATGCATCTTATTATCCTGCTGCTGATTACAAGATCCCATTGACCACAAGCTGCCTGTCTATCTGTCAAGATGGTTTGATTAGTATATAATCAATTTCTAATCCAATCAGAAGCCACTGCTGCTTGCAACTGATAAAGGTCTCAGCATGGGACTGATGAGGCCAAAACCTTCGCATTTCTACTGGGACACCTGCAGAATGTGAGGTGCTCCAACTAAGCAGATGGAACCTGGGAGATAGCAATTAAAAACACTTGCAAAGAATTCTGATAAAGAACATTTAAGCAGAGAGCAAGGTAAGAGACTTGGGCATCTAAGCGACAGCTCTGAAGAAAACGGAAGAAGGTTTTCTCCATTTCCATTTAACCTTCAGCTGAATCAAGCTTGCCCTCACCTCTTCTCTTTTCTCCCTCTCCCTTCTGAAGGATCATCTGTGGCTTAAACTTTACTTGAGAGGGGAAAAAATGTAATTGCTAAAGTTTCACCCTCTGTGGCATTTCATCCCCTGGCAGGAATCTCGCCTACGTCATTTAGCTTCCTCACTCTCTCCATTCTAGAGCTTTTCCGGACCAAGAAAGTGTAATGTGATTATACATTTGGGAACAGCAGTGGTGTGTAATCAGTGGCTTCTCTCTTTTAACTTCTTGACCCAAATTAAATATCTACTTCATCTTTTTCATTCCTATCTAATTTTGAAGCTTATAAGAAGGAAGGTACTTAAGCGGCTACTGGAGAGAAGTGAGGGTGGAGTATGGAGTTAAAGAAAATCTTTATGAAGGTAGACTTTCTATATTAATGCACCTTTGTTGCTTGGAGATTGGGTTATTATATTTTTGATTGCCTTACAACTGCTATTAGAAATAATTAAAATGCATCTTGAGTGTACTATGGCAGGAGTTACTGTATTTTTCAGAGTATAAGATGCACTGGAGTATAAGATGCAACAAGATTTTGAAGAGGAAAATTAAATAAGTTTTTGCACTCTGCAAACCTCCCAAAAATGGCCCGTTTTTTGGAAAAATGGGCTCATTTTTATTTTTTTTTAAAGGGCATGAATAGCTCTTAGGAGGTTTGTAGAGTGTTCCTGGGGAGAACCGGTAAATACCATCTCTGACTGGCCCCCACCCCCATCTATTCTCTGCCTCCTGAGTCCCAGCTGATTGGGTGGAAATGGGGATTTTGCAGTAACCTTCTCCTGGAGTGGGGACGGAGTGGAGATTTTACAGTATCCTTCTCCTGGAGAGTGGAGGAATGGAGGTTTTACAGTATTCTTCCCCTGGAGTGTGGAGAGAATGAAGATTTTACAATATCCTTCCCCTGGAGTGGGGAGGGAATTGATGTTTTACAGTATCCTTCCCCTGGAGTGGGGAGGGAATGGAGGCTTATTTATTTTATTTATTTATTTAATTAAATTTTTAAACCGCGCCCTTTCCTAAACAGGACTCGGGGCGGTGTACAGTCATATTAAAACAGTATAATACAAAATATAGATATACATTCAATATACAAATATACAAATAGGTACGCGGAGGAGGTAGGATGTAGACTGTACAATATGTAAAATAAAATACAAATAAACATTAAAATACCCTTAAAAACTGCCCAATGAGATGTTTGCCAGGAGGTTAAATGGGACTATGAATCGGTTAAGCCAGCTAACTGGAACAGGTTTTACAGTATCCTTCCCCTGGACTGGAGAGGGAATGAAAATTTTACAGTATCCTTCCCCTGGAGTGGGGAAGGAATGGAGGTTTTACAGTATCCTTCCCCTGTCATGCCCACCAAGCCATGCCCACCAAACCATCCCCACCAAACCACACCCACCAAAACACGTCCACAGAACCAGTAGTAAGTTTTTGAATCCCACACTGAAGGGAATCCTCAATTTAGGATTGTAATTGAACTGAGAATTATGTAATGCCAGTTATTAACTAGGTCAGCATGTGGCCATCCCAATTTTATGACTTTTTTGTGGTGGTTGTTAAATGAATCAGCATTGTTGCTAAGCAACCATTGCAGTCTTAAACAAATCTATTGTCTGCAAGGGGCATCTTTTTTCTGGAAACTAGTAAATGCCAATTTCCAGCAAAAAAAAAGTCATTAATAGCAATTATGAGACTGTGGGATGTTGATCATAAGTATGGGCTAGTTGCTGAACATCCAACATGAGATCATGTGAGCAGGAGTGACAGTCATCAGAACTTCCAATTCAGGTTTACCTTTTTTTTTTAGCATCCCTCATAACTTTGATCAGTTGCTAGGCAATTGGCTATAAATTGAGGACTACCTCATTACCTAGAAGGCTAAACTATTCATTAGTGCTTTGTATTTTCCAGGGATATCAGCAGGATGTGAAACTTTTGTCAAAATAAAAAAAGCATCTTATCTTGCAATTCAAGCTCCACCCTTTTTGTACATGAATCGAGGCATTCACACATTTACAAATGGAAGGGAGCTTGGATTGCAATAGTGAGCAGAAATAAGGCCACCTCTGATTCTGGGATAGCAATAGCACCTAGATTTATGTAATGCTTCATAGTACTTTATAGCACTGTCTAAGCTATTTACCAAGTCAACATGTTTCTCCCAACTATCTGGGTGTTCATTTTATTGACCTTGTAAGAATAGAAGGCTGAGTAAATCTTGAACTGCTCATGATCAAACTCCTGGCAGTGGGCAGAATTAGCCTGCAATACTGCATCCAAACCACTTTGCCTTTTTGGATGTTGCTGCTCTTCCCTAAGAGTTATCTCCAGTAGTTTACCACCAGAGTTTTTAAGGATCAAATATGCAGCACTTCTGTTCATTAATACACCAGATAAAGAATGCTTGGATTATCATAAAATGCTTCAAAAGAGAATTGTTCAAGATGTGCAGTTTCAAGTGTAAAATAATGTTTTAGATTATATTTAACAGGTTGTTTTCCTTGCAAAACTGGCCATATAAGACTTCCCTTGGTTATTTTCCCAGCAACTACTCTGTGAGATAGGAGGAGTTGGGTATGCAACTAATCAAAAATTGCTCAGTGCTTTTCAACGAGTAAGGGAATTTCCAGTCTAAGACTATTACCATTATAGAGTTTGGGGGGCTTCAACATGAGGAGATACTGATTAAAGAAGATAAAAGTATCTGGTTGAACATGTCTGGACTTAGAGACCAGGCAGGTTGGGCTGATCAACCTTTGGATGATGAGCCATTTCTGAATTCAGAGATGTTAATAAAACAGATGTTTAAAAAGATAACAATGGGGAACCAGTTCCATTCTTTGGCAAGAAAACTACACAGGGTTGTCCAAATAAATAAAGAGTGATTAAAAAGTGATTTCACCTTTACCTGAATGTATCATTGGAACTAGTAAAAAAAATAGGGATATCAGTGGGGGAAAAACATATGTTCCAAAAGAACAAAGTTTACCCCTGTAGAAAACTGTATTAGGAATTCTGAAAAAGAGCTAGCAGCTATCACTATGTCCTTATAGGAAGTCCAAAGAAGCTCATAGCAGAGGTGGTAGTCAGTTCGCCGTAACCAGTAGCAGAAATCACAGGTGGCTCCACCCACCCACCCCAGCGCTATGCCATCCCATTTAGATACTTATTTTTGCCAAAGCACACATGCGTGCGTGTTCACATTTGCAAACCGGTAGGGAAGGTAAGTGAATACCACTTCTGGCTCATGGTGTAAAAGACTGATGGCAAATATCTCCACCCAGAAGTTCTCTTCACATCCAGATCCTGCTTTCTTTTTGGTGAAGCAGTTCAATAGTTCCTTCCACCACCAGCTCACTGTTCTTCTCTCTGAAATGACACAACAAAATTGCAATGTTCTGGACAGACCATAAGATGGTGCTGGTTTGCCTCAAAATTTCAACAATACTCAAATGATCAGACAACAATTTTCCAGGCACAATTAATATTCTTCTCCTTGAGGCTCGATTCAAGGTAGACCTGAAACCCAAATTCCTGAATTGGATAGAGTCAGAACTACACCAAGAAACAAATTAGCAATTTAGTGTAGAATCCTAATTAAACTCATTTATTCCTGTAGAAGAAGAAAATTCTTAACATTCTCCCATTGCTTTAAGCTACATAGTCTTTTCACTTGATTCCTGAAGATTCCAAACTTTAGTCAGGAGCTGGAGAGAAAATGTTCAACCTCTATTTTTTCCAGCCCTGATTTGCAACCTCTGAATCTGTGTTTAAAAAGACAATTTTTTTTAATCCAGGAGAGGAAAAATGCTAAATTAGCCAATTCTATGTGTATATGAGGGATGCAATGGTTCAGTGGCTAAGATCCTGAGCTTGTCGATCAGAAAGGTAAACAGTTCAGCAGTTTTCAATCCCTACTACCATGTAACCGAATGAGCTCCTGTTACTTGTCCCAGCTTCTGCCAACCTAGCAGTTTGAAAGCATGTAAAAACGCAAGTAGAAAAATAGGAACCACCTTTGGTGGGAAGGTAACAGTGTGATTGTGTCAGGCCTGTAGTTATATTCTTTTTAGGATCTTTGGCCTGCCACACTTTCTTATAATTTTCTATGCTGTTTCAATAGTGTAGTAGTTAGGAGGGGGGAATAGAAAGGAGTAGGATTGTAGAATGGATTGTTGACATTCTTTTGTAGAAGCCAAGGTCATCTTTTGTCTCCGCACCTCGACACCTGACCGGAACCAGAGGGGTGTAGATGCCAGCGTGGAAGATGATGATTGGAACATGTGATGGATTTGTGGGTGTGGGGATAGATCATGAACTTTCAACTGGGTGGATTTCCAGGATGTACATCAGAGTTGGAATTTTTCCATAGAGGTGCTAACATGCCTGTAGAATAAATTGGACCTTTAAGGATGTTTTGCCTTGGACAATGATTTATTTCTGCATGGTATTTAGAACCCTAACAGATTGTATTTTTTGTTTGATTTTAGTAAGCTGCCCAAAATCGTTGAAAGTGTGGCAGCATCCAGGTTTAATTCATTATTAGCTATCCCGTGACTCAGTGGATTATGATTGTTGAGATATTTCCTAAATGGAATGAAATGACCATAAGAGGCAAAAAAGCAGGAGACGTGGGAAAAACATTTCACTTCCTGCTGGGTTCCCTATTGACTTTCCTTGTAGGAAGCTTGGAAGGAATATTGCGAATCTTGTGATTATTGCTGCTCATAGTGGCACAGTTGTGTGACAGTGCAGCAGCACTACAATTTTGCCACATTTCAATTCCATGAGATCCTGGATTTTGGATGCATTCTGTAACTTAATCCATTTGAGGTACGTTAATTCAAAAATTGTTGCCTTATGATGCACTGTTTAACCCCAGTGAGGGGACAAACAGACATAAGAGTTTTAATATGATATAGATGATGATGATTTTTTTGCTATGCAAAGCTAAATAATAAATTATTGTTATAATTTATTATTATATTATATATAAAAAACCTATACAATTTTTACAATGCTCTACATAGGCTTATCTCACTAATATTTGGAACCAGCTCCAAGAATCCAGATATTTGTATTAATCATATTTAGGGTTTTGGTAATGACCAATGGCCAGGCTATATAGAGCATTGATTATCAGTCTGCCTTTGCAAAATAATTCTATTTTATTTGATGAAGCTTTTAAAGGATTCCTTATTCAGTGTTTTTCTATTGTTTTGAAAATCTTAAATGCAAATTAATATGAAAGTCCCAATAGTCAAAGAATGAGTCTCTCCTCCTGTTCTTTTTCTTTTGTGTTCTTGATAGGTGTCAGTCATGTCTAGACATAGGATAGAGAGTATGATGTCAGTGACAATAATATTTGGGAAGCTGGTAGAAGATGAGAGAGGAAACAATGGCATAAAGAAGATAAAGAAGATGGCACACTTTGTCACTCAAGACATCACAATGCACATTGCACAGTGATATCACTGGTTGTATCATAAGTCAATTAATGTCATTTCTGTTCTGTTGTGTCTTGAGATATGGGATAAAGATAGCTCAAGTGATTGGCATGGCTCATGGAGTCTTTGCAGATTAATCATGGTTTCCTTCTTTAAAGGGGTTTTTCAGAAATTCAGATGGATTTTTTTTTCTCAGACTACTTGACATCTGTCTAAGATATTGGAGCAAAGCTTTTATTTGTCAGTGTGTGCAATAAAACTGAGAAATCATAATAAATAACATTAATCTTTCTTCTTGGTATTATATATATTTTTAAAAATGTATCTATTTTTGATCTAATCATTTCACCGGTTTCAAAGCTCCTAATCAGCAAACAATGGGCAACATCACAGAAAAATAATCTAATTGTCACAGCTGTGGCATCACCAAGAAGAAAGCTTTCAACACTTTTTTTAAAAAAACTTGGTGATTTAAGGAGGACTATTGTTAGAGGCTTAGGATGCTTAAAAATAAAGGGAAAAAAATGAATCAAGTACATAGAGGGGTTTAAATGCCTCAATTTCAAAGTCTATACAGACTTTTAAACACAATCTTTATCCTTCCACCTATTACATAGGCATTAAAGTCAGCATGAACAAAAGTAATTTCTGTCAAGGGAAGCCGACACTACAATTTTTGTAGAAGAATTGAAAACATTTGTACTTCATAGACTGTGACCTTCATAATTCAATTTGTAAGTAATTTCTTCATTTGGGAAAATATTCCATATCATCATTGTAAATAAGAGAAAGTGAGGAGAAAAAGGGTGCTTTGGAATATTTTATTTTTAAAACCTCTAATTTCTTTTATTACAAACAGGAGTAGCATTCAATGAAAACCAATCCACTGACGATGAACTATGAAATGTTACACATATTTTATTGAAAGCAATATCAAAGGAAAAAGGCTGTGTCTTCTCGGTCATCTAGTGAATCAATTCTAGATTATTCAATCCATGCTACTTAAACATTGGCCTTTGTTATTACCAATAACATTTTTAGAAGTTTATTACTAGGGAATGGTGTTGTAGCAAGCAAACTATTCTAGACTTCTTCTCTCATCATGGTAGTTTGGTCACTACTAGGTAGATATAGTTTTTGGGTGAAGCCCACCCTCAACCAGAGTAGGATTGGTCCATTTTGAGGGAAAAACAGAAGACTCTCAGTAGAATGTTCTACAGCTATATTGCTCCATCTTGTGGTGGGTACATCCATATTTTCAAGATTCATACCTTTCTGCATCTTGTATAGTCTCTTCTTTCTGCAACAAACAATATTCTTGCTTCAGGAGAACTGTAAAGATTAGAAAGACCAAGCAAGAAGAAGAAAAAGTGGGGGGATACACAGGTCCATAATAGTAAACATGGCCAGAATGTTACCATCCAGAGGGAGCAATGAAAAGAAATTCATTCTCATTCTAATGGGTCAAAGGAATAACCTAGAAGAACAAAAAGATGAGCAAAAAAATTGGCGATGATCATTGCATCCTAGAATGATTTATGTACACTGAGAGCATATGCACCAAAGACAAATTCCTTGTGTGTTCAATCACACTTGGCCAATTAAAAAATCTATTCTGTTCTTGTTCTTGTTCTTCTCTTGTTCCTGTTCCTATTCTGTTCTGTTCCACTCTCATTCTCTATTCTATTCTATTCTATTCTATTCTATTCTATAATTGAATATCTTTGGATAGGGGAAATGTTTACCTTTACCTTATGCCTTTATATAGGGGACACAGTGGCTCAGTGGCTAGGACACTGAACTTGTCAATCAGAAAGGTTGGCAGTTTGGCGGTTCAAATCCTTAGTGCTGCTTAACAAAGTGAGCTTCTATTACTTGTCCCAGATTCTGCCAACCTAGCAGTTCGAAAGCATATGAAATGCAAGTAGAAAAATAGGAACCACCTTTGGTGGGAAGGTAACAGTATTCCATGTGCTTTTGGCATTTAGTTATGCTGGCCACATGACCATGGAGACATCTTCGGATAGCGCTGTCTCTTCAGCTTTGAAATAGAGATTAGCACCACCCCCTAGAGTTGGGAATGAGTAGGACATATGTGTGTCCTAGTCACACATAAGTGAGAGGAACATTTACCTTTACCTATGCCTTTAATTAATAATTAACATAATATTTACTTGTGTGGTTTTGGTTTCCAGATTTTGTTTGCCACTGGGGAGCACTAGTAGGAAAAAGAAAGGTAAGACTTGAACCCAGAGACATGTATGTGTTATCCAGGCTTATGTCTATGGAGATTCTCAGTCATCCAGGTCATGGTTGTCCCAAAGGTGTTTTTTCAAAAGGTAACTTTGTATTTCCTTGAAGGCACTTCTCTTCTCATTCAAAAAGCTTTTTCAGTTCTGACTGAATGCCTTTCTGAGGCCACTTGGAGGTTTATCTGTGGTGGGTTCCAGGTCCTTTTGCAAGCTGTATGGTTGCATGCACCTTACCTCAATGATGTTTAAGCTGCTCGGCGGAGCATCGTTCAGGTGCCGTATGCTCTGTGCTCATGCGCAGAAGTGCCAAAGACCTCAAATACAGATAAGGAGCTCGGGTGGGCAGGTGTGCACCATACTGGAACGGTATGCGCCCCGATACGGGCGTACCAGTGCCTGCCGGGAGCACCTTACTGGAACGGTACCCGGTGCTCCCGGCAGGCACTAGTACGTCCGTATCGGGGCGTACCGGCTGCAACCCACCACTGATCTGTGCCCTCAGAGTCAGTTGAAATAGTGAAAATGCGTGTGGAACCTTCTTGGAACCGCTGAAAGGACTGTGTTGTTAACCGGATATAGGCGGTGATGTATCTTCTCCCCTCTGTTGAAAGAGGGCTGTTCAATATTAATATAGATGGTGTCTTTGACCCTTCTTTCAAACTAGCAGTCCTCTCTGTCTAGAATGTGGATTTTGCTGTCTTCAAAAGAATGGTCTTTCAAATGCAGAAGACTGCTGAACTGAAGAAGCTTCTCAATGAGAAATGAAATATCTTCAATTGAGTCTCCAGGCTTATAACAGGCAATTGCTATTTTTTATTGTTCTAATTACAGGTTTTCTATTATAACTTGTTTATCAAAGAGTGGTCAATCTTTACCCTGCTTTGAATTAGAGCAAGAGCCTGGATAAGAATTCTGAAAGTAAATGCTTTGTTAGGAGAAAGAGGATTGAACAAATGCAGGTTAAGAGTGTAAAGTAATTCAATACTCAAAGAGATGCACAGAGGTTATGATTCATTCCAGAAACTCAACAGCAAACAAAACGCAAATAGCAAAAGTTGCATTTAGTCTATATGTTGAGTGTCTTGCTCAGATGTATTTGGTAGATTTTTTTTAAAGTAATCCCTTCTTTCAGAATTAATTTTGTTCTCTTAACTGTACATTTCGACAGATTTTATAGTTTGCCACAAGGGATTTTTTTTTTATAGGTGCAAAAAGTATTAACTATGAAAATGTGGGTGATATGGAGATGACAATACAAGAGAGATTTCCTCTGAACACTCCTCATTTTAAAGAATTACCAGCTTCAAAATCCAGCAAGGTGCAAACAAAATTAATCTTCCTTCCATTTCAGTGAAGTGAGAAAAACCCGATTGGCAGCAAGTTCATTTCACTGCACTTCAAGATCATTGCAAGAATTTGTATACATAGGATATATGCATTGAAATTATTTGGAGAGCTGAAGGGATCTTATCTGCATTATGAGCTGACATATTTTTATGGAAACATATCCACTCTTAGAATACTTTCCGTAATATGAATTTATCAGCTGATATTCCATGCTTTGGCTTCATGTATTATTCAGTGTTAGCATAGATATTTCAGCTGATAAAAAGCTCTATAAAATACCTCTATCAGTAGGCAGGCTTTGAAAAGAAATAGTATAAGGACTAAGATATATAAAATTTAGCAAACCCTACACATACTTTGGAGGATGTCCTATAGAATTGAAAAAAAAACTTCATTTGGAGTTGAGATGTGAACAACTGCATTGTTATAAGCAGATCCGTCTTAACACTACCAACTATCTTTTTATATAGAAACTCAGCAGATGTTTTTGAAGCTTCCTTTAAAAAAAACACCCTGCTATTGTAACTAAGAGCAAGTAAGAGTTCACATGTAGCCTACCCATAATAACCCTTCTGAAAAATGTGACCTTTTCGATCTGATTTCATTGACATTTCTCACCCATATTAACAAGTAAGTCAGAATTTATTTAGGGTTTTTCACATTTACTAAATGTTCAATTCAGTTCTCAGCAAAAAAAAGGAATAAAAATATATTAAAAAGGAGGAGGAGGAGATAAGGAAGAAGTGGTTATGTTTGGTGGGTTTACACACAATTGTTCAGACAGAAATTTATCCAGACCCTTGCACATAGCCATCCAAATACACCTCTAGTTCAGGCAAAGAAAAGTAGTAGTAGACATATGAAAGCTAACCATGAACCAAAGGTGCTAGAGCATGTATAGTTGCTCCAGCTATCACAGAATGGTTAATATTTTGAGATCTTGCAAATGCTGGCCAAGCTATTAGATCCGGGCTGCAAAAATCTGGAACAAGAGACTAAAAACTGTAATGCTGAATCTGAAATATTTGCAATTAGATTTAGCTAGTGGCCTATGAGTTCTCACTTGTATTCACTGTTTTGCAAAGGAGAAGGTAGGAAAGAGGGAGAGAGAAAGAGAAGGGAGTCAGGCAAGTAAATTAACAAAGAGGAAGCAGCAAAGAGGAAGCCAGAAAGAACAAAAGCAAGAGCTAATTTATAGCTTAATTGGAAGCAGCTCATACTGTAATCATATTGAGCTGTTCACTTAGGAAAGGCATATATTTATATTTAGAAGAAGAATATTTCCCATTTAAACTGCACTCCAGAAGTCCCTCATACTGGCCTTAGAATTCTACGGAAGTTAGAAGAGTGCATATTCTGACAATAATTCAGTGTAATGTTTTTTCACAAGATGTAAAGAAAGAAAAAAATCCCATACTCATGTGGACAATTACAGATAGAATTTTTAGAGCAGTTAGTCTTGGATATTGTTTGCAGAAAGCAAGGCCAAGGATAATTAGGAATATCAGCTCTATCTAACAACTTGGATAAGCAATTGAACTGCCCTCCAAACGGTTTGGCACAAAGCTGTTGAAAAGTCTTCCTTTTTCAGGGCAGAAACTGCAGTTTTGGCAAAAGGCCAAAAATCAACACCCCCTCCAATATTACCCCCTCCCCTTACAGGTCCTTGTTCATTTCATGGTCAAAGTACTCTCCCCCATCTCTTTGTGCACGCAGAACCTCGGTACACATGCAATTTTGCTAATCCCAAACACTAGATTAAGGGAGAGTGTTAAATCAAGCAAGAAATGGAGTTTTAGTTTGGAAGTGACTTTTCTAATGAGCGATTACTTGGCAGTATGAAAAGGCCATCCCACGAGGAAGCTTTAAGGGGGACTCCCAAATCAAGTGTGTCTAGAACAGGACCACATAAATTACTGCTTGCGATGAAGAACAAAAGTCAAAAAGTGCTTCCCTTGTGACTCCTTTCACGTAATTGTTGCTTGGCAAAGACAAACACTTGAACAAACAGAGACTTGACTGGGAAAAATATCGCAGAATAGTTGGGAATCAGCTAAATTAGTTGCTGGCATATGCTAAAGTACCCTTCATTTAGCTAGGGCAGATCCAATATTCTCATGTCAGGAAATTATTCTCCTGTCTTTTGGGGAATGTATGCTTAAACTTCAAAATACCTGCTTGTCTTGGCTGCCTTTCCTTTCTCTCTCCCTCCCCCTCCTTTGCGCTCTCCCCTTCCCTCCCCTCTCCCCCTCTCTCCCCTCTCCCCCTCTCTCCTTCTCCCCTCCCTTTCCTCTCCTCTCCTCTCCTCCCCTCCCTCTCCTCTCCCCTCCCTCTCCTCTCCCCTTTCCTCCTCTCCTTTCCCTCTCCCTCTTCTCTCCACGTCCCTCTCCCCCTCTCCTTGCCTCTCTTCTCCTCTCCCTCTCCTTTCTTCTCCTCTCATCTCTCCTCCCCTCCTCTCCCCTCCTCCCATCCTAAGACACCAGTCTAGAAATCAGGAAGCTGCAAGTTCTAGTCATGCCTGAGCCATCTGGATAACATTGGGGCAGTCTCTTTTCCTCAGCTCAGGGCAGGCAGTAAGACAGTCAATCAGTTCCAGTCACCATCAATGGATCGACACAGTTGATAAAATAAAATAAAAACCCAAACAAACAAACAAAGAAAAAAAAACACCTTGTACTTGGGGAAAATGCTAGGAAGAAAAACAAACAAACAAACACGATAAATGATATTCATGCATAAACTGACAGTGATGGGCTCCATACCAAAAAGCCATGAGTAGCAGTTAATAAAACAGGACATGGTTTCAGGACATAGAAAACAGCTGTGGAGTCTCTAACTTGTCCGAACAGAACAGGTACAGACTCCAATGAATAGTTAGGCCTGCAGGGAAAAAAAAAAATTGCAACTGAGGACCTGCATTCTGCATGAGCCAGAAAGACGGCTGAGAAAATATCTACAGAACCCTCACATCTCAGACGTAAACTGTTTCAACTCCCCTCTCAGGACTCCACTATAGGGCACTGCATGTCAAAACAATTAGACAGAGAGATAGTTTTTTTTCTCCCATGCTATCACTTTCCTAAAACCTTAAGTTCCAATAGCATTGTCTTACTCCTAAATATATTTAATCATATAGTAGGACCGTATCACTATTATCCTTTTCATCTTTCCTATTAACCGCTCCTATTGATATCTTATGATTATATCACTTCATTGTTGTATTTACCCATGTAGTAGGGCTGTAGTTATGTTATCCCTCTTACTGTATCTCTACTTTTACCATCTTCTATTAGTATCTTATGATTTATTACTTTGTTGTTGTATGTACACCAAGAGCTTATGCACCAGAGACAAATTCCTTGTGTGTCCAATCATACTTGGCCAATAAAGAATAAAGAAAATCACACACACACAGACACAGACAAAATTTCACCTGTCAGTTACAAAAGGCCACTCTGCTTGGATCTGCACATATCCTACCCTAATACTTTACAACAGTCCTAGATTCTTGGGAAGAATTTAGTGTGAATGAAGGCTGCTGATGTGAAGAAGCTAAAGAAATGGCAGTTGTGGTTGTTATGTATAATCATCAGCAGCAACAGTATCATAAATTATGTTTATATGCTGCCCAATTCCCAGTGACTGTATTTTTCAGTCTGTGATACTTCTATTTTTCGATTTTCTTTTTCAGAAGCAGAACATTTACATTACTTCCTGTTAAATGGCATAATGTTCATTTTATCTTACTATACTAGCAGAAGTGTAGTAAAGGTTGTAGTTCAGGGTTGAAGTCTGGGGTGTCCAATCAATATATCCCAATCAAGGAACTGACAACTCAGAAAATCAATCAAACAATAAACAACATCCTAATCAAGGAATCACCAAGAACACTCTCCCCCCCACACAACGCTGATAGGACAGTCCACTTGTATATAAACAGAGAACAAACCCACTTCCCTTCTAGCACTGATGATATTATCTAGTTGGATAATTAAATGTCTTCCAGAAAAGAACCATGCTCAGAGAGTACTAAGAATTTCAAAGTTATCCTATTATTCAAACTTGTCTTCACTTTTCTCTTCTTCTTCGCCATTCTTAGTTTTATGACATCTGCAAGCTTGATCAGTTCAACCTTTGCATCCAAATGTTAATAAAAACATCTTTAAATAAGCACTGTTTAAATAACAGATTTAATAAATACTGTTCAGCCCTCAATATTCCTCTGAGTTGATCTGAGGAATGATCTCTGGGGGTGATCTTTCTATGCCCAGATGTTGAAAAGCTGATGTTACATATCAGTCAGACCTGATTAATACTTGGATGAGAGATTTCCAAGTATCTGGGAATATTAGGACTGGAAAATAAAATTATATATAAAGAAATAATTAAACTGGAAGGAGGCCATAGCAAATCACTTTGTATTGTTGTTAAGGAAACTATATGAAAATATTCATGAAATTATCAGCCAGTAAGCTTAACTCCAAGGGGAATGCACGCATACAGTACCAATGGTGTGTGTCTCCAACATATGTTACCATAATGTCAATGAGATTTTCATTCTTTCAATAATTCATGACTTTGTAAACTCTTTTTGTAATACTTAAAATATGTCCTTGAGAATAAAGTAGTTTTTGTTTCTTTGAATCTCTGGTTAGATATAGTCATTTTACTTGTTTTCTGGCATTCCACTCTTAACCCTCTTTATAATTGCTGTCTTTATAGAAAAGAATAGTTGGGCTGCATGTTTGCATTTGGATTGAAATCTGTATGGTTTCTCTCTCTCTGTCTCTGTCTCTGTCTCTGTCTCTCTCTCTCTCTCTCTCTCTCTCTCTGTCTCTGTCTCTGTCTCTCTCTCTCTCTCTCCCTCCCTCCCTCCCTCTCTCCCTCTCTGTCTCTGTCTCTCTCTCTCTCTCTCTCTCTCTCACACACACACACACACACACACACACAGAGAGAGAGAGAGAGAGAGAGATAGACAGACAGACAGACAGACAGACACACACACACACACCAACTATAAACTCACAATCTGAGTGATGGGCACAGAACTGGAAAGTGAGATGAAAAGAGAGATGGAAAAATGAAGGGAAGGGTGGAACAACTTAAGAATAAATTTTCTTAAAGGTGAAAACAAAAATTAATATGTCATCAGAAAATACATGCCAGCTGTTGATTTTTTTGGCCTACTTTTATCAATGATAACCAATGGTGGGTTCCTACCGGTTTAGACTGGTTCGGCCGAACCAGTAGTGGTTTGGTGGCCTGGGTCGCTGGAACTGGCAGTGACTCAGGCCTGCCATGCTCCTGAAACAGTTCTCCTGGCGGCGCCATAAGCAGAGCCATCTTGTTTCTGGCTTCTGCACAGAAGCATTTTTATAGTACTGCGCATGCATGCAGCAACCACGAGTGAACTGGAAGTAGCGGCTGCCAGAACCCACCCCTGAAGATGACGATATATCATGCAGGTAGTCTTCAACATATGACCTGTAAATGAGCCTGTCCATTATGGTTGTATGTTGTAATAAAACAGAATGCTCATACAAATAAACTGAATTCATGACATGTTTTCTAAATTGTTAAATGATTCACTGTGGTCCCGAAGTGCATCTATAATTGTTAAGCAAACTAAGGGTGCAGTTTGGTTGTAAAATCAGGTGTGGCTCACTTAGCAACCACCTTGCTTAGCAACGGAAATTCTGGCCCCAATTCTGTTCCAGAGAGTATTAGAAAGCCTCCTTTCAAAATTACATTGTGTAACTCCATTCTAGTTACATTCAGGCATTCTTTTCAGAGAAGATACAAAAACTGATGTCACAGGGGAAATTTTTAAAAAGAAAAGGCAAGTTATTCACCCTTCCCACAGGATTCAGATATGAAACCTCTCTTAGACAGTTTACAAAACTTTTTAGATTGCTGGAACCCAGGGAGTCCGGGGAAAGAATTATTTTATTCTTCATTCCCATAAATTATGTTATCAAGCAAAGCAATTGAATTCATTAAGAAAGGAAACTCTCTTCAAAACGGGAAATACAGGAAACTTATTCATTCTGGAAAATAACGTTTATTATTATTTTCTTGTGCTACCTACTTTCAACAACAATAAATATCAAGTGTTTAGTGTACAGATAATGCACCAATGATTTTTATTGTGCCCTATGTAAGCATGTGCAAAGTCAGATATTTTATTACTATTGTTTTCATTATTTATTGTTGCAGGGGACTGCAGAGAGTATCCACTTAAAGCAAATAGCTTTACAAGTGATTCTGCCGAATTAGTTATATGATATGAATGAAGTAAGCTCATCCAAAGTGACAAAAATAAGCAAATAAATAAAAAGGGAATGAACTTTCACTTTTACAAACTGTCAAATCTAATGGATGAAGGACCTCTAGCTGCACTTAATCAAAATGAAACCTCTTATAGCTATTCTCTGAGCATCAAGGTGTGAACAGAATGAGGGAATGATGTGTATGAGTAAAAAATATGACAAATTTGTCGATTATTTGGAGTTTTTTTGCTCACATTAAAAAAATCTTTTATGTGTTTTTGATTAAACAACGTGTGAATTGGAATAAGTTCAGATGGTTCCTTCGGAGGAAAATTATTGCCCATCTGCACTAGCCAGATGCAATAATTTTTTTCTCATTCCCTGTTTATGAAAAAAAATGCATATTTCTCTAAATCCCCATCAACAAATATTTCAGAAAAATTCCCACTTTTTCCCAGGTCTATTTTTTTTAGTTAGAAAGTAGTTATAGTCACTCCTATGAAGTGTGCAACAACTTGAAATAAAGCATTCAGAAATAGTAACATGTTTCTGTTAGATTCGGGCAACGAGAGAACAGACTGCGGACACGTAGTGACTTATCAGCTCTTTATTAGTAGTAGTAGTGATCCAGCTTGTTCTGTGGCCGGAGGTTTCCCCTTTTATAGGGATCGGGTACGCCTCTCGACCAATCAGAACAATACCTGTTTCCCGCCGTAGCGGCGGACCAGAGAGGAGACTTGCTGCGATATATGCTAATATCTAACACCCCTCCCCTCTTAGACGGAGCATTCCAGTTAATTACATAGTCCTTAAGATACGTGGGTGTTTGCCTTACACGGGTGGATCGTCGCAGTTCTGGTTGATCTGGAGTGGTTTCAGGATCGGTTGCTTTTTCTGCTTCGCGTTCGGGGGTCTGCAGGCTTTTGTTGCTTTGGTGTTGTTCGGTTTCTCTTTCGACCTCTTGTTCTACCCTAGGCTCGTAGGTGTCATGGTTCTCCGTGTTGGGGCTCTCGAGTGGCTGACTTTGTGCTGGCAGATAGTTTTCATCGTCAGCCCGCAGGTCTGAGTGTGCCAGGCGACCTCGTAGTTGATCGATGTGCCTTTTCCAATTTCGTCCATCTTCAAGCTCTAGCAGATATGATCGTGGACCCGTGATGCCAATGACCCTTGCCGGCATCCACAATGTTCCCCCTGCATAGTTGTGGGCGTATACTGAATCCCCTATGCTAAAACTCCGAATTTTGCTTGTAGAGTCTGGGGGCGCTGTGGCAGAGTAATTTGGGTGAAGACGATCCAGGTGAGACCGTAGACGGCGGCCCATGAGTATTCAGCGGGGCTCCTACCCGTCGTTGCGCTGGGGGTAATATGCTGAATTAGGAGGTAATGGTCAATGCGTGTTTGCCAATCACCTGGACCCATCCTAGCGAGGGCCTCTTTTGCGGATCGCACCATTCTCTCCGCCTGTCCGTTTGATTCCGGATGGAATGGCGCGACGAGGGCATGCCGAATTCCCTGACCTGCTAAGTACGTTTCAAATTGCATGGCCGTGAACTGGGGCCCATTATCGGAGACCAGGAGGTCGGGCAGGCCATGAGTGGTGAAAAGTCGCCGAAGAACCTTAATGACTGCCTCTGCCGTGGTTGAAGTCATTAGGACTACTTCTAGCCATTTGGAGTATGCATCCACAACTATAAGGAAAGTCTGACCTTGGACTGGCCCTGCGAAATCGATGTGTATTCGCGACCAGGGTGCTTTAGGCTTCTCCCATTCTGTGGCGGGCGCTTCCGGGGGTGCTGGTCTCGATTCCTGGCATGGATCGCAAGTGGCCACCCATTCCTCTATTTCTTCATCCATGTTCGGCCACCAAACATAACTTCTTGCTAACGCCTTCATTCTAACGATCCCCGGATGCCCCATATGTAACGCTTCTAATACATTTCTACGTAACGCATAAGGAATAACAACTCGATCCCCCCACAATAAACAACCTTGCAACACTGAAAGCTCATCTCGTTTTCCCCAAAATAGCTTGAATTCCGGGCCCACGTTTCCTTTTGGCCACCCCCTCCAAACCCATGTTTGAACTTGCTTTATTATGTTGTCCCTAGCAGAGAATCTGGCAACGTCGCAAGAAGAAACCGGTCCTGAGTCCAAACAGTCAATTAACAACACCGGTACCTCGGGAGTAGGGTCTGGCAAGAGATCCGGAAGTGGGCAACGGCTGAGTGCATCTGCATGTCCTAGAGTGGAGCCCGGTCGATGGATTAACTTGTATGAGTACGCGGCCAGGAAAACAGTCCACCTGGTCATGCGAGGAGAAAGGGAGACTGGTGTGGGGCGGTTTCCCGCCAAAAGTCCCAACAGCGGTTTATGATCTGTAATCAGTTCAAAATCACGGCCGTAGAGGTATTCGTGGAAACGTTTTACTCCAGCTACAGCAGCTAACGCTTCCCTGTCCATCTGGCTGTAATTCCTCTCGGCCGATGAAAGAGTCCTGGAGTAGAAAGCGATGGGTGCTTCGTTCCCGTTTGGCATCCTGTGGCTAAGGACTGCGCCGACTCCGAATGGGGATGCGTCGCAGGTCAATACCAGCGGTAGCGTCTGGCTGTATTGCACTAGCAGCGAGTCGGTGGTGAGCAGGCGCTTTACTGCGGCAAAAGCTGCTGCTTCGGATCGTCCCCATCTCCATGTTGCGTTCCTCTGGAGTAGTCGATGTAATGGCTCAGCAACGGTCGCCTTCTGTCTCAGAAAAACGCTGTAGAAGTTAAGTAGTCCGAGGAAGGCCTGCAACTCGGTCTGATTTCGTGGTGTGGGGGCGTCCTGGATCGCCTTAATTTTCTTTGAAGTGGGGTGTATTCCCTGACCATCAATTCTATATCCCAGGAATTCTACGCTAGGCACGTTAATTTGGCATTTCTCCTTTTTGAGGCGGAGGCCCTTTTCTCTGATTCTGGCCAAAACAGTAGTTTAATAGTTGCTCCTCGTTTGCAGCGGACACCAAGATGTCGTCAAAATAGGGGACGACTCCCGGTATCCCTTGCAAAAGCCGTTCCATGACGCTCTGGAACAGACCTGGAGCAATACTCACACCGAATTGTAGCCGGTTGCATTTGAATGCTCCTCTATGCGTCACTATAGTTTGGGCCTCTGCTGTGGCGCTATCCACGGGCAACTGCTGGTAAGCTTGTGCCATGTCTAATTTAGCAAATATCTTTCCTGGCCCCAACGAGTGCAATAAGTGTTGTACTACTGGCACAGGATATGCACTTTGTTGTAGCGCGACATTAATTGTGCATTTATAGTCCGCGCAGATGCGGACTGACCCGTCTGGTTTAACTGGGGTCACAATGGGAGTTTCCCAGCGTGCGTGATCCACCGGCTCAAGGATTCCTTGCTCTACTAACTTATCGATCTCTTTATCTATTTTTGGGCGGAGTGCAAAAGGCACTCGTCTCGGTTTAAGTCGGATTGGCGCCACTTTGGGGTCTAAATTGAATGAGATTGGTTTACCCACATACTTACCAAGACCGGGGCTGAACACATCCTCGAACTCCTTAAAAATCTGTTCAGCGCTGCTGTTCTCCACGGCGTTGATCCCGGTGACTTCTAAACCCAAGGCTTCAAACCAATCTAGTCCTAGAAGGTTCTGTAACGGAGCACTGGCAATGGTCACGGGCAGCTGGGCTACGATGTCCTTGAAGCGTATTTGGAACGTGCCTTGGCCCACGATGGGGACTCGGTTCCCCTGGTAGTCTCGTAGCAGGATGTCTGGTGCGCGTAGTTGGCTCTTTTTGAGGCTAGGGATAGCCTTTTTCATGGAGGCCCATGAAATGATCATCAAGGACGATCCTGTGTCAACTTCCAGCTCGCAAGGAGAGCCCTCCAAGAAGACAGTGACTTTCAGCTTTTTAGGCCGCTTGGTGCGGACCTGACTTACTGTGGTGAGATACGTTCGCAACTCCTCTCTCTGGGTCAACTCTATCTCAGCATCTGTATCCTGAAAATACTCTCGTTGAGCGTCTTGGTAGAACGCTCTCTCAGCTCTTTGTGTATAATCTCTCTGGGAATACGCCCTTTCAGCTCTTTGGGAATTGTCTCTCTGGGTAAACACTTGTGGATTTATCTCTGGGTGCCCTTTTTGATTTCGCCAGGCCCCTGGGTTGGGCTTCTGTTGGCGGTACGTAGGCGGCTGCCGTGAGGCAGGGACTTCGCTCCGGCACACTCGTGCGATGTGCCCAAGTTTGTTGCAGTGTGAACAAACAATGTTCCTGAACCGACAGGTAGACCGGGGGTGATTCCCTCCGCAGCTTGCGCAGGGCGGCAAACGGAATCCGGGTCTCCCCCCAGGCCTCATGTGACTGCTCCGCATCAGGTGACTGTCCTCGAACTCGGGATCCTCGTAGTCGGGGTTGGTGTCCTCGTAGTGGACTCTGGTGTGTCTGGGTGCTGGCTGGCTTACGTTGAATCCGCGTTGTATGGTTTCTGATGATTTTTCTGCTGACTCGGATGCCCTTGCTTCATTTAGCGCTATTTGTAGGGTTAAATTTGGGTTTGCCAACAGTCTTTTTTGTAGCGAAATGTCCCTTAACCCACAAACAAATCTTGCCAGGATATGCTCGTCCAGATCCCTGAACTCGCAGTGAGTTGCTGCTTTACGTAGGGCTGCAATATATTGGTTGATTGATTCTCCCGCCTTCTGGTTCCGCGTGTTGAATTTCTGGCGGCAAACGTGGCGGGAAGGTTTTGGCGCGTAATGAGTCTGTAGAGTTTGTTGCAGCGCCGTCCATGATACCGCTTGTATCGGAGTAGGCACAGAGAGGTCTCTGGCCATGTTGAAAACTTCTCACCCACAGTAGCCAAGGAAGATGTTTTTCTTTCGGGCATCGGTTATCCCTGTGTATTCGTTCGCTTCGAGAAAACACTCGAAACGAATCATGAAAGCCTCCCATTCGTCGTTCGTCGGGTCGAATGGAGCGGGGGGAGTGTGCATCGCCATCTTCTCTTTGTTTGAATTTGCCGTGCTGCAGTGTCCTGAGATGGCTGCCGGAATTTCTGCCGAATTCCTGGGCTGGATCGAATCCTGAGATTCTGAAGTAGCTTTCTTCGTCCTATCTGTCTCTCGATCCCACCCTCGTCGCCAATGTTAGATTCGGGCAACGAGAGAACAGACTGCGGACACGTAGTGACTTATCAGCTCTTTATTAGTAGTAGTAGTGATCCAGCTTGTTCTGTGGCCGGAGGTTTCCCCTTTTATAGGGATCGGGTACGCCTCTCGACCAATCAGAACGATACCTGTTTCCCGCCGTAGCGGCGGACCAGAGAGGAGACTTGCTGCGATATATGCTAATATCTAACAGTTTCTATACATTTTTTCATCTCAAACTTGATACCAATGTCAGCTAGTTCTGTATCTGGCTGTGTTTTGTTTTCTGGCTAGAAGAATTTATTAATTAGATTTCTAATTAATAGAATCCAAGACTTTTACTGTGGCAAGAAGCAAAAAATGAAAGGGATGGGGAAAATTTAGTTATTATTGAAAATATTTCCATTTGCAGGCAACTTTTTCCCCAGTCACGTCTTTTTCCTAATTCAGTTTTATATGCTATCCATCCATCAGTTCAAAATAATTAAGATAACATATTTTATATTAACTGCTGAATAAATGTTTTCTTACTTTGCAATTTTTCTTAGTCTTTTAAGTGGTAGATACTCTAGAAAATGTTCTGATCCTAATTATTATTTTACTGATGCTTATCATTTCAGACAGCAACCAGAATAATGAAAAGCAATTAGATATGTTGTACTGTTTTGGACTCAACTGGAATCGCCATTTAGTAAGGACATTGTTTTCCTATAGTGCTGTTATCTGCCTTATTTTAGAATGATCTCAAGCAAATGTTCATCCTAAAAGAGGAGACATCCTAAAAACCAATCATATTTTTTTAATGAACTAGGATGACACAGAGCCAATGAAACATATGCTAATGCTAATAGAGAAATAAACCAGACAAGTTACATACATGAATCTTAATAGCCTTGCAAAACTGGTGCTTTCAAGGTGATTTAAATGAAAACTCCCAACAGCAACATAGGCAACAATTGGAATAGTGGAGAATAAAGTTCTGAATTACTGAAGGAATCATATCATAAGAAGTTTTCTATAAGCCATGATTTAATACTTCTTAAAGGAATCAGCCTTCTTCTACATTTTAGCTGTCTCTTCTTGCTTTTAGTTAATCCTATGCTTCATAGGAACCAGGAACTGAAGTCAATATTAATTATGGTTAATAACTATTGGTAGTTGAAACAAATCAGCTTTGTTTGTTACACTTTGTGGATGAAGAAGCTCTTGTGTGTTATTTCAATGAGGAAAGATTTGCTCAAGCCATAATAAACCAGGATAAGCAAAGTTCCAGTCAAGATGTCTCCATATTTCACTGAATATACTGAAGGAACATGGAATGTTGTTACCTTTCCATCAAAGTGATACCTATTTATCTACTTGCATTTCCATGCGTTAGAATGGTTACGTTGGCAGGAATTGGTGCAAGAATGGGAGATCAGTCTGTCACACAGTACTTGAGTCTTGAAGTACCAACTTTTTGGTCAATAGGCCAATATCTTAACTGCTAGGTCACCATGCTCCTATTATCTTTATGTTACAAAACAAAAGCCCCTGCTAAATATGGGTTTATCCATTTCATCTCCTCCCTTCACTTTAGAAAAAAAGAGAGAGAATGAGAGAAAAATTTGGAGACAAATGCTTGGAAAAAAATCCGGGGGCAATGCTCTCTTAAAACGCACAAAGGATTTGTGTAACACAATCACCAATTTTAAGTAGCATATCCAAGTTGTAGAAAAGGGGAAGATGTTTCTGGAAAGCACTTAATAATTCCCTAAAGATCTGTTCCGTTATCCACCATGGCTACAGCTCTGTTATTTTCCTTGGGATTTGATTTTGAAGATACTGTTTTCACTTCATTTTCCATTTCATTTTATTTATTGATTTACTGTCAAAGACCAAAATACAGATGCAACAGAAAACAATGAAAAAGTGAAGCATTTACACATTAGAGGGGGAGATAGAGATAATCGGTAAAAACTGTTGCCCTTCCAGGCCTGTAATAGGTAACTAAACCATTCAAATCGAAGCATAATGCATACTCACCATCTTCTGAGAGCAGTCAAAATTGAGAGAATGGAGCAATTTTTGTAGTCACATCAAAAGACCAATATGCTATTGGAGTGCATGCAACCTCTACTCCATGCCAACCCCCAAAGAAGTAAGCAATGAGTAAGGAGGGAGAACATTAACTCAGAGCTCCAAATATGGTACAAGGGATATATTAACTGTCTTGATGGTTTTGTCCAAGAGTGAACAGAAGCATTCCAAATACATATACAGATATTCCATGAGTTACGACCATAGTTGATCCTGGAATTATAGTTGTAAATTGTCCTAATTGTTAAGTGAGTTGTCCTGTGACTATGCCAGATTTTATCTTCTAAATTGCAGTGGTTATTAAGTGAACATCACAATTGCTAAGAGAATGGTTATTAAAAGAAAGCATTGTATGTAATAGGTGTGTTTTGCTGCTAATAAGAGCTAAACATAGATTTCTGGAGGAAAAGTCATAAATCACAGTCACAGGACCACAGATGCTACAAATGGCCATAAATATGAGCTGATGCCAAGCACCCAAAATATGATCAAATTGCTTGTCCAGACCTGTTCTGAAAGGGGATAGCTTCCCCATGACTCTTCTGAATTCACAGATGTGTTCCTTAATGGGTCATTCTCTTTGTTTTAGGTTTTGAAGCTCATCTTTTGCATACTGATCCTCTTCCACCTCTTCAAATCTGGCTTCTAGCTCTTGTAGGAAGTTGTCAAAGTCTTGCAGCTGGGGTTGGGATTAGGGTTAGGGTCTCCTCTTATGGAGGGTTGCTAGCAATTCCTTTGATTCTCCCTCTAGGTCCCCAGTGATGGTATTCACCATGGCTCTGTGCAATTGGTAAAGGTGTCTGTAGCAGTCTAGGCAGACTCTAGCAGAGTCAAGGAATTGAGCCAGTTAATCTGAGTTCCCATCAAATTTATCCCTGAATTAGGCTGGTTCATTCAGCACTGTTCCTGCCTCATCATGTTGGTCCCCATGCTTGCACTTGGTGTGTTTGGTGGTGTCCCTCAGTTCTAGTTCATAGAGAGGGGGACACCCGCCTTGGGTTCAGAAGGTGGGTGGAGAAGGGGGGGGGTCTGCATTCCCATCACTTCAAAGAAATCAGTTGCAACCCCCTCTCTTTTGGGTGGCATGTTGACCCCTCATCACAAAAGGTGGTTCGGTCAAATTTCTCCCTCAGCTGTTCTAAGAATCCCACCAAGGGTTCAATCAGAGTTTTGGGGAGTCTGGCCTGTTCTTCCTAGTTCACTCAGGGTTTCCCCCCAGGCCCGGGTTCTAGGGTAAGGGAGCTCAACCCCAGCTGTTTAGGGACCACCAATTGTTTTTCCACCAATACTCATCCCTTTTCATTTTGGTCATTGGGGTGGGCATCTAAGCTGTCTCAGCATTGGTGTCCAGAGAGGGCTGCAATTTGGTTCCAATTGGGCTACTGGTTCCTGGAGGTCCCGAGTAGGGAAAGTTCTGCCCCACAGTGGGTTGCCTGGAGCAGGCTCTCTTCAGATAATCTTCCCTCTGCCATGGTAGCTGTAGTTTCTCTCCATACACCCCAGGTGTTGGGCAGAGAATGGAAAATCCTAGACTCAGGAATCCTGGTCATTTTGATTAGTTTGTGGAGAGTTGGCTTGCCCTAATTAAATCATGAATCTCAAGCCGTGTCTCAAAAGAAATCCAGTTATTTATTAGGAGCGTCATGTCAGCACAAACCAAGTGAAGCCAACTCTGACCTCACTTAGTTCGCGCTTTAGCTCTGACCCTGTTTCCCCTCCCACCTCAAGTGTGTCATCAGTCACATTCCCCAATGAAGCAATTTCGTTGTAGAAATCACTTCCTCCGGTCACTGTGGATCACTCTGGAGATGACCTTGACATTGCCGTCTGGAAAGTGCTTTATTTTGACTGAAATGAAAGTTCCTCAATGCAGCCACGAGGCTCGATTCTCTATCCCCCTGTTTATGGCAATTTGAGAGCTAGTCAGGAATGCTTCATGAATTGACAGCTAGTGTAAATTTCCTTGTATTCAAGATGGAGAAAATGTTGGAAAAAATATGTAGATATGGGAAAATATCTGCTACAGGGGGTTCCATAATAATAGTTTACAAATTTAGATCTTGAATAGAATTCTTTATTGGCCAAGTGTGATTGGACACACAGGGAATTTTTCTTTGGTGCACATGCTCTCAGTGTACATAAAAAGACAAGACACATTCATAAATAATCATAAGGTACAACACTTAATGATAGTCATAGGTTACAAATAAGCAAATTATACTAGGAAACAAAACAATATACATTTTAAAGATACAAGTAACATCACTATAGTCATAAGTAGAAAGAGATAGGTACTAGGAAAGAGATAGGTAATAGGAAGGAAGAGAAAATCTACCATTTGATTTTGATATTACTCCTAGCATAAATGTATCTGGCTCAAGCATGAACTAGGATTGAGCAGAGGACCACAGTGGGACAAATAAAAAGACCCCAGCTTTTTCCCCCCAAGATGAAACAGACCACTCAGAAAAGTAACTCTAGACTTATTCAGAAAAATAATTTCAGACACAAATATTGCATTGGGACCTCCATGAAAGGACAGAGTTATTGTCTATGTATCTATCTCAACAGAAAGTGTCTCTTTTCTAAGCCTGTTTCTTACACAATCTCTTTAACAAGATTCATCAGGAAGAAAGGAATAGGTTTGCAATGCAAGAAATTCCCATAATAGTCCAGGTGGAATGGAGTAGAGATTTCTCCCTATTTGTCTGTCTGAGAATCAGCAAAGTGGCTGGTGTCTTCAGTGCTAGCACAAAGGTTTGTTGATGGGTGTTTACAAAGTCATCTTCTAAATCCTTATCAAATTTAAGAACAATTAAATTAAATACAATTTGAGCCACTAAAGTGCATTTGGACCAAATTAAATAATGCAATATGCAATATGTATAAAGTAATTCTTAGAAATTTGGACCACTTCTAATATATACAGTATTTTGTAGGCTATGTGACATACAGCAGAAGGCTCAGTACATAGGCACTAAATGATTTAAATACTACAGGGATAAAGCTATTATTATTAAAACATGTGAATCTAATTATAACACTGGAGACTTGGAGGCACATATTGTAATTATTTGAGTTGGTTGTTTCCAACTGGTACAAAATTGAGAATAGATTGCTAAATATTTGAAAACCTCAATCTGGCCAATTTGGATGTCATTGATTTTTCCATTATGATTCTAGTTGGTATGTTTTTTGGTAGATAAGACTTTCTACATTTTAGAATAAATAATTCCTGGTTTTTCATCCTGGCAGAATATTGCTAGATACTGAAGTACCTGCTGAATCTGAGTCAGGGAAAGGATAATGGTATTACCATTGTGAAGGAAGATGGAAATAAGTTTATGATTAAGTGGGGCAGAGATGAGTCTCATTCTGGCAACCTCACCATTTTTCAGTTGTGTGATGAATCTGGAAGTTACAGTGTGTAGTGAGAGAGGGGGTTTGTTGTTAGTTGCAAAGTTGTGTCCAACCAATCATGACCAAGATTCCTCCAGGCCTTCCTGTCCTCTACCATCCCCCGGAGTTCATTTAAGTGTATGCCTACTGCTTCAGTGACTCCATCCAGCTACCTCCTTCTCTATCACCCCTTCTTCTCTTGCCCTCAATCTTTCCCAGCATTAGTCTCTTCTCCAGTGAGTCCTTCCTTCTCATGAGGTGACCAAAGTATTTGAGATTCATCTTCAGGATCTAAAGAGCAGCCATCTCCTCTAGGACTGACCAATTTGATGAGAGGGTTACAAATTACAATTTGCAGGCCTGATTTACCAGCTGTTATATTAGATAGGTAGAGGGACAAGTAGGCATATGATAGATAGATAGATAAATGATAGTGAGAGAGAGGGGAGAGGGAGGAAGGGACCCAAGTAGCCTCAACAGTTCTCAGAAAGAGTGCTAATGACCAAATGATTGCAAGGAATATAAATCCTTCCAATTCCCTCATCCTGTCAGAAATAATCCTTCTTTCCCCCTTATCAACCTTCCAGAATTGCTGAAACATTTTGTATGAAAAGTGAAATGTCTTCAAGGAAATACCAAGAAAGTCCAGTTGCTTTTTGAACAAGGCAACCTTTGGGAGAGCCATGACCTGGATGACTGACAGTCTCCATAGATGAGAGAGAAAGAAACAATTTATTTACAGCTGT
The DNA here is from genome assembly GCF_964273705.1 of Natrix helvetica. Taxonomy (NCBI): domain Eukaryota; kingdom Metazoa; phylum Chordata; class Lepidosauria; order Squamata; family Natricidae; genus Natrix; species Natrix helvetica. Next base: position 127,490,461 of record NC_138554.1, on the reverse strand, counting down.
CTTTATTGTGGCATGGTAGAAACATAGAGACTGTTGCTGCCTTCACTCACTTTTACATTTCTCTATTATTTTGCAATCATCCTGGCTACCCATCGTTTCTGGTACTTATATAAAGGTTTAGTTTCATTTGAGACTTATTCAACCAAGGTGAAGCTAGGGTGACTGCAGATTGCTGGACAGATGATCCAATTATAAAAGTGACAATATGTACACCATAGTTTCCACCTACTCTGTAACTATAGTAAAATGCTGGATGTCTAATAAGAATGTCAGTAGCATCCTCAGCAACAATTAATCCTTCTAGGAAAAAGAAACCAAAAGAAAATTAATTTCTGCCAAATTGAATGAGAATGGTTAAAAAAAGAAAAGAATTAATAACAACTGAAAACTTGCACCCACAGAGAGAAAAACAGTCGGAGCAATTTCTGAGCTGCTCCTTGCTGGGAGGTGTGCATGAAGCTCATAGGAAGAAGCTGCTTGGAAATTGCTCTGTTTGTTTCATGTAACCAATTTTCTTGTAATCAAAGAAACAGGGCCAGGCAACTAGTAGTTTATGGAAGTTTAGACACAGAAGATTAGATAGGTGCTAATTGAATGCTTTTTAATAATCATTTTTGGTTGATAACTGCTTACAAATCTAGTCCATCCAAATCTAATCGACATTATTAGTCTATCCAAAATTTAGGTTTATGTGTGAATTGCAGGATGCACAAAGAACAACAACGAATCCAGATTGGCAATTCATACTAATCCACTACATAGCATTTTCATAAGGCAAAGTGGTTTCTCATGGACAACTAAGGGTGACGAAAGAACGCAGATCTGTCTAGTTTGATCTTTTCTATACAGTGGTCTGATTTCAGCTTGCAATTCTTCATGTCCCCACTCTCTTCCCTTCAAAATTCTAAAATCCAAAATGTATGCATTTCTAGTTAATGTAAACCAGATGTAGCCAACATTATGGTGCATCTGGATTTTTAAGGGCTCAGTCTGGGCGTTCCTATAAAATAAGAAACAAGGATGTGGATTTGCTATTTGCAAAGGGATTGCTGTGACAAATGAGGTAATGCTCTTCTACTAAAAGACCACTTGGCCACCTATGTACTCCAAAGTTCCAGGTTATCTTTTGGCCATTTTAGCATTCTTTCTCTGTGCATCCATTACATTTTCCCCCTGTTTTGCATGATAAAGGAGAGAAAGATTAATCATTCTGTTGTGAGTGTGTGGAGGGGGAAACATAATTACAGATGAAACAAAATAATAATTTATTATTAATAATAATAAAAAGAAGAATTGTGGCTTACTGCATGATTAATACACTAGTAGTTTGACCATCATGGTCTGGTGAGCAAAAGTGTCAGGTTTGCTCTTTAAAGTTTCAAGGACTGAGACTTAGGAAGTTTAGGAATCTGTACATGAGCTATCTAAGGATAATGATCTATGAAAGCAATTAGCATGGATAACTCTTATGGGGCCCTTCACAAAATTGTCCCTAAACCATTTATGGAAGGCCATCAATAGTAGTACCCTGGCTGCAAAAAGGAGTCCATGAAATCTATGGAGTGCCTTGTTACTACTCCACCTCCTAAACCTGGGTGCAAAACAAACCATGGTTATCAACAAAAGAAGTTATTTACCAGAACCTGGGCAGTGTATACCTAAAAATTGCTTTTCACAAACGAGTGTGAACTACTGAATCTCAGAACACCTAGGTAGTTGCAATGCTACTGGAGATTACTTCTAATACTTCTAAGTTTCTGGAGAA